>NC_088381.1:0-300000 GCF_037993035.2 Macaca fascicularis
CCCTAACCCTAACCCTAACCCTAACCCTAACCCTAACCCTAACCCTAACCCTAACCCTAACCCTAACCCTAACCCTAACCCTAACCCTAACCCTAACCCTAACCCTAACCCTAACCCTAACCCTAACCCTAACCCTAACCCTAACCCTAACCCTAACCCTAACCCTAACCCTAACCCTAACCCTAACCCTAACCCTAACCCTAACCCTAACCCTAACCCTAACCCTAACCCTAACCCTAACCCTAACCCTAACCCTAACCCTAACCCTAACCCTAACCCTAACCCTAACCCTAACCCTAACCCTAACCCTAACCCTAACCCTAACCCTAACCCTAACCCTAACCCTAACCCTAACCCTAACCCTAACCCTAACCCTAACCCTAACCCTAACCCTAACCCTAACCCTAACCCTAACCCTAACCCTAACCCTAACCCTAACCCTAACCCTAACCCTAACCCTAACCCTAACCCTAACCCTAACCCTAACCCTAACCCTAACCCTAACCCTAACCCTAACCCTAACCCTAACCCTAACCCTAACCCTAACCCTAACCCTAACCCTAACCCTAACCCTAACCCTAACCCTAACCCTAACCCTAACCCTAACCCTAACCCTAACCCTAACCCTAACCCTAACCCTAACCCTAACCCTAACCCTAACCCTAACCCTAACCCTAACCCTAACCCTAACCCTAACCCTAACCCTAACCCTAACCCTAACCCTAACCCTAACCCTAACCCTAACCCTAACCCTAACCCTAACCCTAACCCTAACCCTAACCCTAACCCTAACCCTAACCCTAACCCTAACCCTAACCCTAACCCTAACCCTAACCCTAACCCTAACCCTAACCCTAACCCTAACCCTAACCCTAACCCTAACCCTAACCCTAACCCTAACCCTAACCCTAACCCTAACCCTAACCCTAACCCTAACCCTAACCCTAACCCTAACCCTAACCCTAACCCTAACCCTAACCCTAACCCTAACCCTAACCCTAACCCTAACCCTAACCCTAACCCTAACCCTAACCCTAACCCTAACCCTAACCCTAACCCTAACCCTAACCCTAACCCTAACCCTAACCCTAACCCTAACCCTAACCCTAACCCTAACCCTAACCCTAACCCTAACCCTAACCCTAACCCTAACCCTAACCCTAACCCTAACCCTAACCCTAACCCTAACCCTAACCCTAACCCTAACCCTAACCCTAACCCTAACCCTAACCCTAACCCTAACCCTAACCCTAACCCTAACCCTAACCCTAACCCTAACCCTAACCCTAACCCTAACCCTAACCCTAACCCTAACCCTAACCCTAACCCTAACCCTAACCCTAACCCTAACCCTAACCCTAACCCTAACCCTAACCCTAACCCTAACCCTAACCCTAACCCTAACCCTAACCCTAACCCTAACCCTAACCCTAACCCTAACCCTAACCCTAACCCTAACCCTAACCCTAACCCTAACCCTAACCCTAACCCTAACCCTAACCCTAACCCTAACCCTAACCCTAACCCTAACCCTAACCCTAACCCTAACCCTAACCCTAACCCTAACCCTAACCCTAACCCTAACCCTAACCCTAACCCTAACCCTAACCCTAACCCTAACCCTAACCCTAACCCTAACCCTAACCCTAACCCTAACCCTAACCCTAACCCTAACCCTAACCCTAACCCTAACCCTAACCCTAACCCTAACCCTAACCCTAACCCTAACCCTAACCCTAACCCTAACCCTAACCCTAACCCTAACCCTAACCCTAACCCTAACCCTAACCCTAACCCTAACCCTAACCCTAACCCTAACCCTAACCCTAACCCTAACCCTAACCCTAACCCTAACCCTAACCCTAACCCTAACCCTAACCCTAACCCTAACCCTAACCCTAACCCTAACCCTAACCCTAACCCTAACCCTAACCCTAACCCTAACCCTAACCCTAACCCTAACCCTAACCCTAACCCTAACCCTAACCCTAACCCTAACCCTAACCCTAACCCTAACCCTAACCCTAACCCTAACCCTAACCCTAACCCTAACCCTAACCCTAACCCTAACCCTAACCCTAACCCTAACCCTAACCCTAACCCTAACCCTAACCCTAACCCTAACCCTAACCCTAACCCTAACCCTAACCCTAACCCTAACCCTAACCCTAACCCTAACCCTAACCCTAACCCTAACCCTAACCCTAACCCTAACCCTAACCCTAACCCTAACCCTAACCCTAACCCTAACCCTAACCCTAACCCTAACCCTAACCCTAACCCTAACCCTAACCCTAACCCTAACCCTAACCCTAACCCTAACCCTAACCCTAACCCTAACCCTAACCCTAACCCTAACCCTAACCCTAACCCTAACCCTAACCCTAACCCTAACCCTAACCCTAACCCTAACCCTAACCCTAACCCTAACCCTAACCCTAACCCTAACCCTAACCCTAACCCTAACCCTAACCCTAACCCTAACCCTAACCCTAACCCTAACCCTAACCCTAACCCTAACCCTAACCCTAACCCTAACCCTAACCCTAACCCTAACCCTAACCCTAACCCTAACCCTAACCCTAACCCTAACCCTAACCCTAACCCTAACCCTAACCCTAACCCTAACCCTAACCCTAACCCTAACCCTAACCCTAACCCTAACCCTAACCCTAACCCTAACCCTAACCCTAACCCTAACCCTAACCCTAACCCTAACCCTAACCCTAACCCTAACCCTAACCCTAACCCTAACCCTAACCCTAACCCTAACCCTAACCCTAACCCTAACCCTAACCCTAACCCTAACCCTAACCCTAACCCTAACCCTAACCCTAACCCTAACCCTAACCCTAACCCTAACCCTAACCCTAACCCTAACCCTAACCCTAACCCTAACCCTAACCCTAACCCTAACCCTAACCCTAACCCTAACCCTAACCCTAACCCTAACCCTAACCCTAACCCTAACCCTAACCCTAACCCTAACCCTAACCCTAACCCTAACCCTAACCCTAACCCTAACCCTAACCCTAACCCTAACCCTAACCCTAACCCTAACCCTAACCCTAACCCTAACCCTAACCCTAACCCTAACCCTAACCCTAACCCTAACCCTAACCCTAACCCTAACCCTAACCCTAACCCTAACCCTAACCCTAACCCTAACCCTAACCCTAACCCTAACCCTAACCCTAACCCTAACCCTAACCCTAACCCTAACCCTAACCCTAACCCTAACCCTAACCCTAACCCTAACCCTAACCCTAACCCTAACCCTAACCCTAACCCTAACCCTAACCCTAACCCTAACCCTAACCCTAACCCTAACCCTAACCCTAACCCTAACCCTAACCCTAACCCTAACCCTAACCCTAACCCTAACCCTAACCCTAACCCTAACCCTAACCCTAACCCTAACCCTAACCCTAACCCTAACCCTAACCCTAACCCTAACCCTAACCCTAACCCTAACCCTAACCCTAACCCTAACCCTAACCCTAACCCTAACCCTAACCCTAACCCTAACCCTAACCCTAACCCTAACCCTAACCCTAACCCTAACCCTAACCCTAACCCTAACCCTAACCCTAACCCTAACCCTAACCCTAACCCTAACCCTAACCCTAACCCTAACCCTAACCCTAACCCTAACCCTAACCCTAACCCTAACCCTAACCCTAACCCTAACCCTAACCCTAACCCTAACCCTAACCCTAACCCTAACCCTAACCCTAACCCTAACCCTAACCCTAACCCTAACCCTAACCCTAACCCTAACCCTAACCCTAACCCTAACCCTAACCCTAACCCTAACCCTAACCCTAACCCTAACCCTAACCCTAACCCTAACCCTAACCCTAACCCTAACCCTAACCCTAACCCTAACCCTAACCCTAACCCTAACCCTAACCCTAACCCTAACCCTAACCCTAACCCTAACCCTAACCCTAACCCTAACCCTAACCCTAACCCTAACCCTAACCCTAACCCTAACCCTAACCCTAACCCTAACCCTAACCCTAACCCTAACCCTAACCCTAACCCTAACCCTAACCCTAACCCTAACCCTAACCCTAACCCTAACCCTAACCCTAACCCTAACCCTAACCCTAACCCTAACCCTAACCCTAACCCTAACCCTAACCCTAACCCTAACCCTAACCCTAACCCTAACCCTAACCCTAACCCTAACCCTAACCCTAACCCTAACCCTAACCCTAACCCTAACCCTAACCCTAACCCTAACCCTAACCCTAACCCTAACCCTAACCCTAACCCTAACCCTAACCCTAACCCTAACCCTAACCCTAACCCTAACCCTAACCCTAACCCTAACCCTAACCCTAACCCTAACCCTAACCCTAACCCTAACCCTAACCCTAACCCTAACCCTAACCCTAACCCTAACCCTAACCCTAACCCTAACCCTAACCCTAACCCTAACCCTAACCCTAACCCTAACCCTAACCCTAACCCTAACCCTAACCCTAACCCTAACCCTAACCCTAACCCTAACCCTAACCCTAACCCTAACCCTAACCCTAACCCTAACCCTAACCCTAACCCTAACCCTAACCCTAACCCTAACCCTAACCCTAACCCTAACCCTAACCCTAACCCTAACCCTAACCCTAACCCTAACCCTAACCCTAACCCTAACCCTAACCCTAACCCTAACCCTAACCCTAACCCTAACCCTAACCCTAACCCTAACCCTAACCCTAACCCTAACCCTAACCCTAACCCTAACCCTAACCCTAACCCTAACCCTAACCCTAACCCTAACCCTAACCCTAACCCTAACCCTAACCCTAACCCTAACCCTAACCCTAACCCTAACCCTAACCCTAACCCTAACCCTAACCCTAACCCTAACCCTAACCCTAACCCTAACCCTAACCCTAACCCTAACCCTAACCCTAACCCTAACCCTAACCCTAACCCTAACCCTAACCCTAACCCTAACCCTAACCCTAACCCTAACCCTAACCCTAACCCTAACCCTAACCCTAACCCTAACCCTAACCCTAACCCTAACCCTAACCCTAACCCTAACCCTAACCCTAACCCTAACCCTAACCCTAACCCTAACCCTAACCCTAACCCTAACCCTAACCCTAACCCTAACCCTAACCCTAACCCTAACCCTAACCCTAACCCTAACCCTAACCCTAACCCTAACCCTAACCCTAACCCTAACCCTAACCCTAACCCTAACCCTAACCCTAACCCTAACCCTAACCCTAACCCTAACCCTAACCCTAACCCTAACCCTAACCCTAACCCTAACCCTAACCCTAACCCTAACCCTAACCCTAACCCTAACCCTAACCCTAACCCTAACCCTAACCCTAACCCTAACCCTAACCCTAACCCTAACCCTAACCCTAACCCTAACCCTAACCCTAACCCTAACCCTAACCCTAACCCTAACCCTAACCCTAACCCTAACCCTAACCCTAACCCTAACCCTAACCCTAACCCTAACCCTAACCCTAACCCTAACCCTAACCCTAACCCTAACCCTAACCCTAACCCTAACCCTAACCCTAACCCTAACCCTAACCCTAACCCTAACCCTAACCCTAACCCTAACCCTAACCCTAACCCTAACCCTAACCCTAACCCTAACCCTAACCCTAACCCTAACCCTAACCCTAACCCTAACCCTAACCCTAACCCTAACCCTAACCCTAACCCTAACCCTAACCCTAACCCTAACCCTAACCCTAACCCTAACCCTAACCCTAACCCTAACCCTAACCCTAACCCTAACCCTAACCCTAACCCTAACCCTAACCCTAACCCTAACCCTAACCCTAACCCTAACCCTAACCCTAACCCTAACCCTAACCCTAACCCTAACCCTAACCCTAACCCTAACCCTAACCCTAACCCTAACCCTAACCCTAACCCTAACCCTAACCCTAACCCTAACCCTAACCCTAACCCTAACCCTAACCCTAACCCTAACCCTAACCCTAACCCTAACCCTAACCCTAACCCTAACCCTAACCCTAACCCTAACCCTAACCCTAACCCTAACCCTAACCCTAACCCTAACCCTAACCCTAACCCTAACCCTAACCCTAACCCTAACCCTAACCCTAACCCTAACCCTAACCCTAACCCTAACCCTAACCCTAACCCTAACCCTAACCCTAACCCTAACCCTAACCCTAACCCTAACCCTAACCCTAACCCTAACCCTAACCCTAACCCTAACCCTAACCCTAACCCTAACCCTAACCCTAACCCTAACCCTAACCCTAACCCTAACCCTAACCCTAACCCTAACCCTAACCCTAACCCTAACCCTAACCCTAACCCTAACCCTAACCCTAACCCTAACCCTAACCCTAACCCTAACCCTAACCCTAACCCTAACCCTAACCCTAACCCTAACCCTAACCCTAACCCTAACCCTAACCCTAACCCTAACCCTAACCCTAACCCTAACCCTAACCCTAACCCTAACCCTAACCCTAACCCTAACCCTAACCCTAACCCTAACCCTAACCCTAACCCTAACCCTAACCCTAACCCTAACCCTAACCCTAACCCTAACCCTAACCCTAACCCTAACCCTAACCCTAACCCTAACCCTAACCCTAACCCTAACCCTAACCCTAACCCTAACCCTAACCCTAACCCTAACCCTAACCCTAACCCTAACCCTAACCCTAACCCTAACCCTAACCCTAACCCTAACCCTAACCCTAACCCTAACCCTAACCCTAACCCTAACCCTAACCCTAACCCTAACCCTAACCCTAACCCTAACCCTAACCCTAACCCTAACCCTAACCCTAACCCTAACCCTAACCCTAACCCTAACCCTAACCCTAACCCTAACCCTAACCCTAACCCTAACCCTAACCCTAACCCTAACCCTAACCCTAACCCTAACCCTAACCCTAACCCTAACCCTAACCCTAACCCTAACCCTAACCCTAACCCTAACCCTAACCCTAACCCTAACCCTAACCCTAACCCTAACCCTAACCCTAACCCTAACCCTAACCCTAACCCTAACCCTAACCCTAACCCTAACCCTAACCCTAACCCTAACCCTAACCCTAACCCTAACCCTAACCCTAACCCTAACCCTAACCCTAACCCTAACCCTAACCCTAACCCTAACCCTAACCCTAACCCTAACCCTAACCCTAACCCTAACCCTAACCCTAACCCTAACCCTAACCCTAACCCTAACCCTAACCCTAACCCTAACCCTAACCCTAACCCTAACCCTAACCCTAACCCTAACCCTAACCCTAACCCTAACCCTAACCCTAACCCTAACCCTAACCCTAACCCTAACCCTAACCCTAACCCTAACCCTAACCCTAACCCTAACCCTAACCCTAACCCTAACCCTAACCCTAACCCTAACCCTAACCCTAACCCTAACCCTAACCCTAACCCTAACCCTAACCCTAACCCTAACCCTAACCCTAACCCTAACCCTAACCCTAACCCTAACCCTAACCCTAACCCTAACCCTAACCCTAACCCTAACCCTAACCCTAACCCTAACCCTAACCCTAACCCTAACCCTAACCCTAACCCTAACCCTAACCCTAACCCTAACCCTAACCCTAACCCTAACCCTAACCCTAACCCTAACCCTAACCCTAACCCTAACCCTAACCCTAACCCTAACCCTAACCCTAACCCTAACCCTAACCCTAACCCTAACCCTAACCCTAACCCTAACCCTAACCCTAACCCTAACCCTAACCCTAACCCTAACCCTAACCCTAACCCTAACCCTAACCCTAACCCTAACCCTAACCCTAACCCTAACCCTAACCCTAACCCTAACCCTAACCCTAACCCTAACCCTAACCCTAACCCTAACCCTAACCCTAACCCTAACCCTAACCCTAACCCTAACCCTAACCCTAACCCTAACCCTAACCCTAACCCTAACCCTAACCCTAACCCTAACCCTAACCCTAACCCTAACCCTAACCCTAACCCTAACCCTAACCCTAACCCTAACCCTAACCCTAACCCTAACCCTAACCCTAACCCTAACCCTAACCCTAACCCTAACCCTAACCCTAACCCTAACCCTAACCCTAACCCTAACCCTAACCCTAACCCTAACCCTAACCCTAACCCTAACCCTAACCCTAACCCTAACCCTAACCCTAACCCTAACCCTAACCCTAACCCTAACCCTAACCCTAACCCTAACCCTAACCCTAACCCTAACCCTAACCCTAACCCTAACCCTAACCCTAACCCTAACCCTAACCCTAACCCTAACCCTAACCCTAACCCTAACCCTAACCCTAACCCTAACCCTAACCCTAACCCTAACCCTAACCCTAACCCTAACCCTAACCCTAACCCTAACCCTAACCCTAACCCTAACCCTAACCCTAACCCTAACCCTAACCCTAACCCTAACCCTAACCCTAACCCTAACCCTAACCCTAACCCTAACCCTAACCCTAACCCTAACCCTAACCCTAACCCTAACCCTAACCCTAACCCTAACCCTAACCCTAACCCTAACCCTAACCCTAACCCTAACCCTAACCCTAACCCTAACCCTAACCCTAACCCTAACCCTAACCCTAACCCTAACCCTAACCCTAACCCTAACCCTAACCCTAACCCTAACCCTAACCCTAACCCTAACCCTAACCCTAACCCTAACCCTAACCCTAACCCTAACCCTAACCCTAACCCTAACCCTAACCCTAACCCTAACCCTAACCCTAACCCTAACCCTAACCCTAACCCTAACCCTAACCCTAACCCTAACCCTAACCCTAACCCTAACCCTAACCCTAACCCTAACCCTAACCCTAACCCTAACCCTAACCCTAACCCTAACCCTAACCCTAACCCTAACCCTAACCCTAACCCTAACCCTAACCCTAACCCTAACCCTAACCCTAACCCTAACCCTAACCCTAACCCTAACCCTAACCCTAACCCTAACCCTAACCCTAACCCTAACCCTAACCCTAACCCTAACCCTAACCCTAACCCTAACCCTAACCCTAACCCTAACCCTAACCCTAACCCTAACCCTAACCCTAACCCTAACCCTAACCCTAACCCTAACCCTAACCCTAACCCTAACCCTAACCCTAACCCTAACCCTAACCCTAACCCTAACCCTAACCCTAACCCTAACCCTAACCCTAACCCTAACCCTAACCCTAACCCTAACCCTAACCCTAACCCTAACCCTAACCCTAACCCTAACCCTAACCCTAACCCTAACCCTAACCCTAACCCTAACCCTAACCCTAACCCTAACCCTAACCCTAACCCTAACCCTAACCCTAACCCTAACCCT
Organism: Macaca fascicularis; assembly: GCF_037993035.2. Taxonomy (NCBI): domain Eukaryota; kingdom Metazoa; phylum Chordata; class Mammalia; order Primates; family Cercopithecidae; genus Macaca; species Macaca fascicularis. The sequence continues at coordinate 9,329 of NC_088381.1, forward strand.
AACCCTAACCCTAACCCTAACCCTAACCCTAACCCTAACCCTAACCCTAACCCTAACCCTAACCCTAACCCTAACCCTAACCCTAACCCTAACCCTAACCCTAACCCTAACCCTAACCCTAACCCTAACCCTAACCCTAACCCTAACCCTAACCCTAACCCTAACCCTAACCCTAACCCTAACCCTAACCCTAACCCTAACCCTAACCCTAACCCTAACCCTAACCCTAACCCTAACCCTAACCCTAACCCTAACCCTAACCCTAACCCTAACCCTAACCCTAACCCTAACCCTAACCCTAACCCTAACCCTAACCCTAACCCTAACCCTAACCCTAACCCTAACCCTAACCCTAACCCTAACCCTAACCCTAACCCTAACCCTAACCCTAACCCTAACCCTAACCCTAACCCTAACCCTAACCCTAACCCTAACCCTAACCCTAACCCTAACCCTAACCCTAACCCTAACCCTAACCCTAACCCTAACCCTAACCCTAACCCTAACCCTAACCCTAACCCTAACCCTAACCCTAACCCTAACCCTAACCCTAACCCTAACCCTAACCCTAACCCTAACCCTAACCCTAACCCTAACCCTAACCCTAACCCTAACCCTAACCCTAACCCTAACCCTAACCCTAACCCTAACCCTAACCCTAACCCTAACCCTAACCCTAACCCTAACCCTAACCCTAACCCTAACCCTAACCCTAACCCTAACCCTAACCCTAACCCTAACCCTAACCCTAACCCTAACCCTAACCCTAACCCTAACCCTAACCCTAACCCTAACCCTAACCCTAACCCTAACCCTAACCCTAACCCTAACCCTAACCCTAACCCTAACCCTAACCCTAACCCTAACCCTAACCCTAACCCTAACCCTAACCCTAACCCTAACCCTAACCCTAACCCTAACCCTAACCCTAACCCTAACCCTAACCCTAACCCTAACCCTAACCCTAACCCTAACCCTAACCCTAACCCTAACCCTAACCCTAACCCTAACCCTAACCCTAACCCTAACCCTAACCCTAACCCTAACCCTAACCCTAACCCTAACCCTAACCCTAACCCTAACCCTAACCCTAACCCTAACCCTAACCCTAACCCTAACCCTAACCCTAACCCTAACCCTAACCCTAACCCTAACCCTAACCCTAACCCTAACCCTAACCCTAACCCTAACCCTAACCCTAACCCTAACCCTAACCCTAACCCTAACCCTAACCCTAACCCTAACCCTAACCCTAACCCTAACCCTAACCCTAACCCTAACCCTAACCCTAACCCTAACCCTAACCCTAACCCTAACCCTAACCCTAACCCTAACCCTAACCCTAACCCTAACCCTAACCCTAACCCTAACCCTAACCCTAACCCTAACCCTAACCCTAACCCTAACCCTAACCCTAACCCTAACCCTAACCCTAACCCTAACCCTAACCCTAACCCTAACCCTAACCCTAACCCTAACCCTAACCCTAACCCTAACCCTAACCCTAACCCTAACCCTAACCCTAACCCTAACCCTAACCCTAACCCTAACCCTAACCCTAACCCTAACCCTAACCCTAACCCTAACCCTAACCCTAACCCTAACCCTAACCCTAACCCTAACCCTAACCCTAACCCTAACCCTAACCCTAACCCTAACCCTAACCCTAACCCTAACCCTAACCCTAACCCTAACCCTAACCCTAACCCTAACCCTAACCCTAACCCTAACCCTAACCCTAACCCTAACCCTAACCCTAACCCTAACCCTAACCCTAACCCTAACCCTAACCCTAACCCTAACCCTAACCCTAACCCTAACCCTAACCCTAACCCTAACCCTAACCCTAACCCTAACCCTAACCCTAACCCTAACCCTAACCCTAACCCTAACCCTAACCCTAACCCTAACCCTAACCCTAACCCTAACCCTAACCCTAACCCTAACCCTAACCCTAACCCTAACCCTAACCCTAACCCTAACCCTAACCCTAACCCTAACCCTAACCCTAACCCTAACCCTAACCCTAACCCTAACCCTAACCCTAACCCTAACCCTAACCCTAACCCTAACCCTAACCCTAACCCTAACCCTAACCCTAACCCTAACCCTAACCCTAACCCTAACCCTAACCCTAACCCTAACCCTAACCCTAACCCTAACCCTAACCCTAACCCTAACCCTAACCCTAACCCTAACCCTAACCCTAACCCTAACCCTAACCCTAACCCTAACCCTAACCCTAACCCTAACCCTAACCCTAACCCTAACCCTAACCCTAACCCTAACCCTAACCCTAACCCTAACCCTAACCCTAACCCTAACCCTAACCCTAACCCTAACCCTAACCCTAACCCTAACCCTAACCCTAACCCTAACCCTAACCCTAACCCTAACCCTAACCCTAACCCTAACCCTAACCCTAACCCTAACCCTAACCCTAACCCTAACCCTAACCCTAACCCTAACCCTAACCCTAACCCTAACCCTAACCCTAACCCTAACCCTAACCCTAACCCTAACCCTAACCCTAACCCTAACCCTAACCCTAACCCTAACCCTAACCCTAACCCTAACCCTAACCCTAACCCTAACCCTAACCCTAACCCTAACCCTAACCCTAACCCTAACCCTAACCCTAACCCTAACCCTAACCCTAACCCTAACCCTAACCCTAACCCTAACCCTAACCCTAACCCTAACCCTAACCCTAACCCTAACCCTAACCCTAACCCTAACCCTAACCCTAACCCTAACCCTAACCCTAACCCTAACCCTAACCCTAACCCTAACCCTAACCCTAACCCTAACCCTAACCCTAACCCTAACCCTAACCCTAACCCTAACCCTAACCCTAACCCTAACCCTAACCCTAACCCTAACCCTAACCCTAACCCTAACCCTAACCCTAACCCTAACCCTAACCCTAACCCTAACCCTAACCCTAACCCTAACCCTAACCCTAACCCTAACCCTAACCCTAACCCTAACCCTAACCCTAACCCTAACCCTAACCCTAACCCTAACCCTAACCCTAACCCTAACCCTAACCCTAACCCTAACCCTAACCCTAACCCTAACCCTAACCCTAACCCTAACCCTAACCCTAACCCTAACCCTAACCCTAACCCTAACCCTAACCCTAACCCTAACCCTAACCCTAACCCTAACCCTAACCCTAACCCTAACCCTAACCCTAACCCTAACCCTAACCCTAACCCTAACCCTAACCCTAACCCTAACCCTAACCCTAACCCTAACCCTAACCCTAACCCTAACCCTAACCCTAACCCTAACCCTAACCCTAACCCTAACCCTAACCCTAACCCTAACCCTAACCCTAACCCTAACCCTAACCCTAACCCTAACCCTAACCCTAACCCTAACCCTAACCCTAACCCTAACCCTAACCCTAACCCTAACCCTAACCCTAACCCTAACCCTAACCCTAACCCTAACCCTAACCCTAACCCTAACCCTAACCCTAACCCTAACCCTAACCCTAACCCTAACCCTAACCCTAACCCTAACCCTAACCCTAACCCTAACCCTAACCCTAACCCTAACCCTAACCCTAACCCTAACCCTAACCCTAACCCTAACCCTAACCCTAACCCTAACCCTAACCCTAACCCTAACCCTAACCCTAACCCTAACCCTAACCCTAACCCTAACCCTAACCCTAACCCTAACCCTAACCCTAACCCTAACCCTAACCCTAACCCTAACCCTAACCCTAACCCTAACCCTAACCCTAACCCTAACCCTAACCCTAACCCTAACCCTAACCCTAACCCTAACCCTAACCCTAACCCTAACCCTAACCCTAACCCTAACCCTAACCCTAACCCTAACCCTAACCCTAACCCTAACCCTAACCCTAACCCTAACCCTAACCCTAACCCTAACCCTAACCCTAACCCTAACCCTAACCCTAACCCTAACCCTAACCCTAACCCTAACCCTAACCCTAACCCTAACCCTAACCCTAACCCTAACCCTAACCCTAACCCTAACCCTAACCCTAACCCTAACCCTAACCCTAACCCTAACCCTAACCCTAACCCTAACCCTAACCCTAACCCTAACCCTAACCCTAACCCTAACCCTAACCCTAACCCTAACCCTAACCCTAACCCTAACCCTAACCCTAACCCTAACCCTAACCCTAACCCTAACCCTAACCCTAACCCTAACCCTAACCCTAACCCTAACCCTAACCCTAACCCTAACCCTAACCCTAACCCTAACCCTAACCCTAACCCTAACCCTAACCCTAACCCTAACCCTAACCCTAACCCTAACCCTAACCCTAACCCTAACCCTAACCCTAACCCTAACCCTAACCCTAACCCTAACCCTAACCCTAACCCTAACCCTAACCCTAACCCTAACCCTAACCCTAACCCTAACCCTAACCCTAACCCTAACCCTAACCCTAACCCTAACCCTAACCCTAACCCTAACCCTAACCCTAACCCTAACCCTAACCCTAACCCTAACCCTAACCCTAACCCTAACCCTAACCCTAACCCTAACCCTAACCCTAACCCTAACCCTAACCCTAACCCTAACCCTAACCCTAACCCTAACCCTAACCCTAACCCTAACCCTAACCCTAACCCTAACCCTAACCCTAACCCTAACCCTAACCCTAACCCTAACCCTAACCCTAACCCTAACCCTAACCCTAACCCTAACCCTAACCCTAACCCTAACCCTAACCCTAACCCTAACCCTAACCCTAACCCTAACCCTAACCCTAACCCTAACCCTAACCCTAACCCTAACCCTAACCCTAACCCTAACCCTAACCCTAACCCTAACCCTAACCCTAACCCTAACCCTAACCCTAACCCTAACCCTAACCCTAACCCTAACCCTAACCCTAACCCTAACCCTAACCCTAACCCTAACCCTAACCCTAACCCTAACCCTAACCCTAACCCTAACCCTAACCCTAACCCTAACCCTAACCCTAACCCTAACCCTAACCCTAACCCTAACCCTAACCCTAACCCTAACCCTAACCCTAACCCTAACCCTAACCCTAACCCTAACCCTAACCCTAACCCTAACCCTAACCCTAACCCTAACCCTAACCCTAACCCTAACCCTAACCCTAACCCTAACCCTAACCCTAACCCTAACCCTAACCCTAACCCTAACCCTAACCCTAACCCTAACCCTAACCCTAACCCTAACCCTAACCCTAACCCTAACCCTAACCCTAACCCTAACCCTAACCCTAACCCTAACCCTAACCCTAACCCTAACCCTAACCCTAACCCTAACCCTAACCCTAACCCTAACCCTAACCCTAACCCTAACCCTAACCCTAACCCTAACCCTAACCCTAACCCTAACCCTAACCCTAACCCTAACCCTAACCCTAACCCTAACCCTAACCCTAACCCTAACCCTAACCCTAACCCTAACCCTAACCCTAACCCTAACCCTAACCCTAACCCTAACCCTAACCCTAACCCTAACCCTAACCCTAACCCTAACCCTAACCCTAACCCTAACCCTAACCCTAACCCTAACCCTAACCCTAACCCTAACCCTAACCCTAACCCTAACCCTAACCCTAACCCTAACCCTAACCCTAACCCTAACCCTAACCCTAACCCTAACCCTAACCCTAACCCTAACCCTAACCCTAACCCTAACCCTAACCCTAACCCTAACCCTAACCCTAACCCTAACCCTAACCCTAACCCTAACCCTAACCCTAACCCTAACCCTAACCCTAACCCTAACCCTAACCCTAACCCTAACCCTAACCCTAACCCTAACCCTAACCCTAACCCTAACCCTAACCCTAACCCTAACCCTAACCCTAACCCTAACCCTAACCCTAACCCTAACCCTAACCCTAACCCTAACCCTAACCCTAACCCTAACCCTAACCCTAACCCTAACCCTAACCCTAACCCTAACCCTAACCCTAACCCTAACCCTAACCCTAACCCTAACCCTAACCCTAACCCTAACCCTAACCCTAACCCTAACCCTAACCCTAACCCTAACCCTAACCCTAACCCTAACCCTAACCCTAACCCTAACCCTAACCCTAACCCTAACCCTAACCCTAACCCTAACCCTAACCCTAACCCTAACCCTAACCCTAACCCTAACCCTAACCCTAACCCTAACCCTAACCCTAACCCTAACCCTAACCCTAACCCTAACCCTAACCCTAACCCTAACCCTAACCCTAACCCTAACCCTAACCCTAACCCTAACCCTAACCCTAACCCTAACCCTAACCCTAACCCTAACCCTAACCCTAACCCTAACCCTAACCCTAACCCTAACCCTAACCCTAACCCTAACCCTAACCCTAACCCTAACCCTAACCCTAACCCTAACCCTAACCCTAACCCTAACCCTAACCCTAACCCTAACCCTAACCCTAACCCTAACCCTAACCCTAACCCTAACCCTAACCCTAACCCTAACCCTAACCCTAACCCTAACCCTAACCCTAACCCTAACCCTAACCCTAACCCTAACCCTAACCCTAACCCTAACCCTAACCCTAACCCTAACCCTAACCCTAACCCTAACCCTAACCCTAACCCTAACCCTAACCCTAACCCTAACCCTAACCCTAACCCTAACCCTAACCCTAACCCTAACCCTAACCCTAACCCTAACCCTAACCCTAACCCTAACCCTAACCCTAACCCTAACCCTAACCCTAACCCTAACCCTAACCCTAACCCTAACCCTAACCCTAACCCTAACCCTAACCCTAACCCTAACCCTAACCCTAACCCTAACCCTAACCCTAACCCTAACCCTAACCCTAACCCTAACCCTAACCCTAACCCTAACCCTAACCCTAACCCTAACCCTAACCCTAACCCTAACCCTAACCCTAACCCTAACCCTAACCCTAACCCTAACCCTAACCCTAACCCTAACCCTAACCCTAACCCTAACCCTAACCCTAACCCTAACCCTAACCCTAACCCTAACCCTAACCCTAACCCTAACCCTAACCCTAACCCTAACCCTAACCCTAACCCTAACCCTAACCCTAACCCTAACCCTAACCCTAACCCTAACCCTAACCCTAACCCTAACCCTAACCCTAACCCTAACCCTAACCCTAACCCTAACCCTAACCCTAACCCTAACCCTAACCCTAACCCTAACCCTAACCCTAACCCTAACCCTAACCCTAACCCTAACCCTAACCCTAACCCTAACCCTAACCCTAACCCTAACCCTAACCCTAACCCTAACCCTAACCCTAACCCTAACCCTAACCCTAACCCTAACCCTAACCCTAACCCTAACCCTAACCCTAACCCTAACCCTAACCCTAACCCTAACCCTAACCCTAACCCTAACCCTAACCCTAACCCTAACCCTAACCCTAACCCTAACCCTAACCCTAACCCTAACCCTAACCCTAACCCTAACCCTAACCCTAACCCTAACCCTAACCCTAACCCTAACCCTAACCCTAACCCTAACCCTAACCCTAACCCTAACCCTAACCCTAACCCTAACCCTAACCCTAACCCTAACCCTAACCCTAACCCTAACCCTAACCCTAACCCTAACCCTAACCCTAACCCTAACCCTAACCCTAACCCTAACCCTAACCCTAACCCTAACCCTAACCCTAACCCTAACCCTAACCCTAACCCTAACCCTAACCCTAACCCTAACCCTAACCCTAACCCTAACCCTAACCCTAACCCTAACCCTAACCCTAACCCTAACCCTAACCCTAACCCTAACCCTAACCCTAACCCTAACCCTAACCCTAACCCTAACCCTAACCCTAACCCTAACCCTAACCCTAACCCTAACCCTAACCCTAACCCTAACCCTAACCCTAACCCTAACCCTAACCCTAACCCTAACCCTAACCCTAACCCTAACCCTAACCCTAACCCTAACCCTAACCCTAACCCTAACCCTAACCCTAACCCTAACCCTAACCCTAACCCTAACCCTAACCCTAACCCTAACCCTAACCCTAACCCTAACCCTAACCCTAACCCTAACCCTAACCCTAACCCTAACCCTAACCCTAACCCTAACCCTAACCCTAACCCTAACCCTAACCCTAACCCTAACCCTAACCCTAACCCTAACCCTAACCCTAACCCTAACCCTAACCCTAACCCTAACCCTAACCCTAACCCTAACCCTAACCCTAACCCTAACCCTAACCCTAACCCTAACCCTAACCCTAACCCTAACCCTAACCCTAACCCTAACCCTAACCCTAACCCTAACCCTAACCCTAACCCTAACCCTAACCCTAACCCTAACCCTAACCCTAACCCTAACCCTAACCCTAACCCTAACCCTAACCCTAACCCTAACCCTAACCCTAACCCTAACCCTAACCCTAACCCTAACCCTAACCCTAACCCTAACCCTAACCCTAACCCTAACCCTAACCCTAACCCTAACCCTAACCCTAACCCTAACCCTAACCCTAACCCTAACCCTAACCCTAACCCTAACCCTAACCCTAACCCTAACCCTAACCCTAACCCTAACCCTAACCCTAACCCTAACCCTAACCCTAACCCTAACCCTAACCCTAACCCTAACCCTAACCCTAACCCTAACCCTAACCCTAACCCTAACCCTAACCCTAACCCTAACCCTAACCCTAACCCTAACCCTAACCCTAACCCTAACCCTAACCCTAACCCTAACCCTAACCCTAACCCTAACCCTAACCCTAACCCTAACCCTAACCCTAACCCTAACCCTAACCCTAACCCTAACCCTAACCCTAACCCTAACCCTAACCCTAACCCTAACCCTAACCCTAACCCTAACCCTAACCCTAACCCTAACCCTAACCCTAACCCTAACCCTAACCCTAACCCTAACCCTAACCCTAACCCTAACCCTAACCCTAACCCTAACCCTAACCCTAACCCTAACCCTAACCCTAACCCTAACCCTAACCCTAACCCTAACCCTAACCCTAACCCTAACCCTAACCCTAACCCTAACCCTAACCCTAACCCTAACCCTAACCCTAACCCTAACCCTAACCCTAACCCTAACCCTAACCCTAACCCTAACCCTAACCCTAACCCTAACCCTAACCCTAACCCTAACCCTAACCCTAACCCTAACCCTAACCCTAACCCTAACCCTAACCCTAACCCTAACCCTAACCCTAACCCTAACCCTAACCCTAACCCTAACCCTAACCCTAACCCTAACCCTAACCCTAACCCTAACCCTAACCCTAACCCTAACCCTAACCCTAACCCTAACCCTAACCCTAACCCTAACCCTAACCCTAACCCTAACCCTAACCCTAACCCTAACCCTAACCCTAACCCTAACCCTAACCCTAACCCTAACCCTAACCCTAACCCTAACCCTAACCCTAACCCTAACCCTAACCCTAACCCTAACCCTAACCCTAACCCTAACCCTAACCCTAACCCTAACCCTAACCCTAACCCTAACCCTAACCCTAACCCTAACCCTAACCCTAACCCTAACCCTAACCCTAACCCTAACCCTAACCCTAACCCTAACCCTAACCCTAACCCTAACCCTAACCCTAACCCTAACCCTAACCCTAACCCTAACCCTAACCCTAACCCTAACCCTAACCCTAACCCTAACCCTAACCCTAACCCTAACCCTAACCCTAACCCTAACCCTAACCCTAACCCTAACCCTAACCCTAACCCTAACCCTAACCCTAACCCTAACCCTAACCCTAACCCTAACCCTAACCCTAACCCTAACCCTAACCCTAACCCTAACCCTAACCCTAACCCTAACCCTAACCCTAACCCTAACCCTAACCCTAACCCTAACCCTAACCCTAACCCTAACCCTAACCCTAACCCTAACCCTAACCCTAACCCTAACCCTAACCCTAACCCTAACCCTAACCCTAACCCTAACCCTAACCCTAACCCTAACCCTAACCCTAACCCTAACCCTAACCCTAACCCTAACCCTAACCCTAACCCTAACCCTAACCCTAACCCTAACCCTAACCCTAACCCTAACCCTAACCCTAACCCTAACCCTAACCCTAACCCTAACCCTAACCCTAACCCTAACCCTAACCCTAACCCTAACCCTAACCCTAACCCTAACCCTAACCCTAACCCTAACCCTAACCCTAACCCTAACCCTAACCCTAACCCTAACCCTAACCCTAACCCTAACCCTAACCCTAACCCTAACCCTAACCCTAACCCTAACCCTAACCCTAACCCTAACCCTAACCCTAACCCTAACCCTAACCCTAACCCTAACCCTAACCCTAACCCTAACCCTAACCCTAACCCTAACCCTAACCCTAACCCTAACCCTAACCCTAACCCTAACCCTAACCCTAACCCTAACCCTAACCCTAACCCTAACCCTAACCCTAACCCTAACCCTAACCCTAACCCTAACCCTAACCCTAACCCTAACCCTAACCCTAACCCTAACCCTAACCCTAACCCTAACCCTAACCCTAACCCTAACCCTAACCCTAACCCTAACCCTAACCCTAACCCTAACCCTAACCCTAACCCTAACCCTAACCCTAACCCTAACCCTAACCCTAACCCTAACCCTAACCCTAACCCTAACCCTAACCCTAACCCTAACCCTAACCCTAACCCTAACCCTAACCCTAACCCTAACCCTAACCCTAACCCTAACCCTAACCCTAACCCTAACCCGAACCCTAACCCTAACCCTAACCCGAACCCGAACCCGAACCCGAACCCGAACCCGAACCCGAACCCGAACCCGAACCCCAAACCCTAACCCTAACTCGAACCCTAACCCGAACCCTAACCGCAGCCCCAGCCCCAGCCCCAGTCCCAGCCCCAGCCCCAGCCCTAACCCCAGCCCCAGCCCCAGCCCTAACCCCAACCCCGAGCCCGACCCCAACCCTGACCCCGACCCCGACCCCGACCCCGACCCCGACAATGACAACGACCCCGACCCCGACCCCGACAATGACAATGACCCCGACAACGACAATGACCCCGACCCCGACAACGACCCCGACCCTGCTCCTGACCCTGACACTGACCATAACCCTAACCATATGGTTTGAGCCGGTTTGATCCGGTTCCATCCGGTTTGATCCGGTCTGAACCGGTTTCATCCGGTCTGATCCGGTTTGAACCGGTTTGAGCCGGTTTGATCCAGTTTGAGCCGGTTTGAACCGGTTTCAGCTGGTTTCATCCGGTTCCATCCGGTTTCATCCGGTCTGAACCGGTTTGATCTGGTATGAACCACTTTGAGCTGGTTTGATCCGGTTCCATCCGGCTTGATCCGGTTTGAATCGATTTGAGCCGGTTTGAGCCGGTTTCAGCTGGTTTGATCCGGTTCCATCCGGTTTGATACGATCTGAACCGGTTTCATCCGGTCTGATCCGGTTCCATCCGGTTTGATACGGTCTGAACCGGTTTCATCCGGTCTGATCCGGGTGGAACCGGTTTTACCCGGTTTGATCCGGTGTGAACCGGGTTGAGCCGGTTTGACCCGGTTTCAGCTAGTTAGATCCGGTTCCATGCGGTTTGATCCGGTCTGAACCCGTTTCATCTGATCTGATCCGGTTTCATCCGGTTTAAACCGGTTTGAGCCGGTTTGAACCGGTTTCAGCTGGTTTGACCCGGTTCCATCCGGTTTGATCCGGTCTGAGCCGGTTTGATCCGGTTTGAACCCGTTTGAGCCGGTTAGATCCGGATCCATCCGGTTTGATCCAGTCTGAACTGGTTTCATCAGGTCTGAACCGTTTTGATCCGGTTTGAACCAGTTTGAGCCGGTTGGAGCCGGTTCCATCGGGTTTGATCAGGTCTGATCCGGTTTGAACCGGTTTGAGCCGGTTTGATCCGGACTGAACCTGTTTGAGCCGGTTTGAACCGGTTTCAGCTGGTTTGATCCGGTTCCATCCGGTTTCATCTGGTCTGAACCGGTTTGAACCAGTTTGACCCGGTTTGAACCGGTTCCATCCGGTTTCATCAGGTCTGAACCGGTTTCATCCGGTCTGATACGGTTTGAACCGGTTTGAGCCGGTTTGAACCGGTTTCAGCTGGTTTGATCCGGTTCCATCCGGTTTCGTCTGGTCTGAACCGGAGATATCCGGTTTGAACCAGTTTGAGCCGGTTTGATACGGTTCCATCCGGTTTAATACGGTCTGAACCGTTTTCATCCAGTCTGATCCGGTTTGAACCGGTTTGAGCCGGTTTGAGCCGGTTTCAGCCGGTTTGATCCGGTTCCATCCGGTTTGATCCGGTCTGATCCGGTTTGAACCCGTTTGAGCTGGTTTGATCGGGTTCCATCCGGTTTGATCAGGTCTGAACCGGTTTCATCCGGTCTGAACCGGTTTGATCCGGTATGAAACAGTTTGAGTCGGTTTGAACCAGTTCCATCCTGTTTGATCCGATCTGAACCGGTTTCATCGGGTCTGATCCGGTTTGAACCGGTTTGAGCCGGTTGGAGCCGGTTCCATCGGGTTTGATCAGGTCTGATCCGGTTTGAACCGGTTTGAGCCGGTTTGATCCGGACTGAACCTGTTTGAGCCGGTTTGAACCGGTTTCAGCTGGTTTGATCCGGTTCCATCCGGTTTCATCTGGTCTGAACCGGTTTGAACCAGTTTGACCCGGTTTGAACCGGTTCCATCCGGTTTCATCAGGTCTGAACCGGTTTCATCCGGTCTGATACGGTTTGAACCGGTTTGAGCCGGTTTGAACCGGTTTCAGCTGGTTTGATCCGGTTCCATCCGGTTTCGTCTGGTCTGAACCGGAGATATCCGGTTTGAACCAGTTTGAGCCGGTTTGATACGGTTCCATCCGGTTTAATACGGTCTGAACCGTTTTCATCCAGTCTGATCCGGTTTGAACCGGTTTGAGCCGGTTTGAGCCGGTTTCAGCCGGTTTGATCCGGTTCCATCCGGTTTGATTCGGTCTGATCCGGTTTGAACCCGTTTGAGCTGGTTTGATCGGGTTCCATCCGGTTTGATCAGGTCTGAACCGGTTTCATCCGGTCTGAACCGGTTTGATCCGGTATGAAACAGTTTGAGTCGGTTTGAACCAGTTCCATCCTGTTTGATCCGATCTGAACCGGTTTCATCGGGTCTGATCCGGTTTGAACCGGTTTGAGCCGGTTTCATCCGGACGGAACCGGTTTGAGCCGGTTGGAACCGGTTTCAGCTGGTTTGATCTGGTTCCATCCGGTTTCATCCGATCTGAACCGGTTTGATCCGGTTTGAACCAGTTTGAGCCGCATTGAAACGGTTTCATCCGGTTTGATCCGGTCTGAACCGGTTTCATCCAGTATGATCCGGTTTGAACCGGTTTCAGCTGGTTTGATCCGGTTCCATCCGGTTTCATCTGGTCTGAACCGGATTTATCCGGTTTGAACCAGTTTGAGCGGGTTTGATCCGGTTCCATCCGGTTTAATCCGGTCTAAACCGTTTTCATCCGGTCTTATCCGGTTTGAGCCCGTTTGAGCCGGATTGATTCGATTCCATTCGGTTTGATCCTGTCTGAACCGGTTTCATCCGGTCTTAACCGGTTTGATCCGGTCTGATCCGGTTTGAACCGGTTTGAGCCGGTTAGATTCGGACTGAAACTGTTTGAGCCGGTTTGAACTGGTTTCAGCTGGTTTGATCCGGTTCAATCCGGTTTCATCCGGTCTGAACCGGTTTGATCCGGTTTGAACCAGTTTGAGCCGGTTTGAACCGATTCCATCCGGTTTGATCCGGTCTGAACCGGTTTCATCCGGTCTGATCCGGTTTCAACCTGTTTGAGCCGGTTTGAATCGGTTTCAGCTGGTTTGATCCGGTTCCATCCGGTTTCATGTGGTCTGAATCGGATTTATCCGGTTTGAACCAGTTTGAGCCGGTTTGATCCGGTTCCATCCGGTTTAATCCGGTCTGAACCGGTTTGATCCGGTTTGAACCAGTTAGAGCCGGTTTGATCCGGTTTGAACCGGTTTGATCCGGTTTGAATCGGTTTCAGCTGGTTTGATGCGGTTCCATCCGGTTTGATCCGGTCTGAGCTGGTTTGATCCGGTTTGAATCGGTTTCAGCTGGTTTGATGCGGTTCCATCCGGTTTGATCCGGTCTGAGCTGGTTTGATCCGGTTTGAACCCGTTTGAGCCAGTTTGATCCGGTTCCATCTGGTTTGATCCGGTCTGAACCGGTTTCATCCGGTCTGATCCGGTTTGAACTGCTTTGAGCCGGTTTGAACCGGTTTCAGCTGTTTTGATCCGGTTCCACCCGGTTTCATCTGGTCTGAACAGGTTTCATCCGGTCTGAACCTGTTGGATCCGGTATGAACCAGTTTGAGACTGTTTGATCCGGTACCATCCGTTGTGATCCGGCCTGAACCGGTTTGATCCGGTTTGAACCAGTTAGAGCCGGTTTGATCTGGTTTGATCCGGTTTGAACCGGTTTCAGCTGGTTTGATCCGGTTCTATCCGGTTTGCTCCGGTCTGAGCCGGTTTGATCCGGTTTGAACCCGTTTGAGGCGGTATGATCCGGTTCCATCCGGTTTGATCCGGTCTGAACCGGTTTCATCCGGTCTGAACCGGGTTGATCCGGTTCGAACCAGTTTGAGCTGGTTTGATCCGGTTCCCTCCGGTTTGATCTGGTCTGAACCGGTTTCATGCGGTCTGATCCGGTTTGAACCGCTTTGAGCTGGTTCGAACCGGTTTCAGCTGGTTTGATCCCGTTCCATCCGGTTTCATCTGGTCTGAACCGGATTTATCTGGTTTGAACCAGTTGGAGCCAGTTTGATCCGGATCCATCCGATTTAATCTGGTCTGAACCGTTTTCATCCAGTCTGATACGGTTTGAACCGGTTTGAGCCGGTTTGAGCCGGTTTCAGCTGGTTTGATCCGGTTCCATCCGGTTTGATCCGGTCTGAACCGGTTTGATCCGGTTTCAACCAGTTAGATCCAGTTTGAACCGGTTTGATACGGTTTGAATCGGTTTCAGCCGGTTTGATCCGGTTCCATCCGGTTTGATCCGGTCTGAACCCGTTTGAGCCGGTTTGATCCGGTTCCATCCGATTTGATCCGGTCTGAAGGGGTTTCATCCGGTCTGAACGGGTTTGATCTGATATGAACCAGTTTGAGCCGGTTTGATCCGGTTCCATCCGGTTTGATCCGGTCTGAACTGGTTTGAGCCGGTTTGAACCGTTTTGAGCCGGTTTGATCCGGACTGAACCGGTTTGAGGCGGTTTGAACCGGTTCCATCCGGTTTGATCCGGTCTGATCCGGCTTCATCAGGTCTGAACTGGTTTGATACGGTTTGAACCAGTTTGAGCCGGTTTCAACCGGTTCCATCCGGTTTGATCCGGTCTGAACCGTTTTCATCCGGTCTGAACCGGTTTGAACCGGTTTGAACCGGTTTCAGCTGGTTTGATCCTGTTCCATCCGGTATGATCCGGTTTGAACCGGTTTGATCCGGTTTGAACCAGTTAGAGCCGGTTTGAACCGGTTTGAACCCGTTTGAGCCGCTGTAAACCGGTTCCATCCGGTTTGATCAGCTCTGAACCGGTTTCATCCGGTATGATCCGGTTTGAACCGGTTTGAGCCGGTTTGAACCGGTTTCAGCTGGTTTGATCCGGTTCCGTCCGGTTTGATCCGGTCTGAGCCGGTTTGATCCGGTATGAACCAGTTAGAGCCGGTTTGATCCGCTTTGAGCCGGTTTGATCCGGTTTGAACCGGTATCAGCCGGTTTGCACCGGTTTCAGCTGGTTTGATCCAGTTCCATCCGGTTTGATCCGGTCTGAGCCAGTTTGAACGAGTTTGAGCCGGTTTCATCCGGTTCCATCCGGTTTGATCCGGTCTGAACCGGTTTCATCCGGTCTGAACCGGTTTGATCCGGTATGATCCAGTTTGGGCCGGTTTCATCCGGTTCCATCCGGATTGATCCGGTCTGAACCGGTTTGATCCGGTTTGAACCAGTTAGAGCCGGTTTGATCCGGTTTGAACCGGTTTGAGCCGGTTTGGACCGTTTTCAGCTGGTTTGATCCGGTTCCATCCGGTTTGATCCGGTCTGAACCGGTTTCATCCGATCTGAACCGGTTTGATCTGGTATGAACCAGTTTCAGCCGGTTTGATCCGATTTGAACCGGTTTTAGCTGGTTTGATCCGATTCCATCCGGTTTGATCCGGTCTGAGCCGGTTTGATCCGGTTTGATCCAGTTTTAACCGGTTTCAACTGGCTTGATCCGGTTTCATCCGGTTTGATCCGGTCTGAGCCGGTTTGATCCGGTTTGAACCCGTTTGAGCCCGTTTGAACCCGTTTGAGCCGGTTTCATCCGGTTCCATCCGGTTTGATCCGGTCTGAACTGGTTTGATGCGGTTTGAACCAGTTAGAGCCGGTTTGATCAGGTTTGAACCGGTTTGATCCGGCTTGAACCCGTTTGAGCCGGTTTGATCCGGTTCCATCCGGTTCGATCTTGTCTGAACCGGTTTCATCCGGTCTGATCCGGTTTGAACCGGTTTGAGCCGGTTTGATCCGGACTGGACCGGTTTGAGCCGGTTTGAACCGGTTTCAGCTGGTTTGATCCGGTTCCATCCGGTTTCAACCGGTTAGAACCGGTTTGAACCAGTATGAGCCGGTTTGAACCGGTTCCATCCGGTTCGAACCGGTCTGAACCGGTATGATCCGGTATGATCCGGTTTGAACCGGTTTGAGCCGGTTTGAACCGGTTTCAGCTGGTTTGATCCGGTTCCATCCGGTTTGATCCGGTCTGAACCGGCTTCATCTGGTCTGAACCGGATTTATCCGGTTTGAACCAGTTTGAGCCGGTTTGATCCGGTTCCATCCGGTCTGAACTGGTTTGATCCGGTTTGATCCGGTCTGAGCCGGCTTGATCCGGTTTGATCCAGTTTTAACCGGTTTCAACTGGCTTGATCCGGTTTCATCCGGTTTGATCCGGTCTGAACCGGTTTCATCCGGTTTGAACCAGTTAGATCCGGTTTGAACCAGTTAGATCCGGTTTGAACCGGTTTGATCCGGTTTGAACCGCTTTCAGCCGGTTTGATCCGGTTTCATCCGGTTTGATCCGGTCTGAACCGGTTTCATCCGGTCTGATCCTGTTTGAGCTGCTTTGAGCCGGTTTGATCCGGACTGGACTGGTTTGAGCCGGTTTGAACCGGTTTCAGCTGGTTTGATCCGGTTCCATCCGGTTTCAACCGGTTAGATCCGGTTTGAACCAGTTTGAGTCGGTTTGAACTGTTCCATCCGGTTCGAACCGGTCTGAACCGGTTTCACCGGTATGATCCGGTTTGAACCGATTTGAGCCGGTTTGAGCCGGTTTCAGCTGGTTTGATCCGGTTCCATCCGGTTTGATCCGGTCTGAACCGGTTTCATCCGGTCTGAACCGGTTTGATGCGGTATGAACCAGTTTGAGCCGGTTTCATCCGGTTTGATCCGGTCTGAACCGGTTTGATCCGGTTAGAACCAGTTAGAGCCGTTTTGATCTTGTTTAAACCGGTTTGATCCGGTTTGAACCGGTTTCAGCTGGTTTGATCCGGGTCCATCCGGTTTGCTCCGGTTTGATCCGGTCTGAGCCGGTTTGAACCAGTTTGAGCCGGTTTCATCCGGTTCCATCCGGTTTGATCCGGTCTGAACCGGTTTCATCCGGTCTGAACCGGTTTGATCTGGTATGAACCAGTTTCAGCCGGTTTGATCCGGTTTCATCCTGTTTGATCCGGCCTGAACCGGTTTCATCCGGTTTGAACCAGCTAGAGCCGGTTTGATCCGGTTTGATCCAGTTTTAACCGGTTTCAACTGCCTTGATCCGGTTTCATCCGGTTTGATCCGGTCTGAGCCGGTTTGATCCGGTTTGAACCCGTTTGAGCCGGTTTGAACCCGTTTGAGCCGGTTTCATCCGGTTCCATCCGGTATGATCCGGTCTGAACCGGTTTCAGCCGGTTTGATCCGGTTTGAACCGGTTTGAACCGGTTTGAACCGGTTTCAGCTGGTTTGATCCGGTTCCTTCCGGTTTGATCCGGTCTGAACTGGTTTGATGCGGTTTGAACCAGTTAGAGACGGTTTGATCCGGTTTGAACCGGTTTGATCCGGCTTGAACCCGTTTGAGCCGGTGTGATCCGGTACCATCCGGTTTGATCCGGTACCATCCGGTTTGATCCGGTCTGAACCTGTTTGATCCGGTTTGAACCAGTTAGAGCCGGTTTGATCTTGTTTGAACTGGTTTGATCCGGTTTGAACCAGTTTGAGCCGGTTTGAACCGGATCCATCGGGTTTGATCCGGTCTGAACCGCTTTCATCCGGTCTGATCTTGTTTGAACCGGTTTGAGCCGCCCGGTTTCAGCTGGTTTGAACCGGTTCCATCCGGTTTCATCTGATCTGAACCGGATTTATCCGGTTTGAACCAGTTTGAGCCGGTTTGATCCGGTTCCATCCGGTTCAATCGGGTCTGAACCGTTTTCATCCAGTCTGATACGGTTTGAGCCGGTTTGAGCCGGTTTCAGCTGGTTTGATCCGGTTCCATCCGGATTGATCCGGTCTGAACCGGTTTGACCCGGTTTGAATCAGTTAGTTCCGTATGAACCGGTTTGATCCGGTTTGAACCGCTTTCAGCCGGTTTGATCCGGTTCCATCCGGTTTGATCCGGTCTGAGCCGGTTTTATCCGGTTTGAACCCGTTTGAGCCGGTTTGATCCGGTTCCATCCGGTTTGATCTGGTCTGAACCGGTTTCATCCGGTCTGATCCTGTTTGAACTCGTTTGAGCCGGTTTGATCCGGACTGGACCGGTTTGAGACGGTTTGAACCGGTTTCAGCTGGTTTGATCCGGTTCCATCCGGTTTCAACCGGTTAGAACCGGTTTGAACCAGTATGAGCCGGTTTGAACCGGTTCCATCCGGTTCGAACCGGTCTGAACCGGTATGATCCGGTATGATCCGGTTTGAACCGGTTTGAGCCGGTTTGAACCGGTTTCAGCTGGTTTGATCCGTTTCCATCCGGTTTGATCCGGTCTGAACCGGTTTCATCCGGTCTGAACCGGTTTGATACGGTTTGAACCAGTTTGAGCCGGTTTCATCCGGTTTGATCCGGTCTGAACTGGTTTGATCCGGTTTGATCCGGTCTGAGCCGGTTTGATCCGGTTTGATCCAGTTTTAACCGGTTTCAACTGGCTTGATCCGGTTTCATCCGGTTTGATCCGGTCTGAGCCGGTTTGATCCGGTTTGAACCCGTTTGAGCCGGTTTGAACCCGGTTGAGCCGGTTTCATCCGGTTCCATCCGGTCTGATCCGGTTTGAGCCGGTTTCAGCTGGTTTGAACCGATTCCATCCGGTTTGATCCGGTCTGAACCAGTTTCATTCGGTCTGATCTGGTTTGAACCGGTTTGGGCCGGTTTCAGCCGGTTTCAGGTGGTTTAAACCGGTTCCATCCGGTTTCATCTGGTCTGAACCGGATTTATCCGGTTTGAACCAGTTTGAGCCGGTTTGATCCGGTTCCATCCGGTTCAATCCGGTCTGAACCGTTTTCATCCAGTCTGATACGGTTTGAACCGGTTTGAGCCGGTTTGAGCCGGTTTCAGCTGGTTTGATCCGGTTCCATCCGGTTTGATCCGGTCTGAACCGGTTTGATCCGGTTTGAACCAGTTAGATCCGGTTTGAATCGGTTTCATCCGGTTTGAACCGCTTTCAGCCGGTTTGATCCGGTTCCATCCGGTTTGATCTGGTCTGAGCCGGTTTGATCCGGTTTGAACCAGTTTGAGCCGGTTTGATCCGGTTCCATCCGGTTCAATCCGGTCTGAACCGTTTTCATCCAGTCTGATACGGTTTGAACCGGTTTGAGCCGGTTTGAGCCGGTTTCAGCTGGTTTGATCCGGTTCCATCCGGTTTGATCCGGTCTGAACTGGTTTGATGCGGTTTGAACCAGTTAGAGCCGGTTTGATCTTGTTTGAACCGGTTTGATCAGGTTTCAACCAGTTTGAGCCGGTTTGATCCGGTACCATCCGGTTTGATCCGGTACCATCCGGTTTGATCCGGTCTGAACCTGTTTGATCCAGCTTGAACCAGTTTGAGCCGGTTTGAACCGGTTCCATCCGGTTTGATCCGGTCTGAACCGGTTTCATCCGGTCTGATCCGGTTTGAGCCGGTTTCAGCTGGTTTGAACCGATTCCATCCGGTTTGATCCGGTCTGAACCAGTTTCATTCGGTCTGATCCGGTTTGAACCGGTTTGGGCCGGTTTCAGCCGGTTTCAGGTGGTTTAAACCGGTTCCATCCGGTTTCATCCGGTCTGAACCGGTTTCATTCGGTCTGATCTGGTTTGAACCGGTTTGGGCCGGTTTCAGCCGGTTTCAGGTGGTTTAAACCGGTTCCATCCGGTTTCATCTGGTCTGAACCGGATTTATCCGGTTTGAACCAGTTTGAGCCGGTTTGATCCGGTTCCATCCGGTTCAATCCGGTTTGAACCGTTTTCATCCAGTCTGATACGGTTTGAACCGGTTTGAGCCGGTTTGAGCCGGTTTCAGCTGGTTTGATACGGTTCCATTCGGTTTGATCCGGTCTGAACCGGTTTGATCCGGTTTGAACCAGTTAGATCCGGTTTGAACCAGTTAGATCCGGTTTGAACCGGTTTGATCCGGTTTGAACCGCTTTCAGCCGGTTTGATCTGGTTCCATCCGGTTTGCTCCGGTCTGAGCCGGTTTGATCCGGTTTGAACCCGTTTGAGCCGGTTTGAACCCGGTTGAGCCGGTTTCATCCGGTTCCATCCGGTATGATCCGGTCTGAACCGGTTTCAGCCGGTTTGATCCGGTTTGAACCGGTTTGAACCGGTTTGAACCGGTTTCAGCTGGTTTGATCCGGTTCCATCCGGTTTGATCCGGTCTGAACCAGTTAGACCTAGTTGGAACCAGTTTGAGCCGGTTTGAACCGGTTCCATCCGGTTTGAACCGGTCTGAACCGGTTTCATCCGGTATGATCCGGTTTGAACAGGTTTGAGCCGGTTTGAACCGGTTTCAGCTGGTTTGATCCGGTTCCATCCGGTTTGATCCGGTCTGAACCGGTTTCATCCGGTCTGAGCCGGTTTGATCCGGTATGAACCAGTTTGAGCCGGGTTCATCCGGTTCCATCCGGTTTGATCCGGTCTGAACTGGTTTGATCCGGTTTGAACCCGTTAGAGCCGGTTTGAACAGGTTTGAGCCGGTTTGAACCGGTTTCAGCTGGTTTGATCCGGTTCCATCCGGTTTGATCCGTTCTGAGCCGGTTTGATCCGGTTTGAACCCGTTTGAGCCGGTTTGATCCGGTTCCATCCGGTTTGATCCGGTCTGAACCGGTTTCATCGGGTCTGATCCTGTTTGAACTGGTTTGAGCCGGTTTGATCTGTACTGGACCGGTTTGAGACGGTTTGAACCGGTTTCAGCTGGTTTGATACGGTTCCATCCGGTTTCAACCGGTCTGAACCAGTTAGACCCGGTTGGAACCAGTTTGAGCCGGTTTGAACCGGTTCCATCCGGTTTGAACCGGTCTGAACCGGTTTCATCCGGTATGATCCGGTTTGAGCCGGTTTGAGCCGGTTTCAGCTGGTTTGATCCGGTTCCATCCGGTTTGATCCGGTCTGAACCGGTTTCATCCGATCTGAACCGGTTTGATCCGGTATGAACCAGTTTGAGCCGGGTTCATCCGGTTCCATCCGGTTTGATCCGGTCTGAACTGGTTTGATCCGGTTTGAACCCGTTAGAGCCGGTTTGAACAGGTTTGAGCCGGTTCGAACCGGTTTCAGCTGGTTTGATACGGTTCCATCCGGTTTGATCCGTTCTGAGCCGGTTTGATCCGGTTTGAACCCGTTTGAGCCGGTTTGATCCGGTTCCATCCGGTTTGATCCGGTCTGAACCGGTTTCATCCGGTCTGATCCTGTTTGAACTGGTTTGAGCCGGTTTGATCTGTACTGGACCGGTTTGAGACGGTTTGAACCGGTTTCAGCTGGTTTGATCCGGTTCCATCCGGTTTCAACCGGTCTGAACCAGTTAGACCCGGTTGGAACCAGTTTGAGCTGGTTTGAACCGGTTCCATCCGGTTTGAACCGGTCTGAACCGGTTTCATCCGGTATGATCCGGTTTGAGCCGGTTTGAACCGGTTTGAACCGGTTTCAGCTGGTTTGATCCGGTTCCATCCGGTTTGATCCGGTCTGAACCGGTTTCATCCGATCTGAACCGGTTTGATCCGGTATGAAGCAGTTTGAGCCGGTTTGACCCGGTTCCATCCGGTTTTATCCGGCCTGAACCGGTTTCATCCGGTTTGAACCCGTTAGAGCCGGTTTGATCTGGTTTGAACCGGTTTGATCCAGTTTGAACCGCTTTCAGCCGGTTTGATCTGGTTCCATCCGGTTTGCTCCGGTCTGAGCCGGTTTGATCCGGTTTGAACCCGTTTGAGCCGGTTTGAACCCGGTTGAGCCGGTTTCATCCGGTTCCATCTGGTATGATCCGGTCTGAACCGGTTTCAGCCGGTTTGATCCGGTTTGAACCGGTTTGAACCGGTTTCAGCTGGTTTGATCCGGTTCCATCCGGTTTGATCCGGTCTGAACCGGATTTATCCGGTTTGAACCAGTTTGAGCCGGTTTGATCCGGTTCCATCCGGTTTGAACCGGTCTGAACCGGTTTCATCCGGTCTGATCCGGTTTGAGCCGGTTTCAGCTGGTTTGAACCGGTTCCATTCGGTTTGATACGGTCTGAACCAGTTTCATTCGGTCTGATCTGGTTTGAACCGGTTTGGGCCGGTTTCAGCCGGTTTCAGGTGGTTTGAACCGGTTCCATCCGGTTTGATCCGGTCTGAACCGTTTTGATCCGGTTTGAACCAGTTAGATCCGGTTTGAACCAGTTAGATCCGGTTTGAACCCGTTTGAGCCGGTTTGAACCCGTTTGAGCCGGTTTCATCCGGTTCCATCCGGTATGATCCGGTCTGAACCGGTTTCAGCCGGTTTGATCCGGTTTGAACAGGTTTGAGCCGGTTTGAACCGGTTTCAGCTGGTTTGATCCGGTTCCATCCGGTTTGATCCGGTCTGAACCGGTTTCATCCGGTCTGAACCGGTTTGATCCGGTATGAACCAGTTTGAGCCGGGTTCATCCGGTTCCATCCGGTTTGATCCGGTCTGAACTGGTTTGATCCGGTTTGAACCCGTTAGAGCCGGTTTGAACAGGTTTGAGCCGGTTTGAACCGGTTTCAGCTGGTTTGATCCGGTTCCACCCGGTTTGATCCGTTCTGAGCCGGTTTGATCCGGTTTGAACCCGTTTGAGCCGGTTTGATCCGGTTCCATCCGGTTTGATCCGGTCTGAACCGGTTTCATCCGGTCTGATCCTGTTTGAACTGGTTTGAGCCGGTTTGATCTGTACTGGACCGGTTTGAGACGGTTTGAACCGGTTTCAGCTGGTTTGATCCGGTTCCATCCGGTTTCAACCGGTCTGAACCAGTTA
Organism: Macaca fascicularis; assembly: GCF_037993035.2. Lineage (NCBI taxonomy): Eukaryota > Metazoa > Chordata > Mammalia > Primates > Cercopithecidae > Macaca > Macaca fascicularis. The sequence continues at coordinate 32,758 of NC_088381.1, forward strand.
GACCCGGTTGGAACCAGTTTGAGCCGGTTTGAACCGGTTCCATCCGGTTTGAACCGGTCTGAACCGGTTTCATCCGGTATGATCCGGTTTGAGCCGGTTTGAGCCGGTTTCAGCTGGTTTGATCCGGTTCCATCCGGTTTGATCCGGTCTGAGCCGGTTTGATCCGGTTTGAACCCGTTTGAGCCGGTTTGATCCGGTTCCATCCGGTTTAATCCGGTCTGAACCGTTGTCATCCAGTCTGATCCGGTTTGAACCGGTTTGATTTGGTTTGAGCCGGTTTCAGCTGGTTTGATCCGGTTCCATCCGGTTTGATCCGGTCTGAATCGGTTTCATCCGGTCTGATCCTGTTTGAACTGGTTTGAGCCGGTTTGATCCGGACTGAGCCGGTTTGAACCGGTTTCAGCTGGTTTGATCCGGTTCCATCCGGTTTCAACCGGTCTGAATCGGTTAGATCCGGTTTGAACCAGTTTTAGCCGGTTTGAACCGGTTCCATCCGGTTCGAACCGGTCTGAACCGGTTTCATCCGGTATGATCCGGTTTGAACCAATTTGAGCCTGTTTGAGCCGGTTTCAGCTGGTTTGATCCGGTTCCATCCGGTTTGCTCCGGTCTGAGCCGGTTTGATCCGGTTTGAACCCGTTTGAGCCGGTACGATCCGGTTACATCCGGTTTGATCCGGTCTGAACCGGTTTCACCCGGTCTGAATCGGTTTGATCCGGTTTGAACCAGTTTGAGCCGGTTTGAACCGGTTCCGTCCGGTTTGATCCGGTCTGAACCGGTTTCATCCGGTCTGATCTGGTTTGAACCGGTTTGAGCCGGTTTCAGCCGGTTTCAGCTGGTTTGAACCGGTTCCATCCGGTTTCATCTGGTCTGAACCGGATTTATCCGGTTTGAACCAGTTTGAGCCGGTTTGATCCGGTTCCATCCGGTTCAATCTGGTCTGAACCGTTTTCATCCAGTCTGATACGGTTTGAACCGGTTTGAGCCGGTTTCAGCTGGTTTGATCCGGTTCCATCCGGTTTGATCCGGTCTGAACCGGTTTGATCCCGTTTGAACCAGTTAGATCCGGTTTGAACCGGTTTGATCCGGCTTGAACCCGTTTGAGCCGGTTTGATCCGGTTCCATCCGGTTTGATCCGGTCTGAACCGATTTCATCCGGTCTGATCCTGTTTGAGCTTGATTGAGCCGGTTTGATCCGGACTGGACCGGTTTGAGCCAGTTTGAACCGGTTTCAGCTGGTTTGATCCGGTTCCATCCGGTTTCAACCGGTCTGAACCGGTTAGATCCGGCTGGAACCAGTTTGAGCAGGTTTGAACCGGTTCCATCCGCTTTGAACCGGTCTGAACCTGTTTCATCCGGTCTGATCCGATTTGAACCGGTTTGAGCTGGTTTCAGCCGGTTTCAGCTGGTTTGATCCGGTTCCATCAGGTTTCATCTGGTCTGAACCGAATTTATCCGGTTTGAACCAGTTTGAGCCGGTTTGATCCGGTTCCATCCGGTTCAATCCGGTCTGAACCGTTTTCATCCAGTCTGATACTGTTTGAACCGGTTTGTGCCGGTTGGAGCCGGTTTCAGCTGGTTTGATCCGGTTGCATCCGGTTTGATCCGGTCTGAACCGGTTTGATCCGGTTTCAACCAGTTAGATCCGGTTTGAACCACTTTGATCCGGTTTGAACCGGTTTCAGCCGGTTTGATCCGGTTCCATCCGGTTTGATCCAGTCTGAAACGGGTTCATCCGCTCTGATCCAGTTTGAACCGGTTTGAGCCGGTTTCAGCCGGTTTCAGCTGGTTTGATCCGGATCCATCCGGTTTGATCCGGTCTGAACTGGTTTGATGCGGCTTGAACCTGTTAGAGCCGGTTTGATCCGGTTTGAAACAGTTTGAGCCGGTTTGATCCGGTTCCATCCGGTTTAATCCGGTCTGAAACGGTTTCCTCGGGTCTGAACCGGTTTGAACTGGTCTGATCCGGTTTGATCCGGTCTGATCCGGTCTGAGCCGGTCAAAACCGGTTTGAACTGGTCTGATCCGATTTGATCCGGTCTGATCCGTTTCGATCCGGTCAGAACCGGTCTGATCCGGTTCAATCCGGTTTGAACTGGTCTGATCCAGTTGGATCCGGTTTGAACTGGTCTGATCCGGTTTGATCCGGTCTGAGCCGGTCAAAACCCGTTTGAACTGGTCTGATCCGGTTTGATCCGGTCTGATCCGGTTCGATCCGGTTTGACCCGGTCTGATCCAGTTTGATCCGGTCTGAGCAGGTCAAAACCGGTTTGAACTGGTCTGATCCGGTCTGATCCGGCTCCATCCGGTTTAAACCGGTCTGATCCGGTTTGATCCGGTCAAAACCGGTTTGAACTGGTCTGATCCAGTTTGATCCGGTCTGATCCGGATTGAACCGATCTGCTCCGGTTTGATCCGGTCTGAACCGGTCAAAACCGGTTTGAACTGCTCTGATCCGGTCTGATCCTGTTCGATCCGGATTGAACCGGTCTGATTCTCTTTGATCCGGTCTGAGCCCGTCAAAACCGGCCTGACGCAGTCTGATGCAGTTTGATCCGGTCTGATCTGGTTCGATACGGTTTGAAACGGTCTGATCCGGTCTGAGCCAGTGAAAACCGGTTTGATGCGCTTTGATCCGGTCTGATCCGGTCTGAGCCGGTCAAAACCGGTTTTAACTGGTCTGATGCAGTTTGATCCGGTCTGATCCGGTTCACTCCGGCTTGAACCGGTCTGATCTGTTTTGATCTGGTCAAAACCGGTTTGAACTGGTCTGATCCGGTTTGATCCGGTCTGATCCGGTTTGTACCGGTCTGATCCTGTTTGATCCGTTTCGAACCGGTATCACCCGGTCTGATCCATTCTGATCCGGTCTGAACCGGTTTGATCCGCTTTTATCCGGTGTGATCCGGTCTGATCCGCTCAAAACCTGTTTCATCCGGTCAGATCAGGTTTGATCTGGTCTGAACCGGTTCGATCCGGTTTGATTTGGTCTGATCCGGTCTGAGCCGGTCAAAACCGGTTTGAACCCGTGTGATTCGGTCTGATGCGGTTTGATCCGGTCTGATCCAGTTTGATCCATTCTGATCCTGTCTGGCCCAGTCTGATCCAGTCTGATCCGGTCTGACCCGGTCTGATGCAGTCTGATCCGGTCTGAACTGGTCTGATCCGGTTTGATCCGCTTTTATCCGGTATGATCCAATTTGATCCTCTCTGATCCGGTCAAAAGCGGTTCCATCCGGTCTGATCCGGTTTGATCCGGTCTCATCCGGTTTGATCCGGTTTGAACCGGTGTTATCTGGTTTGATACGGTCTGATCTGGTCACAACCGGCTTGAACCGGTCTGATCCGGTTCGATCCGGTTTGATCCAGTCTGATAAGGTCAAAATCGGTTTGATCCGGTCAAAATCGGTTCCATCAGGTCTGATCTGGTTTGATCTGGTCAAAACTGGTTCGATCCAGCCGCCACCACCTGCCCGCCCCCCTGGCTTCTGGGAGCCCCATCGCCGGGGGGATCAGGCACCCCCCAAGATCGGGCTCCCAGCCGCCAACCCCGGCCCGCTCCCTAGCTTCTGGGAGCCCCATCGCCGAGGGTGCAGGCACCCCCCGCGATCGGGCTCCCAGCTGCCACCACCGACCAGCCCCCCTGGCTTCTGGGAGCCCCATCCTCGGGGGTGCAGGCATCCCCCCACGATCGGGCTCCCAGCCGCCACCCCCGGCCCGCCCCCCTGGCTTCTGGGAGCCCCGTCGCCGGGGGTGCAGGCACCCCCCGCGATCGGGCTCCCAGCCGCCACCACCGGCCAGCCCCCCTGGCTTCTGGGAGCCCCATCCTCGGGGGTGCAGGCACCCCCCACGATCGGGCTCCCAGCTGCCACCCCCGGCCCTCCCCCCTGGCTTCTGGGAGCCTTGTGGACTCACAGCCTCTTTCTGATATTGTGAGTAATATCATCTCCCCATCTGAAAATTTTCATCTCCTTCTCAGACGATTGTACACCCCCAGTGTGCACATCCTCAGAGGGAGTAACCCCCTCTGTATTAGGAGTCATATCAGCCTCTTCCTCCCTGAATATTCAGAACAGTATCCCAGGGTTGTTTCTACTTCCAGTGGTACTGATTGTCATATCCTCCTCTCCCAAGCAGAAGTTCGAAACACTATTATGGGGGGTGTACACCGTCTGTGATATAGAAATTAACATCGTCCTCTCCCCGGTGGATATCAGGAACAAGTCTATTAATCATTAATATTAGTAATTATATTAATATTAATAATAATTATTGATATTAATGATCACAATAAAGAGAGTAAAAATGAATACTGGTTTAAAATGTTAATGATTTGTAACAATAATTATTAGTAATATCACTATTAATAAGAATATTATATTAGCAATTAATGTGACTTAAATCAATACCCAGTGATGCTGGGAATCAAATAATAATTAGTATTAGGAACTAATATTATTTGATGACATTAATATTAATAACTGAAAGCATGCATAATCATGTATTTAAAATCATTATCCGTAATTAATAATGGTATCCTATAAATTTTTAGTATCATTCATAATTATTAAACTCGATCATTGATGATTAATAATCATATTATTGTTCCTAATTCCACAGGAAGTGTAAACCTACTTGTGATGCTGTTCTTAATATCCAGGGACGGAAAGCAGGATTTTAGTTTTTGTTTTTTGTTTTTTTTTTTTTTGAGATGGAGTTTCGCTCTGTCGGCCAGGCTGGAGTGCAGTGGCCGGATCTCAGCTCACTGCAAGCTCCACCTCCCGGGTTCACGCCATTCTCCTGCCTCAGCAGCCTCCCGAGTAGCTGGGACTACAGGCGCCCGCCACCTCGCCTGGCTAGTTTTTTGTATTTTTTAGTAGAGACGGGGTTTCCCCATATTAGCCAGGATGGTCTCGATCTTCTGACCTCGTGATCTGCCCGTCTCAGCCTCCCAAAGTGCTGGGATTACAGGCTTGAGCCACCGTGCCCGGCCGGATTTTAGTTTTAATATCACAGTAGGTGTACGCTCACAACGTGATGCTGATCCTAATATAAAGCGGGGTAGAGTATCACATGACTCCAAACATAGCAATGAATGGATAGCTACCCGGTAATATTGCTCCTAATATTCCCGGAAGAAGCCTATGCTATTAGTCCGAATATGGCACTGAGGGTACAGCTCTTCTGAGATACTGTTCCTAGTATGCGGAGGGGGAGAGGATGATAATAATTCGCAGGCTGTGTGCTCCCGCCCAGTGATATTGTAATTACTATCCTGGGAGGGAGAGGATGATATTGCACTCTGTACAGCAGGAGGCGTACACCCAGTCTGGGATATTGTTCCTAATATCCATGGAGGGGACAGGCTATTACTCGCAATGTGGCACAGGGTGGACATTCACCCTGTTTCATCCTTCTCAATATTCCAAGGCCGAGAGACTGATATTAATCTCAGTATCACAGACACTGTACAACCCCTTGTGATACTCTTCCAAATATCCAGATCAGGTTCCCAGCAGCCACCCCCAGCCGGCCCCCCTGGCTTCTGGGAGCCCCGTCGCCGGGGGTGCAGGCATGACCCCCTATCGGGCTCCCAGCCGCCACCCTCAGCCCGCCCCCCTGGCTTCTGGGAGCCCCGTCGCCGGGGGTGCAGGCACGCCTCCCGATCGGGCTCCCAGCCGCCACCCCCGGCCCACCCCCCGGCTTCTGGGAGCCCCATTGCTGGGGGTGCAGGCACCCCCCGCGATCGGGCTCCCAGCCGCCACCCCCGGCCCGCACCTCTGGCTTCTGGGAGCCCCATCGCTGGGGGTGAATGTCCCCTTTGTCCTTATCAGCATGTAGCCAGCAATATTGTGACATTTTTACTGCAGAGTGAATGATGACTGGGGCATCTTAAGAGGAGTTGTAGGGTGTTTCTTTCTGCATAGGTACCTCTTCTCCCTCCTACCCGCAATTGACAAGTGCCCATCCACTCCAGCATTAGAGATGCTACTAATATGTGAATTTTTGGTGGTCCCTCCAGGTGAGCCTTCCCAGACTTTCCCTTTTCCAGGAGCTCAACCTCCTGTTCATGTCTAGCTGTCTATCTACTCTAACAGAGCCCACTATCCTGTGTCTTTCCCAAAAATAGTGAGGGAACAATGAATTGGAAACCATAGCAAATGATATACATGTAGATGAAAACTTTACAACTTACAAAAATAATCACTCAAAATCATCCTTACACTAAAAATGCAAGACTATACAATTTCTAGAAGAAACTATAGAAGAAAAGCTATGTGCCTTTGGGTTTGGTAATGAATTTTAACAAATGGCAAAAAAGGTTGATATACCCAGAAGAAATGACAATGTGAATTTCTTAATATTTATAAATATTTAAAGTTTATACTCTGGAAAATACCTTGTGAAGGGAACAAAAAGACATGTCACATATTGAAAGAAAATATTTGCAAAATACAGATCTGAGAAAGACTTTGTATTCAAAATACATACAAAATTCTTAAAACTGAACAATAAGTTAAACAGCCCAATTAAAAATGCACACAGATCTGAACGAACACCTCACCAAAGATAATCTACAGAAGGCAAGTAAACATACCAAAAGATGCTCAACATAGTACATAACTGAAAACCACAATGAGATAGCACAGCTGGTCTATACCTCTTACAACTGCTAAACTCTTTAAAAAATGACAAATTGCTGGAGGAAAAACAAGAACTCTTTTCATTGCTGGTGGGACACTGTGTATAAGACCAAAATATGCCACCCTAAAATATAATGGCAGGAAACCAGAATATGCCACCCAAAAATATGTCCCTTTGGCTTAAGAATTATTCCAAGCTGATTATTTTGGGAAAAAAAAAAGCCAACAAAGGAAGCTCTGAAAACAGAGTAGAAGTTACCCTTGTGTAAGGAAAATTTACATCTATAAAGCAAATCCCCATTTAAAAGCTACCTCTCTCTCTCAGCACTAAGAAGAGAAGGGTAACTAAATCACTAAAGAGTCTTATCAATAAGGTATACATGTTTTTAAAACTTTTCTGTTTTTCTCATTTTAATCTGTTGTTTGTTACAGAGGGTCCTATCTAAGAATTCCAAAAACACAGAAAATTGTTTGTCCTCCCCTATTACAAGTTGGGCAGTTTTTTCCAAAGCTAAACAACTCTCACCTTACAATCCAAAAATCACATTCCTAAGTATTTTGACAACTACTTTGATGTTATTTCTAAATAAAAGCTACCATGCAGTTATTTACAGAAGCTCTATTCATAATGACCAAAGGAAAAAAAGAATCAGAAAGTCTTATAGTAGATGACTGTGTGGGAATCCACTCAGACATCAAGAGTTCTTATAAAGATTATTTAAACAAAAACATTTGAGATACTGAAGATAAAGGAAGAAATCTTACCAGAACTTACTTTATCCAATTAAAGCAGAGCTCCCAGAAAAATACAGCTGCCATTAACTCCATCCAAGGAGTTTCTTGCAAATTCAGCTGCCATGAAGACAGTGTACTCTTTCCCATTAGCATTGATAAATGAAAATGAAATCCTAAGCTCCCAACTGACTGAACAGACCAACTCTTGGCTGAGGGAACCCCAGAGTAACTTTCAAAACTGAGTTCTCAGCTTGGCCAGGATGGGATGATGGGGGTCAGATACACCGCGTTATTCCCCCTCGTTTGCTAACCATGATGAGGCTTTCTTCCCTAAGGATTAAACAGAAACCAGCCCTTTCAAAGGTGCCACCACTGATATCAACCTCTCCTTTCTTGCCTAATAAGAGACCACCCATGATGGAGAGGTTCTGGCCTGTGTACAGAGGATGCACAGAGCGAGTTTTCATGTCCTCTGCTTCACCTTTTAATGTCAGAGGGCTGAAAACTCAATCCTGGGATCGTGCTAACACTGCCATCTTTTGTACATGGGACCCATGAAGAAGCAAGAAACTCAATTGCACAAGCATGCATTTCTCCTTTCATAAATATTCATGACTCCTCCTAGAGTTTATTAAATATATGTTTTTGCCAATTCCACTCAGCATAAATTACTATTTCCTTTACATCTCCCTTGAAGCATCTGTTTCTGGCTTCTGGCTGGAGGCTATGCTTCCCAGTCTGTGAGAAGGACAATCCTGCAGGCTGCAACTCTTTATAGGAAATAAATCTCTCATTGGGTGTGGTGGCTCATGCCTGTGATCCCAGCACTTTGGGAGGCCAAGGCAGGTGGATCACCTGAGGTCAGGTGTTTGAGACCAGCCTGGCCAACATGATGAAACCCTGTCTCTACTAAAAATAAAAAAAATTAGTCAGGCTTGGTGGTGGGCATCTGTAATCCCAGCTAATTGGGAGGCTGAGGCAGGAGAATCGCTTGAACCCAGAAGGTGGAGGTTGCAGTGAGCCGAGATCGCACCATTGCACTCCAGCCTCGGTAACAAGAGTGAAACTCTAAAAAAAAAAAAAAAAAAAAAAAAAACCATAAAAATAAAGAAATGTCTCCTTTCCAAATTTATGAAATTGTCATTTTATTAATCATTTTGGATGCTGAAGAACTTGTAATCCAATGAGTAGAAATGTTGGTAGCCCATTTATGGCTGTCAACCTGCCAATTCTCAGGAGTTTGTATGATCCTAAATCTGAAAGAATCTCATCCCATTAGGATTCTTGTCTCCTTTTCTGTTGCCTTTGCCCACTGGCTCTGCCAACAGGGGACTTTCTTTCTCCTTGGCTATCTTTGGATGGGGGGGCTCCATCTTCTGTACCACCTTAAGGAATGCCTTTTGCATGCATGGCTAAGTCATTGAAAAGCCTACAGTTTCAGTAACATTTTGAGTGAGTACTCTGTGAAGCTGGGTTGGAATCTCAGGCTTCTTTGGAAGGTAACTCTTGGGATACAAGTTTCTTATCCTAGCTTTGGTTTTGAGGCCTCTGTGTTCTCCTCTTGGGTTGGAAGTTATTCCTGGCTTTTTGTTTCATGGTGTCTCTGTGATCTTGATCTTGCTCTTTTCATGGGAACTTCTCAGTTGACTAAATTCTCCCTTCTCAAACCTCTGCTGCCTATGTGTTCCACCAATATGGAGCTAATTTTGTCTACTTCCTTTCCTGTTTGCATGACTTTACTAAGAATAAGAATTATTTAGAACTTAAATGGCTCCTTTGAGAAAATTTTTATCTTCCAAACTGCCTCCTTTTAGATCTTTCCCTTCCCATTTGAGTCTCTCAACTCCCTACAATCACTGAAACTTTAGGCACCCTGCTCCATGCCTTGGAGGCTCTCAACATGCTCAAGAATCTGCAAAAGCAAACACCTGGGGCTGAAAAATAAAACAGAAAAAAAAATTATTTCTCAGCCTCTGTAAGATTGTAGGTCAAAACAAAAGAAAATCTTACAAATCTCCAAAATTATTGGCGAGAAAAAAGCTTTAGCCCTCATATGAAGAAGGTAAAAACTTGTTCCGTTTTCCAGAAACACAGTTATAATACAAATAAAAAATGGGGCAAAGACAAAAACCAAGTCTTCTGTATAAACTAGTAAATTTTGTATTATTGTAATCACATTAGTCAGGGTTCTCCAGAAAGACAGAATCAATGTGATATATGTAGATAGATAGATGAGAGAAGACTCATTAGGGGAATTGGTTCACATAATTATGGAGGCTGAGAAGTTCCACGATAGCCTATCACCAAGTTGGAGAACTAGGAAAGCGTAGCATGGCTCAGTCCAGGTCAAAAGGACTCAGAATGAGGGAAGCCAATGGTGTAACTCTCATTCTGAGGCCAAAGGCCTGAGACCCTAAAGTTCTGATGTCAAGGGCAGGAGAAGAAGGATGTTTCCATTTCAGAAGGAGATAATTCCCCTTTCCTCTTCCTTTTTGTTCTATCTGGGTTCTCAACCAATTGGATGGTGCCTGTATTCATCCATTTATACACTGCTATGAAGAAATACCCGAGTCTGAGCAATTTATAAAGAACAAAGAGGTTTAATGCGCTGACAGTTCCACATGGCTGGAGGGGCCTCACAACCATGGTGGAAGGGGAAGCAAAGACGTCCTTCTTCACATGGCAGCAACAAGGAGAAGTGCTGAGCCAAATGGGAAAAGCTCCTTATAAAAACATCAGATCATGAGAACTCACTCACTATCATGAGAACAGCATGGCAGTAACCACCACCATGATTCAATCACCTCCAACTGGGTCCCTCCCAAGACATGTAGGAATTATAAGAACTACAATTCAAGATGAGATCTGAGTGGGGACACAGCAAAACCATATCTGTGCCCATCTACATTGGGTCAGGGTTATCTCAGTGTCTTCCAGAAATACCCTCACACATATGCCCAGAAATTGTGTTTTACCAGCTGTGTGTCTCTTAATCCAATCAAGTAGATGTCTAAAATTAACCATCAGAATATTTATGCCTGATTCATGCCTGAAATTTCAGGATGAAAGCTATGAAATCTCTATTTGTGTTTGTATGTCTATTAATGTGTGTTATGTATATGTGATATTTTCTTAACTCAGGTTAGCGTTGCAAAATTCATTTATAAAATTCTTTAAAAGTGTTCTATTCTAACTTGGCTTGCAAAAACATAAGCATTTATAAATAAATATTCACCAAACTCCTAGAAATATAGGAACTGGTCAAATGTTTTTTAAGTTAACACGATTTGGATAAAACTTAGTTAAATAAGGTTAATATAATATTTTTGGTGTAATAAAACAACTATGTCTTCAAAGTTACCACTATCGAATATAAAACAAACATAAATTCCTATTCTGCTTGAGTTCTACTCAAATAAGCTAATATTATACTTACTAGAAACGTAAAATCTTAAAGCTTTTAAATTTGATTCTAATTAAGTTGTCATTCTTATGAAAAACATTATTTCTTTTTTATGGTGAAAAGATATACATATATTTAGAGTTAGTCAGTTGGACTCGGTTTAGATGATCCCAATTTTGTTGCAACATCCAAAGCATCATAATCAGGAGCGAGTCGAACATATGCTTTCTTCTCTTTATCAGGTCGAATCAGGATGTTGACTGTGGCCACATCCATGTCCCAGAGCTTCTTCACAGCCTGTTTAATCTGGTGCTTGTTGGCTTTAACATCCACAATGAACACAAGTATGTTGTTTTCTTCTATCTTCTTCATGGCCGACTCAGTGGTCAGCGGAAACTTGATGATAGCATAGTGGTCAAGCTTGTTTCTCCTGGGGGTGATCTTCCGAGGATATGTGGGCTGCCTCCGGAGTCACAGTGCCTTGGGCCACCTCAAGGTGAATGACATGTGGATCTTCTTTTCTGTATGTTGCTGTGGACACCTTTCAACACTGCCTTCTTGGCCTTTAAACTTTGGCTTTGGCTTTGGCTTTAGGAGGGGCAGGAACTTCCTTCTTCACTTTCGGTGCCATCTTGTGAAAAGCGAAAAACATTATTTCAAAAATAATTTGTTTACTGTAAATCTGCTTAATAGTAGTTTCCAAAATACTTTTGGTAATTTTTAACCTTAAAGTTAAGCTAAGTAAAAGATTTGCATTAAATATCTAGACCATTTATAAATAAGATACAATACTAAAACATTAATTACTGAACATAAATAATTCAAGTTTATATAATTTTCGCTTCTTATTTTTACAGAGAGACTAAAGATATTTTGGACCATTAATAAACATGTTTTTGTCTACCACAATGAGAAATTGTACGATGAGGAAACACATCCATGTAGATGTTGGGAGATGGTATACTCATACATTTTCTAACCTACTATGGAATGCTAATATATGACAGTTTATAACTGTTTACTTGTTAGTTTTCTCTGGAAAATAAAAGATTACTAAGTATTAAAATTATAATCAATATGTGTAAATAAAACTACTAGAAGCAATAGAATAACTAGAAACAACTCTATGCAAAGCATGCAAGAAAAGTAGGGCATGATTCACAAGTAAAGTAGGATGTATTTTTTATAAGGAAAACCTTACAAAAAATACAAATAAAAAGAGATATCTAACCTTCCCTGTGTTATATTTGTATCACTAAAATGTTGTTTTCAGAAATTATATAAAATTCCTGGAAATTTGTCAATGTCCTCCTTATCCATGCTATGTGCCAGTATAGAGTTATGAGTCATAATTCCAATTATTATTTTAAATGTTGTGCCGGGGGCAGTGGCTTATGCCTGTAATCCCAGCACTTTGGGAGGCCGAGGTGGGTGGATCACAAGGTCAGGAGATCAAGACCATCCTGGCTAACACGGTGAACCCCATCTCTACTAAAAATACAAAAAATTAGCTGGGCATGGTGGCGGACACCTGTAGTCACAGCTACTCGGGAGGCTGAGGGAGGAGCATGGCGTGAACCTGGGAGGCGGAGCTTGCAGTGTGCTGAGATCACGCCATTGTACTCAAGCCTGGGTGACAGAGCGAGACTCTGTTTCTAAATAAATAAATAAATAAATAAATAAATAAATAAATAAATAAATGTTGTATGCCACAGAAAAAATCAAATATCCTTGTCAACTGTGGTATAATCACAGCCATTTCATACTCTTTGTCATTTAGATATTATTTCCCCCTGATGCTTTCCTGAAAGCTCCTGCGATCAGCTACAGGTCAGAATGTTCATCTCCGATACAGGACTCCCTCTGAGACTCATGGAAAAGAGTATGACAGGTACTCTGGTTAAAGACTTCTGATGATATTGCTTAAATAACTTTAAGACCATACACTTGACTCAGTGAAGATCTCCAGAAGCCTGGTGGAGAAATTGATGGGGTCATGAGACTGCTAACCCAAGATCCAGCAAGACTGGAATTGATTACGTGGCACTGAATGAACTGATGAAAATTGATTATAATTTTATAGCTTTTTAGAGCATTGCTGGTTCTTTAATGTTCTAGTTTCTGAATTTAAGAAATCTCTTTCTCTTAATTTAACTGTAACTTACAACAATTTTGTAGATTATACTTTTGTAAACAGAAATGAAGCGTTTACATTTTTTTCCCTGCCTAATCTCTCCAGAATTTTGAAATTCTTACTGAATACTCTTTTTTTCATGATGATATAGTTATTAGCAAAAGTCCAGTAAGAATCTGTTCACCTTATAACAGGACATAATTGGAAAATTTGGTTATATTATCAAGATTTTTACTGGAACATCATATTTTAAAAGTGTACCTAAGATCAGTTATGACCAGCAATTTTAAGGAAGTAAGGTTGACTATTATGGAGACAATGCTTACAAAGCACTGTGAGAAATGGGAAAATTCTTCTTCAAAGATTGTAAAAAGTCACAATTTCTTACTATAAGATTGCTATCCACTATTTGTGTGTGTGTGTGTGTGTGTGTGTGTTCCAAATCAGTTGTCCTAGCTTGCTCCGGCATGCCTGGACAGAACTAGACAAGCCCCAGCCCATAGTGTATGCCATTCCTTATTTGGAGATGCTTCCTTAACTATCCCTGGCAACTTCCTTTTCTTTCTTTGTTCTATTCCCCTTACCTAATTAAGAAAGTTTTAAACTAATAGCCAATTGGGTAAAGTGTAAAATGTGAGGTCCTATTCCAGCCAATGGTAACTGGACACAGCAGTAGGGTAGACACATCAGGTTATAAGTAACTCTGTCTCCTTTTTTCGGTGTGCTCTTGTGGCTGGACAGCTATTGAGTAGCACCCTTTCTGCAGAAAGTAAAGCTCGCCTTGCTAAGAGATTATTTGTTCCCGTGTTAATTCTTTTTTTTTTTTTTAGAACACCAAAAACTTCGTTCCCAACAGCACTCTGAGAAAAGTCAGCCTGATACTTACATTACAGGGTTCACAGCCTTACAGGTTAGTAAAGAAGGTCATTTCCTGGTAGGCCCAGGAATTTAGGGATATTTGGGGGGACTTAAGAAGAGAGGAATTCACACAAAGCTATAAGGACTGCAGCTGAAATTTGATAGTATGTTCTTAGCTTGGTTTTTAGCCTGAATGAGGCCTTTAAAAGTCAAATCTGAGATTCTGTATGAAAACTTCCAGCAAAGAAACTTGAAAGCACCTATGTGGTCGTCTCCTGTTCTTGCTGCACTTACGTAAATAATCAAGCAAAATCTAACAAAACTATACTTAGATTTAAAACAAGAATAGTCTTACTTTGATTATGGTCAAAAATGATGGTTACTACAGAGAATAATTTTATGTTTCAATGGAAAACTATAACTTGGCCGGGCATGGGGGCACATGCCTATAATTCCAGCACTTTGGGAGGCCAGGAGTTCTAGATCAGCCTAGGCAACATGTTGGAAACCCCATCTCTACCAAAAATATAAAAATTACATGGGCACGATGATATGTGCCTGTAGTCCCAGCTAATCAGGAGGCTGAGGAGGGAGGATCACTTGCACCACGGAGGTAGAGGTTACAGTGAGCCGAGATTGTTGCACCTTTGCACTCCAGCCTGGGTGACAGAGCCAGACCCCGTCTTGAAAAAAAAATTTTTTTTAAGGAAAGCTATAGTTATTGTGGGTTATCAGATTCTAGTCTTGTTTCTTGTTTTTGGGCTATTTTTACCTCTTTGTAAACTGGATCCTGCCATCTGATGAATTTTGTCCCACAATGATACTTGTGGAATAAGAAGCCAAGTATTGTCTCTCCTACTAATGTATCTATTGTCAGTTAATTTGAAGGTCTCCAACCCTGGAACAAAGTTAGAAGAGGTAGGTTTTGCTCCCCAAGATGCATAACCAAACTGTGGTACATTCATGCAATGGAATACTATTTAGCCATAGAAAGGAACAAGCTATCAACTCACACAAAGACATGAGTGAATCTTGTATGCACATTGCTAAGTGGAAGAAGACAGTCTGAGGAGAATACACACAGTGTGACCTCATTTAATGAGACACTGCAGAAAGCAAACTACACAGATGGGAAACCATTGGGTCCATGGGGTGGGGGTTTCAAGCATTTCATATGATACTTTAATAGTGGGATACCTACCACAATGCACTGGTCAAAATACGCAGAATTTTACAACCAAATGGGTAAATCAAACTCTATTCAAATTAAATAAAATTACTCAGGATGTGGAGTATCCCAGGACAGAATACATCATGTGAAAAATAATTTAACTATGCTACAAATTACTGTTGTTTGGATGTGGTTTGTCCCTGCAAAAACTCGTGTTGAAATTTGACCCCCAATGTGGCAGTGTGGGGCAGTGGGGCCTAGTGGAAGGTGTTTGGGTCATGGGGACGGATCCCTCATGAATAGATTAATGTTCTCCATGGGGATGAGTGAGTTCTGCTCTCACAGGGATGGATTAATTCCTGCAGGAGTAGGTAGTTAACAAGAGTCTGGGTTCCTTGGCTTCCCTCTTGCTTTCGTTCTTGCTATGTGATCTCTGGTGCACCCCTTGCTCCCCTTCCACTTTCCACCATGAGGTGAAAAAGACTGAGAATCCACCAGATGCAACTGCCCAATCTCAGACATTCCAGCCACCAGTATTGTGAGCCAAAAGGACCTTTTTTATTTATAAATTACCCAGCCTCAGGTATTCTGTTACAGAAGCACAAAACAGACTAAGACACAAATGTAGGAAAAAACTCACTGAAGGTGTAGGGAAAATGGTGTTGACCTAAGTCACTTTGAAAATTAATAGAATCCGTATGCTGAAGGCAAACAAACTATACTTCATCACTGGATTCTATTTTATAAAATTCTTTCCAACAGAAGCAATTGTGAACAATTGTAAAACCACAGTATCTGTATCTGGAATAAAACAATGACTTACATAAGTCGCAGATGGTAGTAACCAGGTTTCTCACTGTTGAAGTGGGAGGTTACAAATTAGCACGGGGAGAAGGCTAGAATGATTCATGTGCTATTAGATCAGAGGTGGAGACATGAACGTAAACTTATGTTTAGTTTAATATAGATACACACAGTTCTACATAGAAAACTTTATAATTAGGTGTGTATAGGTAGGTTACACACACACATATACTTCCTAGCATTGCTAATGAGGAACAAGTGCTCATTCAACAATGTGCTCATTCGGCAGCCAGATGTAAGTTTTCCTACCATTCTGAAAGGAATGAGGCTCTTTGAAGAAATGTCTGATACTAGAACTGGGACAGTAAATATAGGAGTCGGGATAATCTTGAAGTATCAGAAAGTAAGTACTAAAAAAAATTAAAATATATCAAAGAAAAATAATAGCCAATAAAAACAGCTACTGATGGCCAACACAGGAATGAATTGTAGTGTTGAATAATAATTAAAGCTGAAAGTAATTATCTAGGTGTCTGTATTTGTATACACAGGTGAATAAGAAAACAGAGTTGCATAGAAATCTCCTTTGCAAAAGAATTCCAAGTAATTGATGTAGACACTCAGCCATCAATAATGTGGAGCCAACTCCTCACTCCGTAAGTGTGGGCTCTGCACAGTGACTTGCTCCAAAAGAACACATGCAGTATGGGCAAGGAGGAAAAATAACTTCACAGTGGAGAAACCTGACAAACAGTAGCTCTTCCAAATGATTCAAGTGAACATAAAAGGTGACAGTTCACCTTGAGAACATGCAGTGACAATGGGGGAAATTCTACAAAATTCCTGACCAATCCTCCTCAGTACTATCAAGGTCATCACGACATGGAAAGCCTGACACACTGTCACAGCCAGGAAGAGCCCACAGGGACGTGATGACCACATGTCATGCGTGATCCTGGATGGGATCCTGGGTCAGAGTAAGACAGAACCAAGGGCATCCAAATGAAATATGAACTTTAGTTAATAATAGTCTATCAGTATTGGTTCATTAACTATGACAAATTATGTAAGATATTAATAAGCCATGTGAGACACACTGATAGAAGATGTTAATAAGAGATGAAACTAGGTTGCAGCTACATGGGAAATCTCTGCATTTTTGGGGGGGCAATTTCTGAGTAAGTAAAAAAAAATGATGTAAAATAAAACTTTATTGAAAACAGTTATAATTTTTGAATACTTCTTTGTTTAATTATTTATACCACGAATTACTAGTAATTGACACTGTTAACTAGTCCTGTTTTTTTAAATAAGAGCATTTATGACACAAAAAATTAAACAGTACAGATTGATATATAAATCAAAACAAATGCTCTTTACATGTTTTCTGTTAGAGTAGTCACACATATGTGTAAACTTAATTATCATACTTTTTTCTTGTGCTGTAGTTGTGTCCTGGTTCATTCTTTAAAATGCTGTTCGCCTTAGACCGGGAAAAAAAACCTTACAGACTCTGTTTCAATTCATGGCTAAATATTTTCAAAACAGTGACTTTGTAAAAATATGTTCCAATGGAAAATTGATTCATTGTGATGGGATCACTTATTCCAAAGACTTCTTGTCTTCATTTCGTGTCCATGGCTACCTTTTAGCCATAATACAACAGAATTGTCCATGTGTTTCTTGTTGTTCTGAAGGGTTATAGATATACAGGGGTTGGTTATATTCATGTTTATTTACATATATGTTTAAAATTGTCCATATAAGGGTTTTAAAGATTACATTGGAAGCCTTATGTTTTAAAATGTACTCAGAATTTGTTTTAACCAGGGATGTTAAGACCTGGAGACATGGAAGTGACTGTCCCATTCAAACTCATAGATCCCTAGAAATAGGAGGCACAGGGACGCCCCAGGCAGAGGCAGGAGAGGGGAAGGCACGGGCAGGATCCTCTGCTGTAGTCTCTGTGGGACAGCAAGGGCAGGCAGGGCAGGCAGGCTTAGGCTGCCCAGCGTTAATAGCTTCAGCAGGCTCTGGGGCATAGGGGCCATTTCTAGTTGTCTAGTACCTCACCCTGTGGTGATTAAGGAAGGGCGGTATTGTCTCCTACAGTATCAGAGCTAGATAAAGTAGGTGGTTAGGAGTATGGGTTCTGAATTGGTAGTTTAATTGGCTGGTCCTGGGAAAGACAATCTTTTCCCAGTGTAGACTAGATGCTAGAGCGTCAAGAAAACAGAAAATAAGAAAATATAATTAATGCATTCTGTGTGTACAGATGGAGTCTTCTTTTGCTTCCCCAAAGGAAGAGTCCACAGGAGCCTGGCACTCCTGGACCTGAGGAAACCCTGAAAATGTTGGTATCTGCAGATCCTCTCCAAAAAGAGGTCGCCAATCTCCTAAGACTACAAGCTGATCCCAGCATTCTGGGAGCCAAGAGGGAGAAAGAATCCGCTGATCTCCCTGCTCAGTAAATTGGCTTTCACTAAATACTGTCTTTGCATAAGCAGCATTATCCAGTGTCCTGGAGCTTAGAAAAGTTCTGTTTCAGTATCTGAAGAAAATAAATTGTTTCTTTTTCTGATGTCAGGGAGGAGCATTTGACTGCCAGTGTGGACTGAGGGGTCTTGGGATCAGTCTTCCCAATGTGCTTTGAACCGACCCTCTGTGTCTGCCTCACCATCTCCTCAGCTTACCTAGACACTTGGGAACCCTAACACAAGCCCTTCTAGGAGTCTGTGGTGTGGCTTAGCTGCCTCTGTAGGAATCTCTTGGGGTTAAACATTTTCCACTCTGCTAAGTCAGTGCCATCTGTTCTTTGGCTTCATCTTCAGAAGACCCTGAGCCCTTCCCCACCCTCCTTGCCCCACCCTCCACACCAACTGCGTGGCGCCCTTGAGGCCATAGGGTTGCTACCATAGGATTTTTGTATTGAGTGCTCTCATTCCAAGCAACTGTGAGAGATTTCTATGGCAGGGCCTCCGGGTTCCTATCAAATTAAATTGTAGTTGACTGGTGGGTGCTATTTAAGAAGCATCCCCCTTTCTCCTTCCTAACACAGCCCTGAATTATTCAGTCACGTGGTTTGAAACATGGGGTGGGTCCCGGTTGACTTAACCAGCACTGTCTCACCCTGTGTCACAGTTACTGGTTCCAAAGTGAGTGCATAACTGAGGTTCATGCCGGGTGCCACACAGCACTCCCTTGGTCCCCTTAATGGACTTTGGGATGGGCGGGGTCTGAGTTGTTCCAATTAGAGTCAAATACAAGTTGTGCTAGGTTGTTAGGAACAAGGGTGTGCTTGTTCATGCTCCCTCTTTGGTGAAGAATGCAACCTCAGAAATTGTTCCTGGAGATTTTGCCACATGCAGAATTATTCTGACTTCACTGAAGGCAGAGCAGAAAATTGGGAAGAGACTGAGTCCTGGTAGCATCCATGAGCTTCTGTGCTCAGATTCACACTGAAGCCTGGCCTCCTTCTGAACTACCCACCTGAGTCAATAAATTCCCTTGTATTTAAAGTAAAATTGAGCTGGATTTTTAGTTACTTGCACCTGCAGGTGTTCTGTGAAGCTGGTACTGTGAGTTTGCATCTGAGAATATTTACAGTGTTTCTCTCATGGTTGAGTCAATCATTTCAAGGATGCTCTGAGGGTAAAAAGAACGATGAATTGTGAAGCAGTGAATTGTGCTGCCAGGCACAATTCATTGAACAATAGAAAGCCTCATCTCCTGGGCAGTAGAAAGTTTCATTGTACATAAATTACATATCTTGTTTCTGTCTCAACCTCTTATTTTTTCATATGCAAAGGAGGTAAGGAAATCCAAATAAGTCCAGCAGCTAATATGCCTCTCAGACATGATCCAAAACAGAATTGAATTATGTAAGCCTTGTTAAAATTCATCATCATCATTCATATTTCTGAATATTTAAATTAGAAATTCTGAAAAAGTAGTTTGTTTCAGAGGTAGTTTGTATGTAGGTAGGTATTTTTTCAGCATCAAAAGTTTATTTTTTATTATCTAATTGAGTTTAATTTACATATAACAAAATTTAGTAATTTTAAGTGTACAAATCAATGCATTTTGACAAATATACATATAGTCATGTACACAACAGTACCATTAAAATACATTTCATTACCCCCAAAATTCTCTTGCATGCTGCTGTAGTCAGTGACCCCTGCCCCACACCACAGCTTCCGGCAGTTGCTTTCTTTCACTCTAGTTTTGTTTGTCTTAGAATATGATACAGGCCACATGCAATGACTCAGGTCTGTAATCCTAGCACTAGATTGAGAAGCGGGGATCACTGGAGCCCAGGAACTTGAGACCAGCCTGGGCAACATGGCAAAACACCATCTCTTAAAACACACACACACACACACACACACACACACACACACACACACAAATTAGCCAGGTGTGGTGGCACACCCCTTTGGTCCCAACCCCTTTGGTCCCAGATACTCAGGAGGCTGAAGAATCACCTGAGCCTGGGAGGTCAAGGCTGCGGTGATCTGTGATCA
The DNA here is from genome assembly GCF_037993035.2 of Macaca fascicularis. Taxonomy (NCBI): domain Eukaryota; kingdom Metazoa; phylum Chordata; class Mammalia; order Primates; family Cercopithecidae; genus Macaca; species Macaca fascicularis. The sequence goes on from NC_088381.1 coordinate 53,031, forward strand.
CATCACTGCACTCCAGCCTTGGTGACAGAGTGAGATGTTATCTCAAAAAAGAAGTATTTGATATAAATGGAATCATATAGAATATTCTCTTATACCTAGTTTCTTTCATGTATTCTAATGCCTTTGAGATACGTCCATGTGATTTCCAGTGTATATGTCATTCTTATGTTGGGCAGTAACCGTTGTAGGAATATATTACAGCTTATCTACTCTTCAGTGATAGACTATTTTAAAAATATTTGGCTATTAAGAAGAAAGTTGTTATGAATACTTATATTCAGACCTTTGTGTCAACAGATTTTCACTTCTCTTGGTTGAAAACTTAGGAGGAATTATTATTTTTTTAGGTTATGGATTTTTAAATAATTGTCAGTTGCCAGTTACTTTAAAAAAAAATGTAAGTTCTTAAATTTTAAAGTTTAGGATGCCTGACTACCCTGACAAAAACAAGCAATGGGGAAAGGATTTCCTATTTAATAAATGGTGTTGGGAAAACTGGCTAGCCATATGCAGAAAACTGAAACTAGACCCCTTCCTTACACCTTATACAAAAATTAACTCAAGATAGATTAAAGACTTAAACATAAGACCTAAAACCATAAAAACCCTAGAAGAAAACCTAGGCAATATCATTCAGGACATAGGCATGGCCAAAGACTTCATGACTAAAACGCCAAAAGCAACGACAACAAAAGCCAAAATTTACAAATGGGATCTAATTAAACGAAAGAGCTTGTGCACAGCAAAAGAAACTCTCATCAGAGTGAACAGGCAACCTACAGAATGGGAGAAAATGTTTGCAATCTATCCATCAGACAAAGGGCTAATATCCACAATCTACAAGGAACTTAAACAAATTTACAAGGAGAAAAAAAACCCATCAAGAAGTGGGTGAAGGATATGAACAGACACTTCTCAAAAGAAGACATTTATGTGGCCAAGAAACATATGAACAAAGGCTCATCATTACTGGTCATTAGAGAAATGCAAATCAAAACCACCATGAGATACCAACTCATGTTAGTTAGAATGGCGATCGTTAAAAAGTCAGGAAACAACAGATGCTGGAGAGGATGTGGAGAAATAGGAACACTTTTACACTGTTGGTGAGACTGTAAATTAGTTCAACCATTGTGGAAGACAGTGTGGCAATTCCTCAAGGATCTAGAACCAGAAATACCATTTGCTCCAGCAATCCCATTACTGGGTATATACCCAAAGGGTTATAAATCATTCTACTATAAAGACACATGCACACGTATGTTTACTGCAGCACTATTCACAATAGCAAAGACTGGGAACCAACCCAAATGCCCATCAATGATAGACTGAATAAAGAAAATGTGGCACATATACATCATGGAATACTATGCAGTCATAAAAAAGGATGAGTTCATGTCCTTTGCAGGGACATGATGAAGCTGGAAACCATCATTCTTGGCAAACTAACACAGGAACAGAAAAGCAAACACCGCATGTTCTCACTCATAAGTGGGAGGTGAACAATGAGAACACATGGACACAGGGAGGGGAACATCACACACGGGGGCCTGTTGCAGGGTCGGGGCCTAGGGGATGGATGGCATTAGGAGAAATACCTAACATAGATGACAGGTTGACAGGTGTAGCAAACCACCATGGCACGTGTATACCTGTGTAACAAACCTGCACGTTCTGCTCATGTATCCCAGAACTTAAAGTATATAAAAAAAATAAAAGTCACAGGATGTTTGTGATAGTATCTATTACACTGATGTTGACATCACACATGGCTGACTATTTGGAGACTCCAAGTGAAATTTCTTGCAGTTCTCAGTGCCAGGAAAATATGTATTTCTGGATAAAAACTCAAAAATTTTAGAAAAACTTCCAAGTTTCATAGTCTAGAGCTCTAACACTGGAATCTTCCAAATTTAAGGATTAATGATTTACCTAAATCTAAAAATAGTAGGTTGCAGATGTATTTAAACAGTGTGCCTAGGTAGTATGCTTATATATTAAGATTAAAATGGTCTTCTAAAGTTTATTAATTCTAATATAACCTTTATTGTTTCATGTAGACATATCTTTCTGGTTCCCAGGATAATTTAAACAATTAATTCTAAGCAACTATTAACCTAGTTCTAGATTGGGATATCTATTTATGCATTTGAAGCTTTAGATATGTATTTCAAATCAGAAATGTGTGCTGGTCATGGAAAGTTGTGACTTAGAGCCTCAGGTAAGTTTTTTTTCATGTGAACATACTGCTTCCAATTGTTGTTATGCCCAGAGCAGACAATTAATAAATACCCTTGGAACTGAATGAGTGATTAACTGCAAATATCACAATACATCTTCTTAGCGGGAATGATAATTAGACATATTTAGTCCTTGCTGTAACCTAAGAAAGGAATTCTTTTCATTAAATGTTTAATGTCTCACCCTGTTCATACAGCCGGAGTTACTGATTCAGTTTGACGTGAATTCAGTCTTATAAAAGACCCATCATTAAAACCTGCACTTATGCTTCCTGTAGTATTGGAACTTCCAACTTGTATACAAAATAGATATCCTTCATATTCTTAAAAACCACAAGAAATCTCCCTTTATTCATAATAAACACAGAATTAGGTATTCTATTAAACTGAACAATAGAACTCACTGGGAGTGACCGCATAAACTATATCACGAATTGTCAAAGTGTCTGGAAAAGTCAGTGGGCCATTTCACTCCACGCTGTGCCATGAGCCAACCAAGAGGGTTGTCAGTGACTCTGCGTGGGTCACCCAGGGCACGTGGTGCTGAGGCTGTCAAAGAGCAAGACGGGGCTGCATCTAAACTCAGGCCTCTGCTAAGTGTCCGAACTCGGGCAAGATGCTAAAGACTTTAGAGACGTTTCCTTTTCTATGATTGGGGTTATAACACTCACCCTGTCAGGTTCTCCTGTGCGTTGACAAGGCCGGCACGTGACACACCAGGGGCAGAGCTGGACGGGAACCTTCTTCCTCAGACATCAGGGTCCTCATGAGCATCAGCAAAATAAAGAGAGCAGGAGAGCAGGAGAGCGGGGGAGCGGGGGAGCGGGGGAGCGGGGCAGCAGGGGAGCAGGGGAGCAGGGCATCTCCAGCTGTGTCGGGACTGCAGCAGGGACTCAGCAACAATCAGTCTCTTTCTCTTGTTTCATCCAAATCATATATTTAAAAAATAGGTGGGGTTATCATGGATGTTTATATTGATTCCTGGGATCAGACAAATATACCTTTCCTTGTCATGCTGTTTTCTCTTCCCAGATGGTTTGAAGAGCTTCGTTTTGGACTTGATATTCCTGGAGTGCATTTCTTTTTCTAATTAGTTCAGTCTTGACCCTGAGCCTTCACCCCTCCAGAGTAGCAGGATATTCCACTCCACCATTGTTGGGGTGCCACAATTTCACTACTAATCAAAGGCTCCTTGGTTACTGAAAAATGAGAGACGTACCTCTAATAATCAGTCTAGATTGTCACTGCTCACTTCCTCATTTTCCAATTCCACAGGGGCCCCCCAAAGCCCGGAAGGTCTCATTTCAGACGTCTTATAGACCATGGGAACCAGGAAACACTGGGAACCCTAGGGCCAGCACCCACCTCATTTGCACCCTGTCTCTGTTTCCATCACCCTCTAGATATTGCCACAGAGCAGTGTTGGGACCCACTGGAGATCTGACTGCTCCCAGTCTGGGAAACTGCCTTCTCTCCCTCCACTGATATCGTATTTCTACTTTCCACCCCACAGAAATCCTTGAACTAATCACAAAAGGGATTGGTAGTTACCTGGTGTGAAGCAGAGCTGAGCCAAAGGATGAAGCAATATTGCAATGGACTCTGTCATTGATATCACTAGTTCGCAAATCTGTTACCACTATGGTCAAATTTTTATATTCACTTTAAAATTATAACTCATTCTGCTCATTGTATTCAAGGCAACATCTACCCTAAAATATACTCAGGCATTAATTTACGCTCTTCTGTTTACAAATGAGAATTCATAAGCAAATTGAGGTAGCAATTACATTTTTTTAAACTGAAGGCAAAACAGAAGACATATACACATACGTCAGAGAAACAAAACAGAGAGCCCAGAAACAGACTGAAATACAGCCAGCTGATCTCTGACAAAGGAGCAAAGGCAATTCAATGGAGAGAGGAGAGTCTTTTTAACAAATGATGCTGGAACAAATGGACATCCATGTGCAAAAAAAAAAAAAAAAAAAAAAAGAATCTATAAACAGACGTTACACCTTTTACAAAAGTTAATGTAAAGTAGATATTAGATCAATATATGAAATGCAAAATTTTCAAACTCCTAGAAGATAACATAAGGAAAAACTCTAGATAACCTCGGATTTGGTGATTCTTTTAGATACAACACCAAAAGCATTATTCACGAAGAAAAATATTGGGAACTTGAACTTTAACATAAAAAAACTTTAGTTTTGTGAAAGATACCGTTAAGAGAATAAAAAGACAAACCAGAGACTGTGAGAAAATATTTGCAAACTATATCTAAGGATTCATATCTGAAATATGCAAAGAACTCTTAAAACTCAATAAGAAAACAAACAACCCAATTAAAAATGGGTAAAAGCTGAACATTTATGCAGATGGAAATTAAGTATATGAAAAGATGCTCTGTATAATGTCTTATTAGGAATTGCCAATTAAGACAACAGTAAGATACCACTACATACCTATTAGAATGGCCAAAATCCACAAGACCAAAAACAGCAAATGCTGGTGAGGATGTGGAGCAAAAGAAACTCGCATTCATTGCTGTGGGCATTATGTGACATTTTGGAAAAGGGAAAATTACATAGATAGCAAAATAATCAGTGGTTGACAGGGGTTGGGGAGAGGAAAGGATGGATGGGCAGAGAGCCTTGGCTGTTTAGGGCAGTGAGACCACTGTGTGCAATTTCACAATAGTGGACCCACGACAGTGTGCAGATGCCCACACCCATTGAATGCAGACCACAAAAAGGTATTAATTACATAAACCATAAACTTTCATAATGAAATAAATGTTTTTTAAAAGAAGATAGTGTTGTTCAGTTACTGTCTACTTTCTGAAATGGAGATGGTGGAGCGCTTCCATGGTTGTGAGGATAAAAATAGATTAGAGAATGTAATAACTAAAATAGGTGTATAAACATTGTTAAACTATTTTATTCTCATTTTAAAAACATGCCTTAAATATATTTGTTATGCTTTACAATTGAGCAAGTAGTGCAAACACATTAATATAATTCTCCTCTAGCTCCACTGAGAAGTCAGGACTGCAGGGCTTCAGTGCAGGACTGCACAGCTCCACCTGCACCTGCCAAATGCAACAACCTCTTTCAGCGTCATTAAAATATTTCAATAGGAGGATTGAGTTTAGATCCAACCTGTGTTTTCTCCCCTGGAAAAAAAGGTTTTTTTGAAACAAAGAAGGTCTTTACCGTCTTCATCCGAAATGCTGAGGCATCTGCAATGTCTGCTGTAAGTGACACCAGGCTCTCCTCTGAAATCTAGCAATGGGAAAATAGACTGTAGATTCTGCTTTCAGAAAGGGGGGAATCAGAACTAAGTCAAAATGCCATGTCCTCATTCATAAACATCTTATTTTACAAATTCCACAGGTTTAGTTATTTTGGGATTAATATGGGCCTATATTAAAGTGCATTTATTAATTTAGCATGAATTGTTCAAATGCATTCTGGATCCTGAGCTGACATCCAGCAATGCTGAGTGTGTGCCTGTGTGAGTCACCAGCAATGAAGAGCCTCAGGTTATTGTATTTATAAAATGAAGGGGTTTAGGCTTGCTCTGATTTTTTAAAAACCATTTTTAACAGTAAAAACTGTTTTTCTTGCTATATAAAAATGTACAAGAAAAACTCAAACATTACAAATGATAAATTATAATTTTATTAATATAAATATTTTTGTGAGCTCAATTTATATGACTTAGTTATTATAAAAGAAATAAGCAAGGCCAGGCGCGGTGGCTCAAGCCTGTAATCCTAGCACTTTGGGAGGCCAAGACGGGCGCATCACGAGGTCAGGAGATCGAGACCATCCTGGCTAACACGGTGAAACCCCGTCTCTACTAAAAAAATACAAAAAAACCAGCCGGACGAGGTGGCGGGCGCCTGTAGTCCCAGCTACTCGGGAGGCTGAGGTAGGGGAATGGCGTGAACCCGGGAGGTCCAGAAACACCGTTTTTACATTGCCATAGCTAATGTTAACACCTCCTAGAATAAAGGGGGAATCACCACCAAGGGTCAGTTCTGGTTCAGACTCTGGAGTGAGGGCATTATTCTTTTTGCATATAATGCAGTGACTCCACATTGCACCAGTGGCTTGGTCAAAAAAGACAAAATTTCTGGGGAATTAGTGTTGATTATTTTTAGATATCATAATCTTGGCTTTATGGACACCTTATATTAAACAGATCTCACTTGCCAAATGCCACAGGATGCAGGCCAACAGACAGGCTCCGAGGGCTCTTGTGAGCTGGAACTGCCATATAAGCAGAACCACAAGAGAGAGAGAACACTGCCCATATCCAACACAGCATAGCCACCCTGAAAGCCTCACCCTTTCTTTTAGAAATGTGTTTAGATTTTATACACTTTTGCTAGATTTTGTTATGTAAGATTTATGTATTGAAAGGTCTTAAAGATTTTTAAATGTTGAGTAAAATGTTCACGAGTATAGTTTATATATATAGATGTATATGAAACAAACCTGTCATATAATTTATTTTCTTTAAAAACAAGGCACTGGCTGGGTGCAGTGGCTCACGCCTGTAATCCCAGCACTTTGGGAGGCTGGGACGGGCAAATCACGAGGTCAGGAGTTTGAGACCAACCTGGCCAACATGGTGAAACCCCGTCTCTACTAAAAATACAAAAAATTAGCTGGGCATAGTGGCAGGCACCTATAATTTCAGTTACTTTGGAGGCTAAGGCAGGAGAATCACTTGAACTCGGGAGGTGGAGGTTGCAGTGAGCCAAGATCATGCCACAGCACTTCAGCCTGGGTGACAGAGTGAGACTCCATCTCAAAACAAAAAACAAAAAACAAGACCCTTATACAAATTACCCTTGGAACTTTTATTTAGAATTTAAGGTTATTTGGGGTTTAGTGTCATGTAAACAAAATTCTCCCAATTGCTAGGGTCCTCTTGGGGTGCTGCATCCTGTAAGATATGATCATGCCAGAAAAACAGACCCTTCTCCATCTAGGAACTCAAATGCCAAGGGTGATGCCAGATCAACTTTCATTACTGAGTCATATATTCCTAAATTCAGTGTATCATAGAAAAACAGACATACCCTTAACAGTTTAACCTGACAAAGTTCTGAAATACTTCCGTTGCAATAAAAGTTGTGAAAAGGCTATCTTGCTAGAGATCTCTGACTCAGAGAAGAAAGTGAAGGCTGGGCACAGTGGCTCATGCCTGTAATCCCAGCACTTTGGGAGGCGGAGGCAGGTGGATTACTTTATGTCAGGAGTTCGAGAGAAGCCTGGGAAACATGGTGAAACCCTGTCGCTACCAAAAATAAAAAAATTAGCTGGGCATGTTGGTGGGTGCCTATAACCCCAGCTACTCGGGAGGCTGAGGCAAGAGAACGGCTTGAACCCTAACCCGAACACGAACCCTAACCCTAAACCTAACCCAAAACAGAACCCGAACCCTAACTCGAATCTTAATCCTAACATGGAACCAAACCCTAACCCTAACCCAACCCCAACCCTAACCCCTAACCCGACCCCGACTCCGAAACTGACCCTGACCCTAACCCCTAACCTCTAACCCTCTAACCCTCACCCTCGCCCTCGCCCTAGCCCTAAAACCCTAACCCTAAAATCCTAACCCTAACACTTGGGCGGAGAGAACCTCTGTGCGCAGGATTCAGAGGGGATTTCGGTTTCCCGTTTTCCACACTGAACCATTCTAAGTAGTCTCTGACCTTCGTTATTCAGGGCTAGAAACAGGAAGTATTTTATTCACTGTGGATGCGGCCCCGAGTTGTCCCAAATCGAGGCGGTGCCGCCAACGTCTGTGCTGAGCACAACGCAGCTCCGCCCTCGCGGTGCCCCCCACGCCAGGGTCTGGGCAGGGTAGAACGCTGCTCTGTCTTCACGGTACCCCCGAGGTCTGTGCAGAGGAGAACACAGCTCCGCCCTTGCGATGCTCTCAGTGTCTGGGCTGAGGAGAATTCAGCTCCGCCCTCACAAACTTACAGCACCGGCGCTGGCACAGTCGCACGCCAGGCGCGGGCGCAGGCCGACGCAGGCGCAGAGTCAGAGGCCGGCGAGGCGCAGGCACAGAGTCGCACGCCAGGCGCGGCGCAGGCCGGCGCAGGCGCAGAGTCGCAGGCTGGCGCGGCGCAGGCCCAGAGTCGCGCGCCAGGCGCGGCGCAGGCCGGCGCAGAGTCGCAGGCCAGCGCGGCGCAAGCGCAGAGTCGCACGCCTGCGCGGTGGGGGGGGGGGGAAGGGTCGCGGCGCAGGCGCAGAGACGCATGCTTAGAGGGGAGCGGCGGAGACGGGCGAAACATCAGTAATCTGAAAAGCCGGGCTCCGGTGACCTCTGCTTGCAGCCACGCACTACAGGGCCCTCTTGCTCACAGTGCTGTGCCAGTGCGCCCCTTGCTGGCGACTACAGCAACTGCAGGGCCCTCTTTCTTGCAGTGGTGGCCAGCGCCCCCTCCTGGCGCCGGGGCACTGCAGGGCCCTCTTGCTCGCAGTATAGTGATGGCACGCCACCTGCTGGCAGTTGGGGACGTTGCAGGGCTCTCTTGCTCACAGTGTAGTGGCAGCACTCCCGATGCTGGCAGCTGGGGACACTGCCCGGCCCTCTTGCTCCAAGTGAAGTGGCGGCTGGCTCCGCAGCTGGCAGCTGGGGACACTGCCGGGCCCTCTTGCTTGCCTTGTAGTGGGGGCACGCCCCCTTCTGGCCGCTGGGGGTACTACAGGATCCTCTTGCTCACAGTGTGGTGGCAGCACGCCCCCTGCTGCCAACCAGGACGCTGCAGGGTCCTCTTGCTCATGGTGTGGTGCCCGTGCGCCACCTGCTGGCAGCTAAGTACACTGCAGGATCCACTTGCTCACAATGTAGTCGTCGTATGCCCCCTGCTGGTAGCTGTGGACACTGCTGGGCCCTCTTGCTGGCAGTGTCGTCGCAGCACAACACCTGCAGGCAGATGGGGACTATGCAGGGCCCTCTTGCTCCAGGTGTGATGGCTGGCGCCCCCTACTGGCCACCTTCTGCACCACTTAACGTTGGAGCGCCAGTTATTAAGCGCCATCAGTTCTGGAAATTCAAACTGAAACGGAGCTATTACTGGGGAGAGCTGATGTCCCAGTTCTTGTCTAACTTGGAAGAAGTATTTTCACCAAGAGGCAATACAAAGATGGCAGATAACTTCATTGAAAAAAATACAGTGTGAAGAGCTTATTGTAGAAAAATAGGAAGGAGTAGGCTGATCGTGCAGAAAAGAAGCCTAAGAGTCCTGTGCAGGGAATTTTATTTTGGACTTCTTCACATTCCTGCCTCTGTCTCAAGTCTCCACCTGTTTTCTTTGTCTGGTTTTCCTGCTACTGCCTTAGGTCCCCAACTTGCCCCACTTAGGCTTGTGGGACCTCCTCACTGTTGGTTGAGGCACATGTGTGGTGATCAATCCGAACTCACTCTGGCACCAGGCTCCTTCCCGCCATCCCAGGCAGGCTGACAGCAGTCACATTTGTATCTACTGTGCCTATCTCTTTTGAATGTCCTTCTCTGCCCTAATCTGTACTTATGGTGCCAGGTTTCTTTTAAGAATGTCCCCTTTGTCCTTATCAGCATGTAGCCAGCAGTATTGTGACATTATTACTGCAGAGTGAATGATGACTGGGGCATCTTAAGAGGAGTTGTAGGGTGTTTCTTTATGCATAGGTACCTCTTCTCCCTCCAACCTACAATTGACAAGTGCCCCTCCACTCCAGCATTAGAGATGCCACTAATATGTGAATTTTTGGTGGTCCCTCTAGGTGAGCCTTCTCAGACTTTCCCTTTTCCAGGAGCTCCCCCTCCTGTTCATGTCTAGCTATCTATGTGCTCTAACAGAGCCCACTATCCTGTGTCTTTCCCAAAAATAGTGAGGGAAAGATTAATGGGAAACCATAGGAAATGATATGCACGTAGATGAAAACTTTACAACTTACACAAATAATCACTCAAAATCATCCTTATACTAAAAATGCAAAACTATACAATTTCTAGAAGAAACTATGGAAGAAAAGCTATGTGCCTTTGGATTTGGTAATGAATTTTAACAAACGACACAAAAGGTTTATATACACAGAAGAAATGACAATGTGGATTTATTAATATTTAAAGTTTATACTCTGGGAAAGACCTTGTTAAGGGAACAAAAAGACAAGCCACATAATGAAAAAAAATTTGCAAAATACAGATCTGAGAAAGAATTTGTATTCAAAATACATACAAAATTCTTAAAACTAAATAGTAAGTTAAACAGCCCAATTAAAAATGCACACAGATCTGGACACCTCACCAAAGACAATCTACAGATGGTAAGTAAACATACAAAAAGATGCTCAACATAGTAGATAACTGAAAACCACAATGAGATAGCACAGTTGGTCTGTATCTGTTAGAACTGTTAAACTCTAAAAAAATGACAAATTGCTGGAGGAAAAATAAGAACTCTTTTCATTGCTGGTAGAAGACAGTGTGTAAGACCAGAATATGCCACCCCAAAATATGTCCCTTTTGGCATAAGAATTATTCTGAGCTGATTACTTTGAAAAAATGCTAAAAAAGGAAGTTCTGAAAACAGAGAAGTTACCCTTGTGTAAGGAAAATTTACATCTATAAAGGAAATCCCCGTTTAAAAGATCTCTCTCTCTCTCTCTCTCTCTCTCAGCACTAACCAAGAAGAGGATAACTAAATCATTAAAAGAGTCTTATCAACAGAGAACACATGGAGTTAAGTCTGTATAAGAAAACTTACCCTTGTCTACTGTGCTTTTGCTTGCTATGTCCCCACTACTGAGCCTCAAATCTTCTTTCTTTAAGTTGAAGATAACATTTACACTTGAATTGAAAGCCACCTACTGGGGATTTACTCATTTTTCCCTGAGTATCTCCCATGTATCCATAAGGTATACATGTTTTTAAACTCGTCTACTTTTTTCTCATTTTAATCTGTAATTTGTTACAGAGGGTCCCATCTAAGAATTCCGTAAAGGTAGAGAGAAAATTATTTTTCCTCCCCTATTAGTAGTTGGGCAGTTTTTCCCAAAGCTAAACAAGTCTCACCTTACAATCCAAAAATCATATTCATAAAGTATTTTGACCGCTACTTTGATATTATTTCCAAACAAAAGCTACCATGCAATTATGTACAGAAGCCCTATTCATAATGACCAAAGGAAAAAAAGGAATCAGAAAGTCTTACAACAGATGACTGTGTGGGAACCCACTCAGACATCAAGAGTTGTTATAGGGGCCAGGCACGGTGGCTCGCTCTTGTAATCCCAGCACTTTGGGAGGCTGAGGCAGCTGGATCACAAGGTCAGGAGATCAAGACCATACTGGCTAACACTGTGGAACCCTGTCTCTACTAAAAAAAATACAAAAAAAATTAGCTGGATGTAGTGGTGAGCACCTGTAGCCCCAGTTACTCGGGAGGCTGAGGCAGGAGAATGGCATAAATCTGGGAGGCGGAGCTTGCAGTGAGCCAAGATCGCACCACTGCACTCCAGCCTGGGTGACAGAGAGAGACTACATCTCAAGGAAAAAAAAAAAACTTGTTTGTTTTATATTTAATAGTGATAACTCTGAAGACATAGTTGTTTTATTACACAAAAAATATTAAACTTATTTTATTTAAGTTTTATCCAAATCACATTAACCTGAAAAACATTTGGATCGGTTCCTATATTTCTAGGAGTTTGGGAATATTTATTTATAAATGATTTTTTTCCAAGCCAAGTTAGAATAGAGCACTTTTAGAGGATTTTATAAATGAAATTTGCAATGCTATCCAGAGTTAAGAAAAATCAAATATACAAAACATACATTAATAGACATACAAACACAAATAGAGATCTCATAGCTTTCATCCTGAAATTTTAGCCACGAATCAGGCATAAATATTCTGATGGTTAATTTTAGATGTCTGCTTCATTGGATTAAGAGATACTAACATAGCTGGTAAAGCACAGTTTCTGGGCATAAGTGTGAGGGTGTTTCTGGAAGACACTGAGATAAGGAAGATCCACTCTGACCCAATGTGGATGGGCACTGATATGGTTTGACTGTGTCCCCACCCAGATCTCATCTTGAATTGTAGCTCCTATAATCCTTACATGTTGTGGGAGGGACCCGCTGGGGGACGATTGAATCATGGTGGTGGTTACTGCCATGCTGTTCTCATGATCTGATGGTTTTATAAGGGGCTTTTCCCCTTTGACTTAGCACTTCTTGCTGTTGCCATGTGAAGAAAGACATCTTTGCTTCCCCTTCCGTCATGATTGTGAGGCCCATCCAGCCATGTGGAACTGTCAGCCCATTAAACCTCTTTGTTCTTTATAAATTGCTCAGCCTCAGGTACTTCTTCATAGCAATACAAAAATGGACTAATAAAGGCACCATCCAATTACTTGAGAGCCCAGATAGAACAAAAAGGAAGAGGAAAGGTGAATTATCTCCTTCTGAAGCTGAAACATCCTTCTCTTGTCTTTGACATCAGAACTTCAGGGTCTCAGGCCTTTGGACTCAGAATGAGAGTTACACCATTGGCTGAACTGATTCTGAGCCCTTTGGACATGGACTGAGCAATGCTACCAGCTTTCCTAGTTCCCCAACTTGGAGACAGCCTATTGTGGACTTTCTCAGTCTCAATAATTATGTGAACCAGTTTCCCTAATGAATCTTCTCTCATCTGTCTATCTACATAAATCCGACGGATTGTGCCTTTCTGGGGAACCCTGACTAATGTGATAATAATAATACAAAATTCACCAGCTTATATAGAGGACTTGGGTTTTGTCTTTACCCCATTTTATATTTGTATTAACTGTGTTTCTGGAAAAAATGGAACAAGTTTTTATCTTCTTCATATGAGGGCTAAAACTTTTTTCTCACCAATATTTTTGGAGATTTTTACGATTTTCAAGATTTTTCTTTTGACCCTAACCCCTGAACCAAACCCTCACCCCTACTGCTAAACCCTAACCCTAACCCCTACCACTAAACCCTAACCCTAACCCTAAACCTAAACCCTAACCCTAAACCCTAACCCTAACTCTAGCCCTAAACTTAACAGAACCCCAACCCAAACCCTAAATCCAACCCCAAACCCAACCACAACCCTAATGCTAACACTAACCCAACCCCATCTCTAAAACCATGACCCTAAAATCCTAACAACCCTAAATCTAACAACCCTAACCCTAACAACACTAACAAACCTAATGTTAGCAACCCTAAACCTAACAACTGTAACCCTGACCCCTGACCGTAACCCTTTGTATAAATATCAAGTGATCTTGAATAGACAAAACACTCCTGAAAACGAAAAGCCCACTTAGTGGCTCACATTTCTCATTGTCAAATATTACTGCAAAGGAATAGTAATGAAGACAACATAATACTGGCATAAGGAGACAAATATAAATCAATGGAACTGAATGTGCAGTCCAGAAATAAAACTATACCTCTACGGCCAACTGAGTTTTGACACGAGCCAAGACCACTAAATTCAACAAACGCTGCTAGCATCTGACTACCTAGAGTCAGAGGTAACAAACTGTACACTTACCTCACAACACAGAAAAAGTAACTAAAAATGGTTCAAAGCCCTACATATAAGAGTTACAAATAGAAACTCTAGAAGAAAACAGGGATATAACTTCATGACCTTGGATTTGGCAAAGGTGTTACAGATCTGAAACCAAAAGCACTAGCCACAAAAGAAATAATTTCCTCAAAATTAACAACTATGCATCAGAAGACATTATCAAGTAAGTTGGCTGTGCACTGTGGTTCACGCCTGCAATCCGAGCACTTTGGGAGGCAGAGGCAGGAGGATCACTTGAGTCCAGGAGTTCAAGACCAGCCAGCATGACAGAGCAAAACCCCATCTCTACTAATAGTACAAAAATTAGCCAGGAATGGTTGCACACAGCTGCAGTCCCAGCTACTAGGGAGACTGAGGCGGAAGGACTGCTTGACTCCAGAACGTAGAGGTTGTAGTAAGCTGAGATCACACCACTACACTTCAATCTGGGCAACAGTGCAAGACCCTATCTTAAAAAAATAAAGAATGGGTATGATGGCTCACGCCTATAATCCCAGCAATTTGGGAGACTGAGGCAGATGGAACACTTGAGGTCAGGAGTTGGAGACCAGCCTGGCCAACATGTCGAAACCTTGTCTCTACTAAAAATACAAAAATTAGGGCAGGGAGCGGTGGCTCACGCCTGTAATTCCAGCTCTTCTGGAGGCTGAGGCAGAAGGATTAACTGAGGACGGGAGTTCAAGACCAGCCTGACCAAGAAAAGCAAACCCCATCTCGACTAAAAATACAAAATTAGCTGGGCGTAGTGGCACATGCCTGTAATCCCAGCTACTCGGGAGGCTGAGGCAGAAGAATCATTTGAACCCAGGAGGCGGAGGTTGTGGTGAGCCAAGAGTGCACCACTGCACTCCAGCCTGGGGAACAAAGCAAGATTCGGTCTCCAAAAAAAAAAAAAAAAAAAAAAAAAGAAAGTGAAAAGACAACCCACAGAAAACAAGAAAATATCTGCGCATTATATATCCAACAACGGTCTGTTGACTACAGTATATAAAAAATTTGTATAACTCAACCACAAGGACAACCAAATTACAAATGGAGACAGAGTTGAACACACACTTTGCCAAAAAGACATGCAAATGAAAAACAAGCACATGAAAAGATGATCAATATCATTATCATTATGGCCATCCAAACTGAAACCACAACCAAATACTCTTTCACACACACTAGAAAGGTTACAATCCAACAAATGTAAAGTAACAAGTGTTGGCAAGGTTGGAGAGAAATCAAAACCATTAAATACTATATGTAGAATATAAAATGGTGCAGCCTATTTGTAACATAGTTTGTTATGTCCTCACAAAGTTAAAAACACAATGGGCATGGTGGCTCATGCCTGTAATCTCTGCACTTTGGGAGGCTGAAACAGGCAGATCACTTGAGTGCAGGAGTTCAAGACCAGCAGAAGGACATAACAAAACCCCGTCTCTACTAAAAATACAAAAATTAGCCAGGCATGGTGCCACACACCTGTAGTCCCAGCTACTAGGGAGGCTGAGGCGGGAGGACCACTTGAGCACAGAATGTGGAGGTTGCAGTAAGCCGAGGCAACACCACTACTCCAGCCTGGGCAACAGCGCAAGACCCTGTCTCAAAAATAAAATAAAATAAATAAATAAACAAACAAATAAATAAAGGCCGGGCATGGTGTCTCAATCCTGTAATCCCAGCACTTTGGGAGGCAGAGGCAGGCGGATCATCTGAGATCATGAGTTTGAGAACAGTATGACCAACATGGAGAAACCCCACCTCCACCAAAAACACAAAAATTAGCCAGGCATGGTA
The DNA here is from genome assembly GCF_037993035.2 of Macaca fascicularis. Taxonomy (NCBI): domain Eukaryota; kingdom Metazoa; phylum Chordata; class Mammalia; order Primates; family Cercopithecidae; genus Macaca; species Macaca fascicularis. The sequence goes on from NC_088381.1 coordinate 68,694, forward strand.
TCCCATGCCTGTAATCGCAGCTACTCGCATGAACCCAGGAGGCAGAGGTTATGATGAGCCAAGAGTGCACTACTGCACTCCAGCCTGGGAAACAGAGCAAGACTTGGTCTCCTAAAAAAAAAAAAAAAAAAAAAAAAAAAAAAAAAAAAAAAAAAAAAAGAGGAAGAGAAAAGACAACCCACAGAAAAGAAGAAAATATTTGCCCATTATATGTCCAACAATGGTCTGTTAACTACAATATATATAAAATTTATATAACTCAGCAACAAGAACAACCAAATTACAAATGGAGAAAGAGTTGAACACACACTTTGCCAAAAAGACATGCAAATGGCAAAGAAGCACATGAAAAGATGATCAATATCATTATCATTATGGCCATCCAAACTTGAAACCACAACCAGATATTCCTTCACTCACACTAGAAAGGCTATAATCCAATAAATGTAAAATAACAAGGGTTGGCAAAGTCGGAGAAAAATCACAACCATTAAATACGGTATGCGGAATATAAAATGGTGCAGCCTATTTGTAACAGAGTTTGGTATTTCATCAAAAAGTTAAAAATAGGCCGGGCAAGGTGGCTCATGCCTGTAATCCCAGCACTTTGGGAGGCTGAAGCAGGTGGATCACTTGAGTCCAGGAGTTCAAGACCAGTCAGGATGACATGGCAAAACCCCGTCTCTACTAATACAAAAATTAGCTGGACATGGTGGCACACAGCTGCAGTCCCAGGTACTAGGGAGGCTGAGGTGGGAGGACTGCTTGAGCCCAGAATGTGGAGGTTGCAGTAAGCTGAGATCGCACCACTACACTCCAGCCTGGGCAACAGTGCAAGACTCTGTCTCAAAAAAAAAAAAAAAAAAAAAAAAAGAAAGGGCCAGGTATGATGGCTAACACCTGTAATCCCAGCACTTTGGGTGGCTAAGGCAGATGGATTACTTGAGGTCAGGAGTTGGAGACTAGCCTGGCCAATATGGTGAAATCTTTTCTCTAGTAAAAATACAAAAATTAGCGCCAGGCTCTGTGGCTCACACCTGTAATCCCAGCACTTTGGGTGGCTAAGGCAGGCGGGGCACTTCAGGTTGGGATTCGAGACTAGCCTGACCAACATGGACTAACCCCATCTCTACTGAAAATACAAAATTGGCTGGGCTTGGTGGTGCATGCCTGTAATCTCAGCTACTCGGGAGGCCTAGGCAGGAGAATCGCTTGAACCTGGGAAGCAGAGGTTACGGTGAGCCAAGATGGCACCATCGCACTCTAGCCTTGGCAACAAAAGCAAAACTCTGCCTCCAAAAAAAAAAAAAATAAAAATAAATATATATATATATATATATACACACACACACACACATACACACACAAAAATTAGCCAGTGTGGTGGCGCACACCTGTAACCCCAGCTACTCAGGAAGCTGAGGCAGGAGAATTGCTTGAACCCAGGCGACAGAGGTTGCAGTGAGCCGATATCAGGCTACTTCACTCCAGCCTGGGTGACAGAGCAAGACTCGTCTCAAAAAAGAAAATACATGGGAGGAAATGGTATATCCTGAAATGAGGACTTTCATTCTGGACTAGGGTTTCCAACGAAGGTGACAGTTTATCCTTCAGTCTCCACAGGCCAAGAATTTGCCATCCAGCAAGAGGCAACAGAGGAAGCCCCCCAAGTCCCATGCCAGAACTATGACATTATTACATTCCATTTCAATACTTAAATATTAATAATTCATCCGCTTAAATATCTACACTTACTTTACCAATTTTCCATTGTATTGATGAAGAGGTTTCCAAATTTCATATAGGTCGTCATGATGTGGACAGGACTTTTTGATAACTATACCAAATGACTATATAAAATATAAGTGTTAAGGCCAGGTGTGGTGGCTTACGCTTGTAATGCCAGCACTTTGGGAGGCCGAGGCGGGCGGATCACGAGGTCAGGAGATCGAGACCATCCTGGCAAACTTGGTGAAACCCCGTGTCTACTAAAAATACAAAAAAATTAGCCGGACGTGGTGGTGGGCGCCTGTAGTCCCAGCTTCTCGGGAGGCTGAGGCAGAAGAATGGCGTGAACCTGGGAAGTGGCAGAGCTTGCAGTGAGCAGAAATAGTGCCACTGCACTCCAGTCTGGGCAACAGAGTAAGACTCTGTTTCAAAAAAAAAAAAAAAAAAAAAAAGAAAGAAAAAGAAAAGAAAAATATAAGTGTTTAAACGTAAAATACCTTGCAACTGCTAACACAGGGCTAGAGAATATAGCAAGGAAATAGTCTGTCCAGTAAACTCTTCTGAAAAAAATTTTTTTTTTTGAAACAGAGTCTCACTCTGTCAACCAGGCTGTAATGCAGTGCCATGATTTCAGCTCAATACAACCTCCACCTTCCAGGTTCAAGCGATTCTCCTGCCTCAGCCTCCCAAGTAGCCAGGACTACAGGTGTGTGCCACCACACCAGGCTAATTTTTGTATTTTTAGTAGAGACGGGATTTCACCAACTTGTCCAGGCTGGTCTCGAACTCCTGACCTCAGGTGATCTGCCCACCTCAGTCTCCCAAAGTGCTGGGATTACAGGAGTGAGCCACTGCGCCCAGTCTTCTTCTGCAATTTCAACAATCAACTGTGCGATTTGCCTTTCCTTCAGCACCGAGATTTTATTTTTCTTTCCTAATTATTTCAAACATGAATTTTGGTTCCAGGGAACTAGTATTTCCTTAATTTATAAATTGAGGGTGGCTGAGCATGGTGGCTCATGCCTGTAATCCCAGCACTTTAGGAGGCCAAGGCAGGCAGATCACTGGAGGTCAGGAGTTCAAGACCAGCCTTGCCAACATGGTGAAACACTGTCTCCACTACAAATGCAAAAATTAGCCAGCTGTGGTGGCAGGTGCGTGTAGTCCCAGCTACTAAGGAGACTGAGGCATGAGAATCGCTTGAACCCAGGAGGTGGAGGTTGTGGTGAGCCAAGATCATGCCACTGCACTCCAGCCTGGGTAACACAGGGGGACTCCATCTCCAAAAAAAAAAAAAAAAAGAAAAAAAAAAAAAAAGAAAAAAAAAGAGGGTCATCTCACAGATGATCTAATAAATAATGCTTTGTCTTTAGAAATTCACATTATTAACTTTTCTACTTTTAGATATCGTAACTGCTGTGACTTGAAGGACTTATCTCAACAAAGCCTTAAAAAACTAGGGTGGGCAGTGGGTGAATGGGTTGGGGGAACCCACACAAAATCCCCAAGACATCTGGAAGCCCATGACCCCATGAGAGGGACTGCAGGCAGCTGTAGCAGACTGGATGGGAGAGGACAGCAGGCAGGAGAACTCAGGGTCTGGAGGCCATGGTTCTAAGGCCAGAGGAAATCATTGGCAAACTTAAATCCAGAGCTTGACAGGATGAAATTTGTGATTGTAAATGAATATTTGCCATTACCAAGTGAGATCGCCAGTGGTTAGGTGCTCCTCCATGTGGGTCACAGTGAGGAGAACATGGCATCAGGCCAGGGTGTTCCTACCAGGAATGCAGGATCTGCACCTGTTTAGGACGAAACGCTGGGCAGACCCAGCTTAGAGTCATCTCTGCTCTTTACATCTGTCAAGGCTGTGAAAACTGAGAGTCGCCCAGATGCGGTGGTTCACACCTGTAATCCCAGCACTCTGGGATGCTGAGGCGAGTGGATCACCTGAGGTCAGGAGTTAAAGACCAGCCTGGCCAACATGGTGAAATCACATCTTTACTAAAAATACAAAAAATTAGCCGAGCGTGGTGGTAGATGCCTGTAATTACAGCTACTCCAGAAGCTGAGGCAGGAGAATCTCTTGGAACAAGGGAGGCGGAGGTTGCAATGAGCCAAGATGGCACCACTGCATGCCAGCCTGGATGACAGAGTGAGTCTCTGTCTTAAAAAAAACAACCAAAAAAACCCCCAGAAAACTGAGTCTCATGAACAGTTCCCGAAAAAGAAATTGGGCCCACATGAAAACACATTTTTCTCCCAGCTGGGGCAGGCAATGAAGTGAAATAGGTCTGCGGACTGGACTTTCACATAGAGACCGTATATTTCCTAATTTGGGGGTTATGTGGGGATCATCTGGAGGACTGTTCCTGCTTTTGGTGAAACACAGGGAGGTATTCTTTGTGAAGCTGCAAATATGGCACAGCAATAACCACTGGGGAATTGGAGAGAAAAGAGAAGGCATACTAACTGCTGTTGCAAGTTTCCCAGAAGTATGACATTATTGGGAAGTAAACTGCTTCTTAAATCAACTGTGTCAATACCACGTCAGTAAGGCACAGACAACAACATGAAGTTTCATGACAGGCCAAATCTAGCCCAAACCCAGTCCGGCAGAGGTTGTCAACCCAGCGCCCCAGCAAGAGCCAGAGGGTCCCATCCTGGGAGCTGCAGACGCTCTCCTGTGGGCTGCAAAGGCCATGGCCGCATCCTGGACAGGACGTAAGCTCTCAGGGATACATGCATGTTCCTGGGGTTATATGAGTGTGACGGGTGTGGCATTAGTCTGACGGTGTCACGGGCATTCCAGTGGTTAAGTGTGTGCTCGGAGGGACAGATGCGTGTTCCGGGGGTTATATAAGTGTGACAGGTGTGGCGTTAGGCACACGATTTCATCCCCGCATTCTGGGCGTTACGTGCGCTCTGAGGGACACATCCGCATTCCTAGGGTCGGATCTGGACAGCAGCTGTCACGTTACCCTGACGGTGTGATCTCTGTATACAACGGGTGCTAACACCAGCATCACAGATGGAGTGTTATTAGTACTACGGGGGTTATTATCACTGTGGTGGGTGTTCCAGTTGCTTTCCTGAGGCTACATTTCTGTTCCGAGACCGTGGCTTGGCTCCGTGGCTGCCTCGCCTTGGGTGCAGAGAACGAACCTCAAGTGTGCTGGATTCACAGGGGCTTTTGGTTTCTAATTTTCCACAGGAAGGGTCTCTGCCCCTCAGCTGCCAAGGCTGAAAAAGGAAGGATTTTATTCACCACGGACGCGAGCTCGAGGTGTCCAAAAGCGAGGGGCGTATCCCAGTATGTGCTGAGGAGAACGCGGCTCCCGCTCTCGCAGGACTCAGGCGAGGAGGTAGCACTCGGCCGCCTCAGGGCTCAGAAAAGCCGGGCTCGCGCGCACTCTGCTGGCGGCCGGGGGCACTGCAGCGCCCTAGAGCTCACTGCGCTGTCGGCAGCCCCATGCCCGCTGCTACACATCCCGCTGCACCACTTAAAGACAGCATGGAGTGTTTGGCGCTATCGTTCTAGAAATGCAAACTGACACAGAGCCCACTAGCCCGTGAATTTCTAAAAATGCAGAAGGCACAATTAATTGGAAACCATAGGAAATAAAATCAACATGAATGCACATTTTACAACTTATGCAAAAATTTACTCAACATAGTCCTCAGACTTAAAACGCGAAACTGTCAGAGGCCTCTTAACCACAGTGACTTTATTTTAAATAAAGGTTTTAAAAAAGTTAAATCTGGGCAGGGCGCAGTGGCTCATATCTGTAATCCCAGCACTCTGGAAGGCCAAGGCGGGCAGATCACTTGAGATCAGGAGTTCAAGACTAGCTTGGGCAAATTGTGAGAACCCTATGTCTACAAAAAACACACAAATTAGCTGGCATGGTGGCACGTACCTGTAGTCCCGGCTACCCGGGACGCTGAGGCGGGAGGATTGCTTGAGCTCAGGAGTTTGAGGCTGCAGTTAGCCCACCATGATCACACCACTCCACTCCAGCCTAGGCGACAGAGTGAGACCCTGCCTCACACACACACAAGTTAAATTTGTTGGATTATATATTTAGGGGGTTGAGTACTTTTGGTTATAAAATATTTATGGTTGCGGGAACAAGTTAATAAATAAAGACATAAAACTTATAAAAATGTACCAGGACTTTAAGAACAAAAAAGCATTCTTAGTTTAAAAATAAGTTTTACTTTAAAGGTAATAATACACTCATAAATTCTTGTTAAAATCCACAGTAACATAGACAAGTAACAATATTAATAGCCTGTCACAAACTGATCACAAGCCTTTATAAAAGACAACACTATTTATAATAATCTATATAAACAAACATTAAGCCCGGGCGCGGTGGCACATGCCTGTTATCCCAGCACTTTGGGAGGCTGACGCGGGAAGATCACTTGAGACCAGGAGTTCCAGACCAGCCTGACCAACATGTGAAACCCAGTTTCTACCAAAAATACAAAAAATTAGCCGGATGTGTTGGCACGCGCCTGTAATCCCAGCTACTTGGGAGGCTAAGGCAGGAGAAACCTTGAACCAAGGAAGCAGAGGCTGCAGTGAGCCGAGATCATGCCATTGTGACAGGAGTGAAACTCCGCCTCAAAAAATAATTTTTTTAAAACAGGTGCATTCCTCCTCTTGCTTTCTGAGGACGCCCTGCTATGTAGTTGAGTAGTCGCTAATAAACTACCTTAACTTCACTATACTCTGTGATTCGCCATAAATTCTTTCCAATGTGAGATCGAAAAACCCATTCTTGGGGTCTGGGACAAGATCCCTTTTCCGGTGACAAAACTATACAAATTCTAGAATAAAACACAGAAAACTATGTGACCTTGGGTTTGGTCATGAGTTTTAACACATGACACTGTCAGAGGCATTTAATGCCTCCTTTATATGAACTCCAGGGTGGTTTATGTTCCATTGGCTAAGAGAAAGTTTTCTTCCAAAATGTAACATGATTTGAGGTAAAACATTAATATCAAGTAAACTCAAAAGATGGAAAAGATAGCATTAGTTCTGGGAAAACCAGAAGTGTGCCTTTTTTGGAAATAATCATCGGTAGCACAAACTTCAGATTCTGCAAAGGAAATAAAAATGAGTTAACTTACATTTTTCACAAATTAAGATATAAATCAAGATAATGAAATCCAGAAATCCAATCTTACTGCTTTTAATGTTCATTAAAAAAAAAAGACATCTTTATCAAATAGCCCCAGTAATAGTCACCAACTAAGTCTTTACTACTTAAAAGCAAAATCCACCTATCTCCTGAACAGTATCCACTTTACAAGCCTCATTATACGTACTGGAAACAAGTTTCAGAAATAAATATAGGCATGTATATATATAAAAATATATTTCAAATAAAAAATACTTTTAGATAGTGGTATTACAATACATTTAGAAATTAATAACGGAAGCAAATTATGGGAGATCATCCACGCCTGTCCCAAAGGTACCGAATTTATAAATCATCTCAGATGCGGTGCAGGACAGGTTGAAAATAAGAACGCAATGAACCCGTGCGGAGCAGAGGCCGGCGCGGTGTCCAGGGCAAGACCCTGGTGCAGGACAGGTTGAAAATAGGAACGCAATGAACCCGTGCGGAGCAGCGGCCGGCGCGGTGTCCAGGGCAAGACCCTGCCCGGTCCAGGCCCCTCCGGCCCTGGGCCCGACGACTGCTACGCCTCTGACTCCACGCTAACGCGGAGCCCGAGCGCGCGTCACAACGTGTGGGGCCGGGGAGGCTGCTACCCAGAGGCGGAGTGCGGGATCGCGAGGGTGCCTACCCGCCTCTCGCTCCCGCCGGCACGTAGGGACTCGCGTCCCCGCCGGGCGCCGACTAGGCAGAAGCACCGCCCCCGGCACAAGAGGCTCACGCGCCTCTTACCTAACAGGAAGTTGGAAGCAGCGCGACCCCACGGTGCACTGAACGCACTCAAACAGAACCGGACGCAGACACGCGCTTTCAGCCCAGGGGAAAAACTGGCAGGGTCGGAAAAGCAAGCAGCGCGTGCGGGAGCTCAGAATGCGCCCTGCCTCGGCCCGAGACCCCGCCCCGGCCCGGCCCCGCCTTTTTGTCTGCCTCACCCCTCCCCGCCCGGCACGTACTGGCCCCGCCCTTCGCGCGGCGTTTTTTGTTGACCCGGAAACGGATTCTCCGGAGCCAAGGTCCGGTCGGGTGAGTGCCCTCCGCTTTTTGTGGCCAAACCCAGCCACGCAGTCCCCTTCCTGCGCCATCCTCCATACCCGGGGTCTGTGGGTCTCCGCGGACGTCACAGGCTCGGCAACAGCCCCACTGTAGGCGGGGAGCCCCGCGACGCCCTGAAATGCTCCGAAGCCTGTCGCTCAGCTGCCAGATCTGCGTCTGTGTCCGGTTCCGTCACTGAGGTCGCCCCGTCCAGCCCTTCTACCGTAGTTCTCTTCACCGTCCGCCCATCCTATCGCGCGCCGCGTCAGGTCCCCATTCGGCACATGGCTTGTCTCCCGTCGTCCCCACCCTTGCCCCTCTTGGCAGCTCAGGGCAGCCCTGGGATTTGGCAGACGCCAGTCCTCCCTGAGATGTCTCCCCATCCTTCCCTCCGCCAGGCCCTACGTCTCCGCAAACCCCCCGCTTCGGGGTGACCGCTTCAGACAGGAAGCTGAGTCCGGGCCTGGGGTAAGGGACCTGCCCAATCCTGTGACAGCCCGCGTCCTTCTGACAGTCACCTCCCACTAGCGGTGACCTTCCCGGTGCCCCACTGAGAAGTGGGCTCTTCCTTGGCAGGGGCTTCTTCACTGTATCGCTGTGGATGTCGAGGTGGGGCAGGATCGTGAGGAGAAAACAAGAGAAGAGGGAGGTAGGGCCAGCGAGGGACAAAAGGGGAGGGAAATTTAGATGGGAAGTGGATGGGTGTGAGGAATTTGAACAAACACTGAGAATGAAGGAGAGTGACCTGAGCAAGTAGTAGTGGGGTAAATTGAAATAGACAAAACGGCAATCAGCAGAGATGTGGAGGACAGAATACAGTGAGGGGGCCCTGACTGTCAGTAGCAGAGGGGACAACAGAAGCCTAATTCTCAAATTCCTTAGATGATTTTCTGATTTCCAAATTAGTTTCCCTTTGAAATTTGTTGTATCAGGTTCAGTTTATGAGGCCTCAATACTTTTCAGTCTTAATTATGTATTGAAAATACTTTTTGTTTGGTAAATACTTTTACATTAATTCAGTGTGCACTTTGTAAGAATATTGATGATTTGAGTTAGTTTAGTTTTCAACATCTTCCTCTATTCCTTTATATGATCTCTGTATTTAATGACTGTAGGATAAAATTTCCAACTAAGTATAAATATCAAGTTTTCTTTGTGCTGTTTTCTGCAATTATTGAAGGATGGGCTGAATTGTCCTAGAACTTTGTTCCAACAGATTCCATGTGTTCATAATGAATAAATTGCTCAAAGATATTTCGAAAGCTCACCTTTTACGTTTTTTATTGCCAATAATTACATCTTTTTAATTTTTATATTTTTGGATGACTTAATATGATGTTCTGGAAAAGACAAATGCTTTTAGTCAATATGATTAAAACCGTGAAAGACAAATTGCTGTTACTTAAGAGTGTGAAATTTGATCTCAAATCTTTAGGGGGCAGGGATGTTAAGGGAAAACTGCCACTGTCGCATCCAGATCATGTCATTCCTGTTAAGCTGGTGCTGGTTACTGTCTACTGGCTTCTGTTCACCTTTCCACCTGCCCCAAGACATACACATAGTGACATAAGGCAGTGGATAGGGAAAGAGCAAGACTTTTTAAAGTAAGCACAGAACAAAGGTGTCTTTCTAATGAGGAGGAGCTGTTGGTTCCGGGAAGGAAGCTTGGAGGAGAAAGGGCAATAAGATTTGGGTATTCAGGATCCAGAAGTGAGAGAGAGCTTGGGAAGCTCAGGAACCGGAGAAAGAAAAAGCATTGCCCATTCTCACCCATGACCCTGTGCTCAGCAGGTACTAGCAGAGACTTCAGCAGGAACCAGAGAAAGAAAAAGCATTGCCCATTCACACCCATGACACTGTGTTCAGCAGGTACTAGCAGATACTTCAGGCTCTGTGACTAAAAGGGATCAGACCAGTTCATATACCCACAGCTGCCATGTAAGGATGTGTGTGGACTTTACTAAGGAAGAAGGGTGTTATGAAGGAAGGGGCAGAAAAACTCACCTGTTGGTCTCCAGGTAGAAGTTTATTGTCCCGAATTCCTGGAGGTTCAGTGAAAAGCAGAAGACTGTCTTTTTCACATGTTGAGTTATGCCCCCATATATGTGGTTGTGGTAAAGAAAGAGGGTATGTCGATGGGAAGTCCTGAAATGCATGTTCCTAACATTCAGCAGGGACTTCTCAAGACACATCTTGCCTTAGAAAGAAGCTCAGAGAAGAAAAATGGAGAACAATTAGATATGACATTTTCACTGGAAAAAGTCATATTATTCACTGATTGTTTTGTCATCTCCCTCCTTAAATGTTGTTTTTAGGATTTCGTAATATCTGACCCTGCCTAACACATTTCCTAACTCACTCATAGCCTTCCCTTAACTTCATCCCATCTTCACAGTATCACACGGTGACCCAGTGATTTCTAACTTGTGAAGTTCCATTCGGGGGATCATATGGGAAGGCCTTCACACCCAGACATGGTGTGGAAGTGGGCCACATAATGTCAGTGAGGCAAGTATGGATCGTTTAGGGATGATGCACTGTCAGATCTTGTTGACCATGATTAGAAACACTGTGCATATTAGTAGTGAATTAATGTTGGGAATACCTGACAAATCCTGGAAAAGAAGATTAATGAGAGGAAATTTGTTCTGCCCAATTGTATAATGCATTTGAAGCTTAAAACAATGAATCAGTATTGATCTAGCCTCAAAATATTAATGATTTGGATTAGAAGGAAGACTTTAGAAAATGATAGCTATGACAAATTAAAGTAGCATTTCATCCACACGATGGAGTTTGTTTATTCAGTAATTGCTTTAAGAATGGAATCAACGTAAGTGTCTAACAGGAGGTTATTTTAGAAATTGTTCACAGCACGTCTGTTCCAAGGAGACCTTGATGTTCATAGATTTGTAAAGAATGCTGCTTACTAGCACACTGACTTATCTGCAAATGTCTGAGGGTTCCTCCACTTGGGTAACTTGGGGGTTTGATCGCAGAGTAAATAAATGGTACATTTTATATTGTAATATAGCAAGATGCAGCCCACAAACTGTAGATACTCTTAACTACCACATAAAGTTCATCTACTACTTTAACCAGAACTTGATACTGTATGTATATTTTTTGTAGATTTGGATAAAATGACAATTCATTATTATTTCCAGTTCACAAAGTAATTGTGAGGCTGAATACATTTTATTATTTTATAGATGTATGTGTAAAATGAATTTTTCTGCGTGACTCATTTTTGATGTATTTTAGATGCTATTTTATATTTTGTAGTTTAATTGTATGTACACACACACAAATACACACTTAGGTGTCTTATTATGTTTCTGTAGCGAAACCAAAATCCTTCCTTCATGCCGTTTGACTTTATGTTTTCCTCAGGAAGGCAGGACCTATTTTATATGATAAAATATTATGTTTTATTGAGTCCACTTATGATATTGTTTAATATTATGAATATTTACATGACTTATTTTAAATTTCCAACTAACATAGATTTACATGAAATTTGACATCTTTATTTTTTTCTTTTCACAACTATTTTGACTATATCCTCACCAAAAATCAAAATTTAGACAAAATTGGCTTTTAGACTAATTCTCATTTTTTACATGTGAAAGACTACATGTGACTTTTAAGTCTAGCTTGCCCTGAGTCTACAGTCACCGGGGTTTTATGTCACTGTGTCCTCCAATCTAATAATATTATTTTCAGGCTATATTCATGTCATTTTAATGTCCTCATTAAGTTTTAAAATTTCTTTACATGGGCCTACAAATTTATTTCAAATGTTCCTCATAATATTTTGCTATTGTAAATAGAGACTGATTTTGTGTGTTTGCTTTGTTTAAAGATTAATGTTACTAAACAGGAAATACTGATTTCAGCTTATTCAGAATAGTTTTGCCCACTTTTTAAATGTTCTTATTAGTATTGATAATTAGAATGGATTCTACTTTTTCAAGTTTACAGTCACATCATCTGAGAATAACTACAGTCTCATGTCTTTGACTCCATTTTTGTAGTCCCTCTCCTTTTCCGTCTTGTTTTGGTCCCACCTCAGGCATCATGTGCAGTGGTGAATGGCATCAGCCCCAGCCAGCCTCCTTATTCCAGCCTTACCTTAAGTGGAAATGGTTCTTTTGTTAACTCTTCAATATATAGTTTAGATTTTATTGATTAAGAATAATTAGTCCTCACAATTCGATATGATTTTTAAAGATTTTAAATTATTTTTAAAGATTTAAATTATTTGAAAGTGTTTTTTCAAACGTCAGTTGATGTGATTGTTTTTAATCTTTAAAATTAATATGTGAAAGTAATACGTTTTCTAGTATGGAATTATCCTTTTATTATTGCAATTAACTCCACTTTACAATGCTCTGGTATTATTTAACCATACCAGTGATGGCCAGGTGACCAAAATAAATAGCCAAATGGCTAAAAGTGTATTAATGATTTTTGCAAATATAATTAATGAAAATTGTTGGTTAAAATTCTAGTTATTGTTGCATTTATGTTCATTTTGATTAGCATAATAAACTAATGAGGACAGGCTTATTTTTCTCCTTCAAAAGCATTTACATTACAAAGGAGGTAGAAGTGATTTGACATGAACTCTGATGTATAACTTAAACATTAAAATTAGCTAATCAGATTTTTTCTGCTGATTACTGAGGGAAAGTTTTAACTCTATTTTCATGGAAATTAATCAATGTATCATGTATTCATGTTAGAATACAATTGTTCTGATTTCTTAGATTTTGAATTACTACTTTTAAATAAATACAGTCTCTTTTATTTACCTGTGTTTTTTCTTTCCACCATGAGTCTTTTTGGTTTCATGATCTTGCTCTCAAAACTTTTAAACTATTGATTTCTGTCAAATCTGTTCTTCATTACATTATTTTATTATTTATTAAATTCTTTTAACTTTTTAACTTTTATTATTATGTACTGCATTTGTAACAATTTGGAAAGTCAAGTAACTACTGTTTTATTTTTCTTTATCTTGGTTTATGAGTGTTTTTAAAGTTTTACTTTCCTTGAAGATCACAGCTGTAGCCCCAATTCTATGGTTCTGGCTACTTTTATTTATCAGACTTACTAATATCATGAATGTAATTGGAATACTCCTTTGATTTTACTGATGACATATACCCACTAGTGTACTGAGATGGGGAAAAAAAGTCTTTACAACTCAGATAAATATAGAGTTGATATTTATTATTTATGTAAGTGTGATCTTGTTATTAAATTCCTCTATCATATTTATGGAATTAGCAATTTCTCTTTGAATCCAGACGTTTCTAGTCATGTGTATTTCCAACATATGTTTTTAGCCACATAAACTTTTTTGAATATCATATTTGGTGTTTAATTTTTGCTAGGATTATAGGCTGGACTCCAGATCCAAACTCGACATGTAGCAGACCCACTAAAAACATACATTAAGCCCCTAGCACTGTTTTAATCTCCGTGGCCTGGCTGAGCTTCTGCCATCTGTCCTCCTAGGCACTGTGAGGTCTGGACATCTCATTTGGCATAACTCAGCAGTGGCCATTGGTGGATCTCATCCTTAGTACTACTCCCTGCTGGCAAGGGTGGCCCAGGCCCACATAAGCCATTGCTGGGCTCCTTGGAGGACTTAGAGAATCCTGAGATTGCCCATGAGGATGGGCATGCCTCACAGTCTAGCACCCATCTTTACTGATGCCTGTAGAGATTTAGAAGCTCACAGGGGTCTTTGATGTCTTTCTTATGCCTCCATTGTCTGTAGCGTGACTCCCATACTCCTAAGCCAAGGTAGAGAATTTTGAGGAGGCTTGTATGGAGGTTTATGGTGACCCCCATGGTTCTGTGAGACTGGTAGAAGGCACAGACCCCTTAGACTTCTCCCCCAGAGGAATATGTGAGACTAGTGGAGGAAAGGAGAGTAATGAAGTATGCATTTAGCATCCCAGGCTATCATTGCACAGCTCTAAGGAGAAATACAGGGTGTCTTAAGGCAACTGGCACAGCTCTGTGAGACTGGGAGATATTGAACAACCTTGAAAAATCAAGGAGATGTGACCCTACTGAAGGAACAAAATAAATCTACAATAATTGACCATAAAGAAATACAGGTTTTTGGCTGGGTGCAGTGGCTCACACTTGTAATCAAAGCACATTGGGAGGACGAGGTAGGCAGATCACTTGAGGCCAGGAGTTCAAAATCAGCTTTGCCAACATGGTGAAACCCCAGCTCCACTAAAAATACAAGAAAAAAAAATTAGCTGGGCATGGTGATGGGCACCTGTAATCCCAGCTACTCAGGAGGCTGAAGCAGGAGAATTGCTTGAACCAGGAGATGGAGGTTGCAGAGAGCTGGTATTGTGCTATTGCACTACAGCCTGGACAACAAGAGTGAAACTCCGCTAAAAAAAAAAAAAAAAAAAAAAAAAAGAAAGAAAAAGAAATGGAGGTTTCTGAATTTCCTGATAAGAATTAAAGATAAATTGCCTTAAAGGAGCTCAATGAGCTGTGAGACAACACTGATAGACAAGTAAAATCTGGAAAAGAATACATGAACAACATGAGTATATCAACAAAGAGAAACCATAATAAAAGAAATGTAGATTCTGGGGCTGAAGAACACAGTAACTGAACTAGATCAATACAGGGTTTCAAGAGCTGACTTGATCAAGCAGAAGGAATAACCAGTGAACTCAAAGACCGGTTATTTGAAATTATTCAATCAGAAGAGCAAAAAGAAAAAGAATCTTTTAAAAAGTGAAGAACCTCTGTCTGACTTTGCTAAAAATTGGAGGTTCCTAAGAACTCCTTCCCTGCCACCCCCCGCAAGGCAGACTCTTGCTCTGTCACCCAGACTGGAGTGCAGTGGTGTGATCTCGGCTCGCTGCACCCTCCACCTCCCAGTTTCAAGCGATTCTTGTACCTCAGCTTCCCAAATAGCTGGGATTACAGGTGCCTGCCACCACGCCCAGCTAACTTTTATATTTTTAGTAGAGAGGGGGTTTCACCATGTTGGCCAGGCTGATTTTGAACTTCTGACCTCAGGTGATCCTCCCGCCTTGGCCTCCCAAAGTGCTGGGATTACAGACATGAGCCACCATGCCCGGCAAGAACTCCTTTTTATGTTAGATTTGCTAGGGTTTAGCAGCTCACAGAACCCAGGAAAACAGTTTGCTTAGCTGATTTATTACAAAGGACATTTTAAATATTACAAATGAACAGCCAGCTAAAGAGTTACATACAGCAAGATTTGGAAGGGTCTTAGTTTTAGGAGGTCTGTCTCCAAGCAGTTGGCATGTACCATTCTTTCAGCATGTGGATGGCTCTTCACTCATGCAGAAGCTCTTTGAATCCCACCATTCAGGGATTTTTACAAAGTGTTCATCTAGTAGGCATAATTGTTATCAACTCGATCTCCAGCCTCTGCCCTTTACCAGAGGATAAATCATTAAAAAATTGATCCCTTTTGAGGTACAAGGATCTCGTCCTCATGCTCCTCAGTTCCTTCCAGAATCAGCTTCCAGTTCAGCTGCAGAACAGGTTCTGGTGCTGGCTGGAGTAGCCCAGGCAGGTGCCGTCGGGTCTGAGTTCACACTGGTGCCCATGTGGTCTCCAGTTACGGTGTGGGCCGTGGGGTCTGAGTTCACACCGTTGCCCATGTGGTCTCCAGTTACAGTGCTGGCCATGGAGTCTGAGTTCACACTGGTGCCTGCGTGGTCCTCAGTTACAGTGCTGGCCATTTGTGCCTTTCTGGAAAGTTAGAAGGAGGAGCATTTCATCACCTCTCTGTCCTCCCACACCTGATCTATGCTGGGCCACCGTGAATTCTTCCTTTTAACTGTTTCTCTCATCACGGGCAACGCTGGTGTTCTGTGGTCAATGTTTGCCATTTCTGAAAACGGATTCTGTGTTTCTTTATATAATCACGTGGTCTCTTTTACGAATTTCGCTTTTCTTTAAGAAAATAATCGTGCTTTTATCTCTTCAATCTCAACTCTGTTCCCTGACACAGGCTCTTACCAGCTCGAAAATTAAAGGTAATCTTTGATTATACTTAATACTTTCTAAAGTTTTCAAAAGTTTATCAGCACGTGGGTTACTGAACATTGACTGTTTATTTAATGGAAAATTACATTCTAAGTAGAGTATTAGAGTGAAAATGATCTTTTGATTTAATTAAAATATTCAGGTAAAAATATTAAAATGCCTTCGCCAAACTTCATGCCTGTGTATCGTGAAAACATTAAGCTGCTCTCTGCTCCCGGGAATACATGAGTAGAGTATGTGTTTGAAAGCGTCATTCCAGTCTTAAGTTTTAGGTATTCTTAAAGGAGTTGGCTGGAGAAGTGACATTTAACATTGAGTGAACGTTTGACAAAGATTTGTCTCGATATAAAAATAGTTAAAAACAATGTTTAGTGTTTCCTGTCAGGGTTCACCCATTAAAGAATGGTCTTGTAAAAAACTCATCCAGAGTGTCGGCGCCCAGAGGTGCTACCTTGCCCACAGTTGTGTCATCTGCTCGCACCAGGCGACACGCCCAGCGTTTAGCTGCGCGTCAGATGTGGCCACGGGGCCACAGGACATCCCTGCGGACGGATGTTCTTATGCAGATTAATGAGGATGGAGACCGCTGCAGAACTGTAAGCCCCCCAGGGGCTGACGGAAGCCTGGGAATACCCGAGACACCAGAGTCGCTGCTGCCCTGGGTGGAAGGAAACTTGCCCTGGAAGATGGGAAATGCAATAAGGAGAAAGTACCAAGGTACATGATGCTGTGAAAATGGAGATGTTTTAATTAAATTAACAATTAAAATCATTTTAATTATGTGAATTATTTGAACTCATGTTAGTTCTTTTTAGGAAATTAATACTTAAAGCAAGTTTGTTTTCTGAATTGTTTGAATTAATTAAGTCAGCACAAGAGTTAGCATTGATATCTGACCCTCTTCCAGGGTTGGGGCAGAGGAGATGGGGGCAGAGGAGACGGGCCTCCCACCCGCTTTCCCCTGGAGCTCAGCCAGAAATTCCCATTGAGGAGCCCTCAGCTCCCCGAGAGCCAGGAGCTCTTGCGGAGAAGCCGCTGTCGGCATGCCACCCGCTTTGATGGCCCTGCGCTGCCATCCCTGCGCTCCAAGGGCCGGACCCTGCCACTGCCTGTGCCAGACGGGTCTCAGGGAGGTGCCAGCCAGGGGGTATGCATGGCGAGGCCTGAGCATCGCTGTCGGGATTCCGTGGCTGCTGGTTTCATTGTCTCGCTGTTTGTCCCCCTAGCAAGACTCATGAGGTTCCTTGAGGACAAGACCCCCTCCTGCCACCTGGTCTGTTTCCTGAACATTCTCTGCACTAGTACAGCCCCGGGATGCAGCCCTCGGGAATCAGGGTGTCGGCCATAGTAGGGTGGGTCGCTCTGCAGGGCACCATGATGGATGTTAGCCGCTGTGCTTCACTTTGGGGACATGTTTAAGTACAAAAGTAATTTTAAAATTTCACCATTATTTCAAGACAGCTGAGAGCCTATTAGCACAGAATCCCTTGTCTGAATGAAATCAAACGGTTCTTATTAATTATTCATGATACCATGAATATGTAGCCTTATTTTTTATAATTGCCAGTCTGTATAATTAACCTTTCATTTGGTTAAAGTACTTAACAGTAAGTAGAGCTGTAATTTCAACTGTTTATAAAGCATATGGAAGAATGTTTAAATGTTTAATTAGAACCACTTTTTTTAGTTTCATAGAGAATTTTTTTTCTTGTCAACGAGAGTCTTTAATTATTTAAACCAAAAGAGAAAAACAGACCAGAAAAGAAAAACAACTAGTAAAGCTCGGAACTCCGAAGGTGGCATCATTCCGTTAGTCTCGGATTTTGCTTCCTGGGTTTGTGACGTGGTCAGAGTCCTTGTCTTTGATTTCCTAACACAAGTTGTTAAAGTTGGAAGTGAGTGTGAAATTGAGTTAGTCTAGCTTTATTCTTTCACGGATGAGAAGTGAATTATCCTCAGCAAGGTGGGTGCGGGCGTGGTCCCCGGGGGTCACTGTGGTGAACAGGCCGCCCTTGTGGGGAGCCAAGTTCGTCATCACTGGGACAGAGCCCAGGACACTTCCCCGGCTGGCCAGCCTCTTCCTAGAACCCCACACATTGCAAAGGATGGAGTCCAGATCTATGCCATAAAGAAACGAGGGTGGTTACAGAAAGCACCACGATCTCAGCTGAGTGGCTCTGAGCACCCCAACGTTGGGGCACCTCAGCATCCTGTGTGGCTCAGGCTGTGCCCAGCAGGGAGGCTGGCCCGATCGAGCTGCGGTCTCCACCCTGAGAGTGAGGGCTCCTTCCCCCAGCGCGGGTTAAAGCACCGTGTGTCCACCTGTGCAGTGGCTGGTCCCAGTGGCCCTGGAGGGCTGAAACCCTGGGTCCTGCCACTGGTCCGGGGCATCCGTTTCCCCTTCCTGCAGTTCCTGTGTCTGTGTGTCCAGGGGGCTCCGATCCCTGTCTTAGGACCATGGCTGAGGGGTCAAGTTCACCCTCTTTGGAGCTGGCCCGGATCTTGGTTCTGTGGATCCTCGCTGTGTGGCTCTGGAGCAGTTCTGTCCTCAGGAGATGGATCCTCACAGCAGCCTCTTGGGGCCATGAGGACAATTGATAGGACGACCCCCGGGTAGCTGCTCAAAGCCCTGTGCGGGGCCAGCCCTGTGTCTCTACCAGTTCCTTCGCTCTGTGCTCCCCCCCACTGTGACATCGCCAGCCTTTATTTCCTTTTCCTTGGACCCAGGCAGTGAATGCTCCGCTGGTCTTGGCAGCCCCTTCTCTAGTCTGTCCTCAAATCACTTCCTGACGGACAGCCGTGACTAGCCATCAGCGTGACCAAAACCCCACAAAATAGAACCCAACTTTCCTATTAAGCTGTACAGAGCTGTCCCAGCCCCACTTCCCACAGGCTGGCCTCATTCACCATGGGATCCGTGGTTCTCACCTGGGGCTGGGGGTGCCCCTGGCATCTGGTGGGGAGTGTCAGGGATGTCCCTCCAGGCCCAGTACAGTCCCCCAGCCAGTGGCCGGCAGACAGCAGCACCCAACCTGATGTCCCTGTGGCTTCTGGTTCCCCGAGGCTGGCTGTGCTTTGCTGCCTCTACATGCTCTCAGACGTGTGCCCTCTCTCCACCTTCACTGGTTAGCAGTGTTCCATCCATTAGAGCTCAAAGCACTGCCTCCCGGCAATGCAGCCCCTTCTCCTGGCCTGCCGTCTGCCTGTGCCCCACGGTCTGTACCGTGTCCTCACGGACCGATCAGAGCGAGGCTCCCAGGGATGGAAAGGTTCCTGCTTGTGTCTGCTTGTGTCTCTGTCCCGCCTTCTCTGGACCCGGCACCGTGGCCTTTGCCGACAGAGGTCTTGGGTTGATTGTCAGCGAAGCAGACAATCTATATGGCTCTAAATGGCTGTGAACATGCTTGATTGGGTTATTTTAAAAATAGTTGTATATGTAAACATTTGAGTGTGACACAGGTGGATTTTTGGGCTAATGGTCTTGTTCTTCAGGGAGTAACCACAGGCCCATCCACAAGGACCATTTCCAGCTGATTTATGGAACGCTGTTCTACCTGGTTAATTTTCAACGTTATCTCAGCCTGAGAGGTAGGTCAGCATGTGACGAAGATCACTGGTTTGAATCCTAATCTGCTCCTTAGGAGCTGCACCTTCCATGCCTTCGTTTCTTCCTTGGTTAGGTAGGGAAGGTATGAGCTACCTCAGAGTTGTGAGTGAGGCCTGCATCGAGTGACCGCATTAAAGTGACAAGGACTGCACCCGGAGTGTTGATATTTAAAGACCTTTAAACATCGCGATGCTGCATTTTGGTACCCAGGTAAAACATCAAAGTTATTTCAGATGCAGACACAGACCCTCGGTGAGGTGGGGGGCTGAGGCAGGAGATGGACCACCGACCCTGTAACGAGGGCGTGGTCTGTTCGAGGCTGAACGAAGTGCACATCATTGCATGTACCACGGAGGTCCCTCTCGTGAAGTCCTGGAAGGGTCCATGTGGCTGAGCCATGTGGTCTGTCCATGATGTCCGGCAGGAGCAGAGCTTTCGGGTGCAGCCTTGCTCTTGTGCGCACAGCCCTCAACGGTCTCAAAAGTCTGAGGCTTAAAGCAGGCTTGGGGTTTCCTTACACCTCCTGGACATCTAATTTGCCTGGCAAACATGTTTTTCTTGGGTGTAAAGGTGAAGGAGTGGGTGATTCTGGTGAAAGTGTACTAATTACTGTACTTCTGGGTCAGTGGCGCTTGGTTGAAGACACTATCTGCCCTGGATGGACGTCTCTGGGGTGGTGAGACCCGGTGGCTGGATGTCGTGGGGTTGCCAAGAAGATGCCAATTTTCTCCTTTTTCCTGAGTAACAACACCCTGCTTTGTTTAGGGAAGCAGCACACCCAGCTGAAAATCCAATTCTCTTGCACGGTGGAGCGGCTGGTGACACAGGTCCAGATGCTGGGATGCTGATGGGGTTCCTGGAGTGGGAGGTTTCAGGAGGCTTTCCCGACCCACAGCAGCCCTGGGCCCTTGTCCGGCCTTCTTGCCCGGGGCATGACACCTGGAGGGAAAGCAGCTTCGGGGGCCCGAGAGCCAGAAGGCAGAGTCCTGGCTTGTGAGGCAGGCCTGGGCCAGGCTCCTCGGAGGATGTCACAGACCTGCTGCCCATGCAGGGACCACCCACCTCTGACCCCCAAGCAGATTTTCCTCCGTAGCTGAGTGAAATCCTGGTACGGCGAGTGAGGCAGTCAGAGGCACCTTTTGTGGAAGGAGGACAAAGCTGGAGAGAAAGAGGTTTTCCTAAAGGCACAAGGCGCTGATTCTGCGTTAGGGATAATTCCTAGGAGTGTGGTTGCTGGTGGGTGGAAAACTGTAGCCAGAGAATAAGTGGGAATGGCACTTGCTGGTATTTAACTGATTCGTTCACGAATGGTCCGAACCGTTCCAGTGAAAAGAACATTTCGGACACAGAAGTTTTCATCCTGCCTGACAATCAGTGTGACTGTGGGCTGTTCCATCCTTCCTGGGCGACAGTGAGAGGGTCTCAGGCCCTTCCGGCCCTGTGCTGGCATTTCCCCAGGGTGTGTGCCCCATCCCGAATAGGCTGGAATGCCTCTGGGTGCAGCTGAGCCTCTTGAAAAGGGAAGAGACATGTGATGTGCTCTGGCTGAACAGGAAAATGAGGGAGGACAGGGAGAGGGGCCTGGAGGTGAGAAGGATGGTGAGCAACACTGGGGACAGAGGACGTAGGTTAACACCAGGGACAGGGGGACGGAGGGTAACGCCGGAGACAGGGGCATGGTGGGTAACGCCGGGGACAGGGGATGGAGGGTAACACCACTTCTCCAGGTGCCTTTAGGGGGTGCTGCTGCCTCTCGCACCCCAGAGTGAAGTCAACAGGATTCTGTCCCGAGGAGCCCCAGAGCCTGGCAGCTGGGATTGTCGCAGTATGAACCACTGTTCACTAGCTCTGCACCCTGGGACAGGCTCCCTGGTGTTTCCACCCTGGTTTCCCATCTGGACAGTGGGACCCTGAGTGTCCCCGTCCCAGCTGCGCCCAGAGCCCTGGACTCCAGCGTGTCGTCAGCACTCATTAGCGTTTCTTTTGTTGTGGTCCGTGGACGAAGTGGCTCTCTCTTTGTGTGTTCACACCCCTCCTGCTCACTTTACCTTCTGGGAACACTTTTTACATAGCTTCGTATGTGGGGAGGACTCGAGTGATTAATGGAATGTTTCATTAGGTGCAGTTCTTCTGTTTCCCAGTTTTGACACAACATTTGGTGAAATTTCCAGGGACTCCTGTGGTCAGCCTCACGGTTTCACTCTGTCGCTTTCTAATGCAGTATTCTTTGGGAGTCTTTTCAATTAAGCGCCATCATTTAAAAATAAGTTTTATAATATGCAGTTTCAGGTTAATTCTTTACCTTTGTGTCTCAGGCAGTAGCTACCTACCTGTGAGTAGTCAGAAAGGTTCACGCAGTTTTCCAGGGCGGCCTTTGCATTTACTGGAACTATTAAGAGCTTGTTCCTGCTTCGGTGGCGATTGACACACAGTACACGTGAGGTCATGCGTGGCTTAGCATCTTCTGCGGGCTTAGAGGTCACTTTCTGTTCTTCCCCAAGCCTGCTGCGCTGTGCCGAGTGTTCACTGCGGGTGACAGTCAAGCTGTCTGGCACAGGCCACCGAGGCCACAGGGCAGGCTCCACGTAGGGGAGCCTGCAGAATGGCAGAGCCTGGCTTCCTCGCCACCCTTTACTGGGAGCAGAAAGCTCAAGCCTGTGATCAGAGCTGTGCTAGCCCAGAAAGCCTCCGAACAGGCTGAATTTAGGAATTGGCTCCTACCAACTGCCCACGTTTAGGATGTGTTTGAGTTTTTGTGATTTTTCCTGCACTGAAACTACTGGGCTGGCTCTGAGTCACCGTCATGGGACTTCATGTTGCCCCGACAGGAAACGTCGTGGGTGGAGGGCTGCATAGAGGCTTGCTGCCGTGATAATGAAGGGCTTGTTGCCTCCTGGGACAGCGAGTTCAAGCTCTTTGTGATTGTCAGCATAAAGAGTGACCCGCTGAGGACATGGCTGTAATTCAGGTTGGCATGGTTGATTGTCATCGTTGATATCAGGTACCTGCCTCTAAAATGACGGTACCCGTAGTGCGGCTCCAGGAGGGCAGCTCCTGCCAAACACACGTGCTCCTGGGCCCCTGCAGACAAGGTCGTGTTGCCAGCCAGGCCTGCAGCTGTGGGTGCAGAGGGGTCTACAGGGCACCGAGCGCCTCCCTCGATTGTTTGTGGGGCCCAGCCCTCCGTCCCTCCTGGTCCCCAGTGCGGCTCCTCCCAGGATTCTCCCAGCCCCGTGCACACCTCCGTCTGTGACCCTCGATTGTTTGTGGGGCCCAGCCCTCCGTCCCTCCTGGTCCCCAGTGCGGCTCCTCCCAGGATTCTCCCAGCCCCGTGCACACCTCCGTCTTCACAGCTTCCGTAGTTTTCTCGTGGGTGCCCCAGGTGGGCGCCTGGGCAGGGTTCGTGTGTTAGTTGAGTTCTCTCTAGCCGTCCCTGGCTCGTAGCTCAGCAGGTCCCTTCAGATGAGTCAGCCAGCTGTGTACCTGCATGTTCAGGATACTTGTCAGGGGCCTTCCTCAGAGCAAGACCGACGCTCACCTCATCCTTGGGACTTTGGAGCCCGCCCTGGAGAGACTACAGCCACGTCCAAAGGGGCCGTCCGGGTCCCGCAGGCTGGTGGGAGTGACTTCTGAGCCACTCCAGACCACACTTTGTGTTCCTACACCCCACAAAGCCACTTAAAGTGCCATGTTCTGGTGCCGTGTGCCTCACCAGTGTGCCACACAAGCCTGCACGGGGATCTGAGCGGGCGCTGCCTTCCTCAGGCTATGCTGGAGTTTTGGGGCAACTGGAGCACTCGTGGCTGTGATTCTCGCCACTGTCTGGGCTTCCCTAGAGGGTCTCACCCGCAGCCTGAGGACCACATCGGCAGCCACCGAGGAGCCGCCAGGTGCGGTGTTAGTAGTCCCACTCAATCCTTCTCGACTTTGGTGAGAGAGGAGACAGCAAAACTTCAGCTGGGAGCCCCAGGCCTTCTCTGCTCGGGGCCCTGGGACTGATATAGCACAGATCCTGCCATCCGCGTGCTGGAGGCCCTGCCGTGCGGCTCCCTCCTCTGGTCAGGGGCTGCGCCCTTGGGCTGTGCAGCTCTGGGTTCTTGCACTCAGGGCCCCAGGGAGGGTGGTGGATGAAGAGAGAAGGAGAAGGGCTGCGGTTTGAGCCCATCCTCTGCCTCTTGTCCCTAAGTACATTTGCAAAGTTTTCCAGATGAAAACTCAGAAGGGATTTTTAATGACTGGAATCTGTGAATTCCATGGAAGCCAAGTCTGTCCACCTCTTTCAGCCAACTCATTTCTCCCCGTTGGGGCTGATTTTGGCAGCGTTCATAGGGGCATGGACGGAAGTGGTGAGGGCCAGCCGTCGGCCCTGTGTCCCTCCCCTCCTCCCCTCAGCGCCACAGCATTTCGGTGTCATCCCCTTCCCTGCACGCGTCCTCATGAAAACCAAGTGCGGCTGGAGGGAGATGCCTGCGCCCACTCCCGTGACCTTCCCGGCCAGCCTGGCTGCAGCGGCCCCTCGGCAGGCATCTTTCTGGTGCTGCCTCCGTGCCCCTCCCATCACCTGATGCTCGTGCTCCTGAATCTTCACGCGTGTTCTCCGTGCAGCCACCTCACGGGCTCCCTGGGAACGGAAACAGTGTCTCACGCCGGTCAGAATGCTCTTCTCTGTCCACTGAATAGTCCAACACAGAATCACTCCTCTGTGATTATTTATGCTTTGTTATGTAGAACTGAAATAAAGAAAAAGTGAATTTAGACATTACAGCCATCAGGTTGAAGCTTAGTAATTGCATTAGGGAATTAAATGGAAGCAATTGAGCTTCTCGAGTTCTAATGCCACATCTTCGTATCCCCATCACCCCATACCCAGTGTCTAACAGAGCTCTTGGTCTAGGAGTTTCTTGATAAATGCTTACTGAATTGAACTGGACTGAGCTTAACATTCCCACCCAGAGTTAGAAGCCAGTCCCTGAACGAATTGCATTTAGAACATGAGTTTGACGTTACTGTGGTAAGGGGTATCCTACACGTCATAATTCCTAGTCAATATCGGGTATTTAGTCAAATAGACTCAGGTACAGAGAAGCATAGGCCCATCTGGCTAAAGGGCAAGGCACGGTGCTTTAGGTCCAGGTCCCCAATATCAACTATGAAAATAAAACGTCAACTCCAATGACAGCCCTGTCCTCAGCTGGTCACTGTTTACGCTAACAATTATAAACAGCTTGAACTTGCTGTCCTGAGAGACAACACACCCTCCATTCTCTCTGCAGTGTAGCTGCCTTGGTGGATGGAACATGCCCCTCCTCCCTCCCTCCCCCTATCCTTCCCTCCCTCCTCCTCTCTCCCTCCCTCTCCCCTCCTCTCTCCCTCCTTCCCCCCTCCTTCTTCCTATCTTCTCTCACTTTTCTCCCCCCACCTTCTCTCCTGGACAAGGGGCAGAAGAGAGGAGACCTCCGGAATCTTCTGCTTCATCCAAGCTGCTTGGGGGCAGCATCAACAGCTGCAATTTGGCTGCCCCAGCAGGTGCCTCAGGGCAGCCTTTCTAATGGGAATCCTGGAATCATGTCTTTCCTTAATGTGTCCTAAAGGCTGGAGGACATGGAGTGAAACAATGCTCCATGCTCAGTCCTGTGACTTTGTGTAATTATTGGTCTTACTTTGAAATTTAACTAAATGATACCCAAGGTAGAGCATGAAAAAAAAGAAAAAACAGGCTATGGTGTTTGAAAAACAAACAAAACCGTTTGGTTTGTTGGTTTGTTCTTAGACCTTCACAGGCTCCTAGGTCACACGTTTCAGTTTCTCAGCAAGTGACATTCTCTGCAGAAGCTGTGTCAGTCTCTTGTTTGATGATGTCAGCCACAGCAGAAAGAAGCACTCTGTAGGCCCAGTGCTCAGCACCTTGGCGTGAGCTCCTGCCATCTTCTGTTCATGCTCATCACAGCTCTGTGCAGTGGGCATCCTCCTGATCCCTGTGGGAGGATGGAGGATGGAGGCGGAAGGGTGAGTGATGGCAGGATCACATGAGGGGTCTCTCCCGAGGTCGGGAGGGGAACCGGCCCAGGACCTTAGTGCTCATCGCATCCTTCTTCCTCCTCTTCTGCCTCTCTGTGACTGTTTGACTCAGGCTGCAGGGACAGACATGAGTATGTGCAGAGCCTGTGTGCACCCCTGGGAATGTGTGCTCATATTGGCAGGGAGGGATGTGAGTGTGTACAGAGCGTGTGTGCACACCTTGGCGGTGTATGCTGGCGTTGGCAGGGACAGGTGTGAGCGCATATGGAATGTGTGTGCACACCTTGGGGATGTGTGCTGGCATTGGCAGGGACAGATGTGTACAGAGCGTGTGTGCACACCTCGGGGTGTGAGCTGTTGTTGGCATGGACAGACGTGAGCGTGTACAGAGCGTGTGTGCACACCTGGGGGTGTGTGCTGGTGTTGACAAGGACAGATGTGTTCAGAGCGTGTATGCACACCTGGGAGTGTGTGCTTATGTTGTTTTGTAACCGGCAAATACGTGGCCCGTTGCGTCGGGCGGCCCTGCGCCCATGCTGAGCCCGTCAGTGGCCCTCGGGTTGGGGTCTCCATCTGCCCAGACAGCACTCGAGTGGCTTGAGGTTTCAGATTCTTCCTCTACGGATACTTGGGCCTCCTCAGGACCAAACATCAGAACCAGCCAACTGCAAACTACAAGAACGTTCAAATGCATCTTCAGTAGGAAAAACAAAAGCAATTGGAAAAATTTTCCAACGTGACCCCGTGGTTAAGCCTTTAGATACTCCAGCCAACAGATTGAGTCACTTTAAAATTCACACCAATTAAAATGGTTGTGAGAGTTGCAGAGCTTTACCGCTAAACCTTGAAATAATCGAAGCATTCTGCTCCACTTGCTTACAAACTAGGGTTGGGGATACCTTACAGTCGAAAGTAGCAACCTTCTAAATCCAGCTTAAATGCGAGGCTCCCACTGACACAGGAAGAGACAGTGGCCCTTGATTATTCTCCTGTGTTCAGACACTGTGTCATTTTTTTTTTTTTTTTTTAAATATCCTGATCATCACTTCTGCTTTTCCAATTCAAACTAAAGGGAGTTTAGTTCTGTTTTGGAGAAGCTGTGGTTAGTGGTTTCTTTTCATGGTTTGCTTAATCTCTTAAGTCTGGTGCTTACATTACCCAAATAGACTTTTCTTTAGTACGACAGTGCCATAACCCAGGGCTTCTCCCTCCATATCTGCTCCCCAGGAGGCTCCCTAGGAATGGGCGCTGGAGATCCAGCCCCTCTCCATGTGCCGTTTTCTTTGAGTCCAAGGTAGGTTTGGCTCAGAGAAGAAAAGAGGCCTCCGGGTTAGGTGTCTCTGACTGCTTGCTTGTGAAATGTTTAATGATAAGGCGACTTCCAAACTAATTTACACATTGATAGTTGTAGCTTGAAGTATCACCGCAGTCATAAGAACAAGAAACACTCCCATAAAGTAGATAAGCAGAAAAAAGCCATAGAAGTTTAATAAAGCGCAAATAAAATGGTGTTGTAAGAATGTCCAGTGGGAAATGCTCTCAGTCCAGCCAGATCCAGCTGTGGCGTCAGTCCAGCTGTGGCGTCCTCCTGTAAAAACATTCAGCCACGTGTGGCCCTGATCGCAATCACTACTCTGAATTGTGATCCAGAATGTTGTTGGGGGCCGATGCCGGGACTGTTCCAGCAGTTGAGTCTGATTGGGCGTCACGGTGGTGATGTGCTTAGCGCGGCTAGCTGGGCTGAGTGGTGGCCACCCGTGCACTCGCCACGTGCAGCCGTTATTCTGGTGATGGGGTTGCATGCGGCGCGGCTGGTCCACCTGGGCAATTAAAGTACTGGGAACCCAACCGCGGGCGGTTGCCTCCCGACATGGGAGCTGTCTTTTTTATCCAGGGCCCTGTGGCGCTGCAGACCCCTGCCGCCATTCTGAGCTCACAAGGAGGTACTGGAGGGCTCTGCTGGGGCATGGAGGTCCCTGAGCAGGTGGTCACTTATTGCTTTTGGAGTGGTCCATGGCCTGTGAGTTTATTCTCGGGGTTTGTGTGGGCGAGGTTAAGCAGTTCACAGCTGGGCACTTACCCCTTACACAGGTGACACTAGTTAAAGTGGAATCTATATTAGCTCACACGGGAGTGTGTGAGGAGCTGGGAGGGTGGGGAGGCTTGGCCCTAGCACTAGATCCCGGTCTCCTGACATTTCTGCGTCTTCCAGTTGAGGGGCCGCCAGAGCCGTTGTGGGTCCTGAAGACAGTGGGTGCCATATGGACCAGGGGATGCAGAAGCCTCTAGAGGCTGCGGGAGGCAAGGAGACGGTCGCTTCCCCAGAGCCAGCCTTGCCGCCACTTCGACGTTAGCTGGTGGGACCTGTTTTGGAATCCAGCTTCCAGAAATGTGAGAAAATAAGTCAGTGTTTAGGGCGCTAAATTTGGGGTGATTTAGTGGAGAAATAGAAAACTAGCCCACAAAGGTGCACGCATTGAAATGTGCTCTGTCCAGGTGTTCACAGTGGTGTGAGGGGGATGGCATCATGGTTCTGGGAACTGTGCAGTTTTACTGAAGGAAGGGGGCTCGCCACGCCTTTCCTCATATAACTGAAGGCATATATGCCTGCCGCACTGCCCAGGAGACAGGGACTAGAATTCTGACTTTATTTCTTATGGGAACCAAGCCACAGTCAGAACACGGTGAGGGCCGAGACGAGCTTCCTACAGCCTGAACTGGGAAGAGGAATCGCAAGTAGTTTGTGTTTTTCTACACAGACCTGTCCTTTTCAGGTTTTGTTAAGTTTTGGAAAAAGGGAGAAGCCAGGCACACCTCCGCGAGGGACAGTGTTTCTGGAGGTGGTGCGGCTTCAGCCTGAACGTGGCCGTGTGGTTGGGAGGCTCAGAAACTGCCCTCCAAGGGCACTCATCTATTCCTTATTGCAGTAATACCTCGTTTACAGAAGTCCACAGAAATTACAGTGTGGGAGGCTTCTGGTCTGGATGGGTTTGGACCGAGGTCACGGGGTGTTGTCCCAAGTGCTAATCCTGATCTGGCAGAGGCTCTGTTCCCAAATAATTATTCCACAGTTTCAGAGCCTATATCTGAGTGATAGTCTTTGAACTTTGTTGCATAAAAGGAAACAAAGTATGTCTTGAGGGTCCAAAAATCCATGTGGTAATCATGGCTGTAAACTCATACCTGGGGCTTTGGGATGGAGTGAAAACCACCGTCACCTGGCGTGGACGCTGCGTGGTATTTTTAGCGTGGTGGCCTGCTCGTGCCTTGAACTCTATCTGCAGTGTGAGCAACAGCTGTGCATTTGAGAAATGTGGACAGGTCAGCTTGCTCCTCCAGGGGCCTGCAGGCATCCCGGTGAGGGGCCTGGGATGAGGCC
This sequence comes from Macaca fascicularis, assembly GCF_037993035.2. Lineage (NCBI taxonomy): Eukaryota > Metazoa > Chordata > Mammalia > Primates > Cercopithecidae > Macaca > Macaca fascicularis. Next base: position 97,726 of record NC_088381.1, read on the forward strand.
ACATCAGTGGGAAGGAGCTTGGTTGTGTCAGCAGATATGTCTGCCTCTACAGGCCCGCAAGCCAGCCAGAACCCAGTTTTCCTTTGGTCATCTAATGCCAGAAAAAACCTGTTTCTTAGAGATTCTCATAATTTATATTAATGAACCATTTGACCGTACATAAAATGTTATAAATGCATGAGGCTTTACAACTTGGCAGATGTGTAACTCACATGTCGTTGTATCAAACTGTTGAAGATATTTGTTTCACTTGAAGGTTTTTAACATTTTATGTGCAAAGCAAATGCCAGTAGCATTTTGAAGGAGTATTTTGGAATTTTAAACACAGTGGGATAGTGCTGGGTGTCTGGGATACTGGTGAGGTGGACGTGACCTCAAGCTCTTGTAGCTTGCAAGCAGGATTGCTAAATTGTCACAACTGCAGTGCTGGAAAGTCAAAGTGGATTTCTGTAAATGAGGTATTAGTGCAATAAGGAACAGATGAGTGCCCGTGGAGGGCAGTTTCTGAGCCTCCCAGACACCCCAGGAGGAAGCGGGGGACGGGGGCAGTTACCCACCAGAACCTGGAAGGTGAAGCTGGGTTTGCTGGTGGCCCTGCTTGGCAGGTCATTACATGCAATAAGAAACAGGTGAGTGCCCTTGAGAGCGGTTTCTCGGCCCCCTTCAGAACCGCAAGTGGAAGACGCTCCAAGGTGGGGGGTGGGGGTTCGGTTAATCCACAGGAGCCTGGATGGTGGAGCTGGGTTTGCTGGTGGTCCTGCGTGGCAGGTCATTACATGCAATAAGGAACAGGTGACTGCCCTTGAGGGCGGTTTCTCGGCCTGCTTCGGAACTGCAAGTGGAAGACGCCCCAAAGTGAGGGGGGGCTGGTGGTCGGTTATCCAGTGGGGCCGGATTTGCTGGTGGCCGCTGCGTGGCAGGTCACTGCGTGGAGCGATGGGAGGTGAGTGGAGTGGGAATAGAGGATGCACCCTCCACAGCTACTGCTGGGAGTTGGCTCTGGTAGCAGAAGGGGCATAGATAGAGGGATTCCCATCAGGGGCAACACGACTGGGGTCCCACGTGTGGTGGATGCCGAGGTGTGGCTATATGTACTCTCAGTCTGCACAGCCGTCCTGGTGAGTGGGTTCAGTTACCTTCCCATCTCACATTTGAGAAATCCCGGGGGCTCACATCACAGCTAGGTGGGTTGGAACTAATGTCTCAGGCAGGACGTTGGCCCCAGAGCCCAGATCTTACCCGCCCCCGCTCTTTTCAGTCCACCAAGCTTGTAGAGAGGGTTGTGTGGTGGTGGGTGGCGGCTGAGAAACCAACACGGTAGAAGGCGGGGAGGAACTAAACCAGGCAGGAGACACAGGCAGTGCTTGGGAGGTCTGCACGGGGTGTGGGTGTGGGAGACACCTCTGGGCCAGTGAACCCCGTTCTGTGCTCCTGGCTTGCCCAACCTTGGCCCTCAGCCACATGCTGCGTGCTTTAGGTGAAATCTCAGTCGCTCGTGTGGTGCGGGCATCTTTTCTCCCTGGCTTTGCCTCTCTTTAAATCACGGAGTCTCAGTGGGGATGGCGGGGCGGATGGTGGTCCATGGAATTTGCCCTCCACCTCCCCATCCTTGTCCTGTCCTGTCTGGCCTGTTACCTGAATCTGTGTCTCTTCAGAGCCTGCAAATGAGTGGAGGCCACGACAGCCTCTCGCTGACCGACCTCTCAAACTTTTATTCATCAGAATAGTGTTAAATGCCGATTCCTAGGCACCCCCATTGGACTCTACGCCTGCCTAGCATGGGTAATTTGGGGGAAGGTACAGAGGATTGCTGGGCTGTTCCAGGGGGGAATTTGCATTGTTGAATGTCTATTGTGTTCCTTCCAGCACTCTACTTTCCACGCACACCTGGCATTAAACCTGGAAGACCCCTGGGTGCTGTGCTGGTGAGGAAGCCCCGGCTGGACGAGGGGCTGCTGGGGCTCGGACTTGATTCCTGGGCTGGGGGCTGCGGGCTTATTCTCTTCAGTGGGTCTGCTGATGGGATGCCCTGAGAAGTCCTGCTGTGCACTCAGGGGAAGGTGCAGAGACAGGCTCAGAAAAGACAGACCATGGATTTAAAAATTCCTACTGGAAAATCTTTTATGAGCAAAGTAATTTGCATCTAACTGAAGACAATCATTGCTTGAATAATTGGTTTGTTTACAAAGTTGGTCCTATGAACAGATTAAAGTTTTCATTCATGCCTTATCTATAATGTGAATAGGAGCTATTACCGCAACTTAAATTAGCTTTAAATTTCGTATCAGATTGCAGTCCAGATTACAAACGGCTGCTTGATAATAAATTGATAAAACGGAGGAATTTAGTGCTTGGAACCCAGAGTGAAGGGAACGGAATTGCTTTGGTTTCTCAAAAGGGTGTTGACTGAGTGGTGACCTGGGGTGAAGAGAAGTGGCTAGAGTCATTACACTGGAGGAGATGATCTGCCCCCGCCTTTCTCAGCTGTCTTCTGGACAAAACAAAGGGTGATAAATGGAGAAAATTCAGCACTGAGTTCGTCTATGCCCTGAGCTTCTCATACAGTCATTAATGGGCTGTATCTGTGAAGCCTCCATACAGGCACAAAGGAATTAGGCTAGAGTAAGGCGGCCGGCGACCTCTGGCGTCTGGACCGCGTGTCACTTCCTAAAGCCCTTTTGGGTGAAATGACAGTGGCAATGTCGTTGTTCGGAGGAGTGTAATCTCACGTATGAGATGCAGATTTTAAATGATGCAGATTTTAAACGCCAAAATCAGGAAGCTTGGTGGGAGTGGCTGTCTTCCAAGTGGTTTTCTGTGCTGCCATGGATGAGGCGTGGATGTGTCATCTGTTGGTGAGATCCACTGGTAAAGGGGCTAAGCAAACCATGGAGGTCGGGGGTGTGAAGCTGTATCTCTTCTGGCATCCCAAGGAAATACATCTTGTAAAACTTGTGAATTTGACCCTGACCCTAACCCCAACCCTGAGTGTTGAAGTCTGGTGCAGTGTCTTGAGCCCTCTTCTGCATTGAGGGTGAGTGACTGTAAATGACCGATTCCTCAGTGGTGAAAGTTCAAATGTAGCTTCCCTGAGGAAGCCAGACCTCGATCACCCGTATCTCCATTGTAAACACTGCGGCTCCTACGCGGTTGGCTGCAAGTTTCCAGGCCTTCCTTGGAGAAGCAGCCGTGAGGTGCTTGATGATTTGATAACATCAGCCACCTTCTGTCTTCTAATCACGGTACAAATGATTCTCCTACAAGAAAATGGATCTGGTTTCTTCCTGATCGTTGGAAGAAGCAGCCTGCCTTAGGGACTCCACTGTCCTCTGCACTTTCACAGCGAAGCCTGTGTCTGTCTCCAAGGAGTGTCACGTGTGTCGTGGGAATCGCTTCCTTAATTCTTCCTGCTTTTGATAGCTCGGGTAGCTCTGCCTGTTTCAGCCGGGATGAGCAGCGGGTGGTCTCTGGCTGCTGTGGGACTAGGGCTTGGGGGTGCATCATCACATCCGGTGGCCTGTCCAGGTGGGCATCATTGTCTTTTGCCTGTTGCCTGAGGCAGCTGTGATGCCATGGGGGTCATGCTTGTCAGGGCCAACCCAGTTCTTCCCGTGTACACCTCTCCTGCTGGAGTGCCTTTCCTTATGATGACTTGTTGAATTAACGTGGAGAATGCAGAGAGGCTCTGGGCCTCTCTCTCTCCCATTCTTACTCCCTGGAGCTGTGAAGCCCGAGAGGGGAGCCCATAGCCAGAGGCTCCTTTAAATTTAATTAGAATAAAGATTTGATTACATAGCTAAACACATTTGAAAAGAACTTCACAGATTAAATTCCAGATTCAACCCTTCAGGCCCAGTGGCCACGTTTTGGGGCTCAGCAGCTGTAGGTGGCTGTTGTCTTTCTGTGTTGGCTGAGCAGATTGGGGCGTTTCCAGTTCAGCAGGCAACTCTCTTGCATGGCTCTGCCTGTGGTGAGGGCACCTAGGCTGGAGAGCCTCGTGGGGATCCCTTAGGCCTCCGCCTGCAGCCAGGCTGCACGGTTCCTGTGTCCCGGGTCCTCTGCAGGCCCAGATGGATCCCACCACAGCCAGCACTGCTAGACTTGGGTACTGTGTGCAGACAGCAGAGGGTCACGTCCGGGCCTTGCAGGGGCTGGGGTGACTGGCCTCCTTGGCCAGGCTTCTGTTTCCGAGTCTCCAGGGGAAATGCATCCACCATCCACCATCCACACCGTGCACCAGAGGAAAACTGCAGGCTTCTCTGTGGATGGTGAATTGAGATCATGCAGAGTGACTAGGTTTGGGCTCCTGACCAGCGTGGAACCTGATACCTTTAGGTGGAACCTGACATGCCTCCATGTGTACATGGCAAAGAGAATGCAGCATTGTCAGCTTGAATCCAGATGTGCTCCCGTTTTGAGGTGGAAGGTTCTGGGAGTATTGGCCATTGGTGATTGTGCTGCCGTGGAGGACTTTGAATGCACGCACTGGTTTGGGATAACCCTGGTTTCCTGGTCCTGTATGTGGGCATCTCTGAATATCCCGGACTGGAGGAAGGCAGGGCAGATGGGAGGGTGACAAGAGGTGTCAGGTGTTTCCAGCTTTGGGGACTGATGCCATCAGATGGCCGAGATCAGGATGGTGGTGGCCAGGGACCAAAGCAGGGGTGCGTGGAAATGCCATGTTCCTCGGAGCATGGGGAGGACCTCTTGAACTCTATTCCTGGGCAACAGTTCTTCCATTCTCAGGAATCTGTGCCATTGTAATTGAGTAGCAAATTCCGTAGTTGCTCTAATTACTTACTGTTAAGTCCCCATGCCAATTACCATAAATTAGCAACAGTGATAACAGTTTGCCTGGTCAAACCTTACCAAGAAAAACCAGTGGACCTAGTTTTAGTTGCCTCCAGTTCCCTCCAAATCAGATTCCTTAGCGGCTTGTGTCCCCACACTTGCTGCAGTTCCTCCTGGGCCTGGCAGGCACATTCCAGACATTCACATCTCAGCTCAGATGCAGGCGTGCACATTATTTATAGAAAATCGCACTGCGCTGTGATCGGCTTGAGCTGACGTTCTCTAGGTGGGAGGTGGAGGTTCAAAAGTTCTAATGGGATGAAATTAGAAATATGAATTTTAAAAATTCACGTGTTATGAACTCTGTTCAGTGATTTTCTCTGAAATGAGAGACGATTTGCAGATGAGGCAGTCAGCCTGCAGCTCTCCTTAAATCTGTCCTAGACCTCGATGCCATCCTTCGGCCTCTTCCTGGGTGTGGGGTGCTCTGCTTGAAGCAAAACCAAAGGAAAGAACGTGGTCTGCATCACTACTGCAGCCAGCTCAACGCGCACACCCACTAGGAGGGGCGTTTGATCACTTAACATTTTAAATGCATTTAACATTCAACCAGCAAGTCAGCCAGTGCTTTCTGTAAGCAAGCTGCCTGGCTCATGGGAACCTGACACTTGACTTTTTGGAAGAGAGTACTTGCTTCTGTGGAGTCTCAATATTTGTCTCATTTCTTGAGACTCTGCTGAAAGTGATGAACGTGAGTAAATTAGGACTTTTTTTTTTTTTTTTTTTTGTAAATTGGGCCACAGAGCTCTCTAGGCAGAGTCAGGGGAGTAAACGGCTGTGAAAGATGCCGCCTGATGTGAGCCACGGCCAGGCACTTTGGAACCTGGGATCCCATCTCCAGCCTTTCAAAGGACACAGACGAATATAAAATGCAGATGGGAGAGTTCATAATTTGGGCATCTCTGTTCTTTTGAAATCAAAGTGCAAAGAAAAAGTTTTGCCTTGAGGTCTTAACCCATACTTGTTTTTCTCCTGAGGTTTTAAGATTTTCTTAACTGCTTTTCTCTCCCCCAATCCTTGAGGAAGTTCTATCTTCATATCTTCTTAAAAGATATGGTTAAATTCAACACTGAAATATAAAAACATGCTTTCATATTTTTCTTTAAACTGAGGTATCTGACATTGGTGAAGAACTAACTGGGAGTATTGGTTTATTTTCATTTTTTTGAGACAGTCTTGCTGTGTTGCCCAGGCTGGAATGCAGTGGCACGATCTTGGCTCACTGCAGCCTCACCTCTTGGTTCACGCCATTCTCCTGCCTCAGCCTCCTGAGTAGCTGGGATTATAAGTGCCTGCCACCATGGCTGGTTCATTTTTGTATTAGTAGAGACGGGGTTTCAACATGTTGGCCAGGCTGGTCTTGAACTCCTGACCTCAGGTGATTCGCTCACCTTGGCCTCCCAAAGTGCTGGGATTACAGGCACGAGCCACCACACTCGGCCTGGGATATTCTTGATTATAATTGTAACATATCCCTTTAATAAAAACAGAACAACAACAACAAAACAGCTGTCTGAAAAGTCTCGAAATTAAAGAGCTCACTTGGACAGGGATTTGGACACCAGTTGAATGGCCCAGCACACCATAGTTACATGGGCCACTCGGCCTGTTAGGTCCTTAGGGTATTTGAAGTCATATGGATATTTGCATTTCTGCCTCTGGATATCGTGTTAGTATTCGGCTAGTGTTTGAGGGCCAGGCTCAGATCCGGGAAAACAAGAGCCCCTGCCCTCACGGCACTTCTCTTCCATGTGTGTGTGTCAGGAAAATAGAAAGCATAAGATATTTTTTTCAATGAGCTGGGAAGATGGAAAAACAAGCTTAAGATGTTTACTTGTTCAGAAGAAGGGAAGTGCAAGGAACACTCAGCTTTGTTGCTGCTGAAGGAGGCCCCTGGTGGAGGCTGTTTCAGAGGTGGGGTTTCTCTGAGAAAGGTGGTAAGAGGCAAATAGGATGCCCCATCTGGTTTGCCAGAGATGGGGAAAGTTAGTATCCCCAAAACAACCTCAGCATTCTGGCAAAGGCTTTGGAAAACCAGCTACGGTGTGGGACCTTGTTAGCCACTGGGTAGCAGGAAAACATTGCTGGTCCTGAGGACTATACTGTTCTTCCACTGATATAAAGAACTACCTGAGGCTGGGTAATAAGGAAGAAAAGGTTTAATCGGCATACAGTTCTGTGGGTTGTACAGGCTTCTACATCTGGGGAAACTTACAATCAGAGTGGAAGATGAAGGGGAGGCAGGTATGTCTTCATATGGCTGGAAGGGGAGACAGAGTGAAGGGGAAGGTGCCATGTACCTCCAAGCAACCAGATCTCAGGAGAACGATCATGAGGACAGCACTTGGGGGATTGTGCTAAACCATTAGAAACCACCCCCATGAGTCAATCACCTCCCACCAGGGCCCACCTCCAACACAGGGTTACAGTTCAGCATGAGATTTGGGTGGGGACACAGAGCCACACCATGTCGTGCTTCCCATTCTTCTGCACATGCTTTGCAAATGGTTCTGTCATTGGTTTTTGTTTCTGTTGATACATAATATATGTACATATTTTCAGAGTGCATGTGATATCTAGATTCATCCCTATATTGATGAAATCTGTGTACTTGGGATGTCTTTCACTTTAAATATTTTCTTTTCCTTATGCTGGTAATGTTCAAGTTATTCTCTCCTAGCTGTTTTGAAATACACAGTAGATGACCCACTGCCATCCCCCTGCTGATATATCAATAGTAGTTCTTGTGCTCCCATTAGGCTGTGTATTTGTGCCTGTTACTAGCCTCTGCCCATCCTGCTTATGAGTGGGTTCTGCTGGGCCCTGTTGACCACCTACTCTTGGTCTCCATGAGATCTGCTCTCAGCTCCTGCTTAAGAGTGAGAACATGCTCCGTTTCTTTGCTTGGCTGGTTTGTTTGACGTAATGTCCTCCAGCTCCATCCATACTGTCGCGGATGACAGGGCTCTCCGCTGTGTGGTGGAGTATTGCTCCTGTGTATGTTCAGGCCACGTTCCCTTCATCCCCTGTTGACGGGCACTCAGGTGATCCCGGACTTGGCTGCTGTGGATGGTGCTGCACTGAAGCTGAGAGCAGTCACTGGCTTTATACTCAGGGGACGTGAGCCACTTTGATGTTCTCAAGCAGCCTATCCCCAAAGCCCTCCGTAAAATGCCGCATTCGTTTGTACCCACGGCTTCTTCCACTAGGATGAACAGCTGGGAAGGGGCTTTGAGTGAATGCTTGGGTTTCTGTCTTTAATTGGTACCCAGCTACACTGGCCAAGCAGGGGTCCCAGTGACCCTGGACACTACCTCACATAAGGTCCAAAGATGCAGTTAGGTTCTTTTTTTAACTTAAAAAAAAATGCTTTTGACCTGGTTAAGCTATAGCATTATCAGTTAGAGTTTTTCTATATTGGAAACGTGTATATTTTATTTTCTAAGAAGGAAAGAAATCCTCTTAAATACTCTAACCACAGATTAAATCATGTCAAGGAAAGAGGTACTATTTTGGGGGAAAATTACCCCTTCATGTCAAAGATCAAGGAGATGACTTACATTGTTTAATTGAGTTAATTATGAAATCTTAAGTGGTTTTAAGAAGATGAGCTGTGGATGCTGCAAGACATGAGACTGATACTGATTTAATGTTAGTCAGCCCTGACAGAATGTGGCTAATATTTAAAGCTTGCTCCAGTATTGCTTGATAGATTGTAAGTTAATGTAAAGATCTGTTTGACGCTTTTATTTTACAAAATATTGAGAAAAAGTTTGACAGCCAAGGAACAGCCTTCAACCAATTTCTTCCTAATTTCTATCACCAGAAAATTTTGTCCTGTTAATTCCAGAATTTACTTTTGGAAAGTTCCCGTAAGTAGAGCAGAGGTATTGGTGGTTGAATGGTGACTTGAATTTAGGTGAAGATCGTTAAATATTTCATAGTCATGTTTGTCTTGGTGGTTTTAGCGATTTTATATTAAACTTAGAACTGCGAGTCAAACCAAATGTGTTCTTTTGCTTTTGTGATACTCCTTTGTATGACTATACTGGTAAAGAATGATAAAATGTGTATAGGGTATTTTTTTCTGTGTAGATATTAGGATGTTTAGGGGAACAAATTAATCATTCTTCTAATATACACTGTGTTGTGTGTTGGGTCCTTTGTATATTAGTTGAATCACTATAATGAGGACCACTTGAAAGTCTGTTTCTATAGCAGATCTTTTATATGTTGACTTGTGTTATGCAAAATCCTTCATCCTCTAAGAAGACTAAGCAATCGGTTGGAGGAGAGATTTAATCACCCATTAGGTCTATTCCGAATGCTCAGAATTGAATGCAAGTACTAATTATGTTTTTGAAGTGAGATGTGTGTGTGGTGGACTCCTTTTTAGGTCATGGGAGGGAGGTAAAGCAAAGATGAGATTTGCTGATGAACATTTGTGCATATGCTAGTGGAGAAGTCATATGACTTGACTGCACCTGCGTACTCTGATTTTGGTTTCGTTAGTGTCCATAGCCACAAGCCTCAGCCGCCTCTGGGACCCACCCTGAGGGGCTGTGGTGAGGGTTATTACAGAGTTGTGTGTCTTAGCGAATGACACAAACGGCCTTGTGGGCCTACTTTGGCTTTGTTTGAACGTCTAGATTGTTAAACTAAGTTTCACATTTTGAGGATTATAAATTGTGATTCTTGTCTAAGAAGAGGTTTCTGTTGTCTCTGAAGACAGGAGCCGCAATATAGATGGTCCCTGGCTCCAAATGGTTACATTTGTGATTTTTTTTTTCAACCTTGTGATGGTGTGAACTAGTCACACTCAGTGCAGTGTTCGGCCCGAGATGGGCTGCCTCTGGATGAACCCATTGTAAGTTGAAACTATGATGTCAAATGCACTTTCTATTTAGGATATTTTCAGCTTACGCTGGGTTTATTGGAACAGTTTCATCCCATGGTAAGTCAGGGAGCATATATGCTCATAAAAGTAAAGAGGATCTCATAGATACCATGAGATATAATGTCTCTGATGTTGTAGAGATACGATGAAAACAATCAAGTGGGATTTGGAAGCCTTGGAGGGACTCACAAGGGCAGCTCCTGGAATGCAAACGTGAGCGCCACTGGCTTCTGGATGTGACATCTGTGCCTTCTGCTTAGCCCAGTGGGTTATTGGCTGCTCCTGAGGGCAGAGAGGTCCAATGTTCCTGTGTTTAGGCGTTTGAGCTGCCTTAAGAGGCTAGGTCAATTCTCACTGGTGTCTTCAGGGCTTTAGGTCCTCTGAACAAGCAAGAGGAAGGGCGACTTTGTAGAGCTTTGGAAATCTCAACGGACTTCAGGGCCATCCCCCTTGGCAGGAGAGAACCCCACTGGAGGCGAGCAGGGTGCCCTGCGTGCCTGTGCTGGGCCCAGGCATGTACGGACGTTGTGAGGGCCACAGGACACAGATCGGTCTTGGTTCACAACTGGTGTCGATGGCCACGCAGCATTTCTGCCAGGTACATGAGTGCGGGGACTTGGGTTTTGGGGTGTGCGTCCCGGTTGCCTAGTTGCTTGGAAGACCCCTATTCAGACCCCAGCCTGAGTCACCGTGACAGGCCTCCCACTTCACATGCCACACGGAAGCCGTGGCATCGGTCACTGACGCCCACCAGCTGTCAGATGTGCGTGTGTATCTTCCCTGGTCTCGTGATGGGTCTTGTTTTGAGGTTATAGTAAACGTTCTTGAAGAGGGAGGGGTTTTGGATTTTTTATGTTGTTTGCAAGGAGGCAGCAGGGAGTGCTTGAGCAGTGAGATCCCCTTCCCAACCAATGCAATTTCAGATCACAGCAGGTAATTAGGGCAGCGGAGCTGTGGGATCACCTTTCCAACCAATGAGAATTCGGATCACAGCAGGTAATTACGGCAGAGGGGCGGGTGACAGAACCCTGAACTGTGGCTGTTTCTGGTGTCTTGCCCCGGGGACAGAGCGTGCTGGGGCCTCCGTGGTCCTCTGTGGGGTGGGTGGAGCACATGAGCTGGGTGCTGCTGGGCTGTGGCTGGCTCCCCAGCCCGGGGTTTATGCAGGACTGGTTCTTAAGACAACTTGGAACCCAGAAAGCAGCACGAGGAGAACGAATTTGTGCGTTTCGGGATCCTTGGTGCTTCCCAGTCTCAGATGATGTGCAGGCTCTGAGGGGTCTCGCCAGGAAGACTTGCACAGTCGGCCCCCAGGGTGGAGTGGGGCTGCAGCAGGTCTTGCAGGAGCTGGAAGTGGGGGTGAGTGTCTCGCAAGCGGGACCTTTCAAATGGGCCCAGCAGGATGCATCCGTTGAAATGGTGCCACCTAAAGCAGGGCTGCGGCCAGCAGGGCCTGAAAGGCTACAGCGGGCTCTGTTTCTGCTCTCTCTTGAAAGAGTTTCTGCATGGTTTTCCTTGGTTTTTGTCTGTTTGGAGGACGCTTCCCCCTTTCTTGGGCTTACCTAGCCTTCTGAGCTTCCTTGTTGAGTATGACAAAGCCCTGAGAAGGCATTTTTATCGCATAATTATGTTATCCTGGTGGCTGGATAAATGACCTGCAAATGTGGGTGACTCAGTAGCTCTGAGTGTGTTCAATATGCAAGTCAGAGGTGGGAATGAAATGTTCAGGCAGGCATCAGAGGATCTGTTCTCTGCTTCACACTGGGGCCCTGGTTTGCTGACAGTCTTCACACTTGATCCAAAATGGGGATAATGAAGTCTCACGGATTCGGCTTCAGCTAAGAGCTGCCTCCAGTACAGTCTTGTGTGAGTAACAGTATATAGGTTTGGTGCAAAGGGCAGGCGAACTTTATTAGCTTTGGCAAGGGAATCCTGAGTGATAAATTGGAAGAATGTTTCAGGAAATTCTGGAACCTGCAGTGAATCTGGAATCTGTATGAAATTGAGATTTGGATTCTCACAATTTCCTAATGCTACCCTGAAACCCAGCAGTGGACATAGTCGTAGAGCTTCAGTTGCGCTGCCCCAGTTCCACATTTTAAAAGGAACACGTTGCTTTCATCTAGAATGTTCTGAGCTCTGAGTGCTGCCGGCAGAGTGACCAGCTCTCTGCATCAGAGGGGAAGCCAGGGCTGCGTTCACGGTGTCGCGGCAGCCGGGAGCTGACCCTGGACCTCAGGCACGTGTGATGCTGACCATTTTCTGTAAACTCCAAGGGTGTAGTGGTCTCCTTGGCGCTTTACAGTCTTCTGAAGCTTTTGATGTGTCTGCACTTTATAGATTTTTCAGAAGTAGACAGCTTTTTCCCATACCCTTGGGCTGAGTTTCGTCAGAGGCTGGTGTGTGGGAAGCACCACACCCACATTCTGACAGGGAAGAATCTGGTGCCCAACTGAAGTCAGAGTGGAAATTTGTTTTTCCTTCCCTCCAGTCTGGTCCAGCTGCTCCCTGCTTGGCTAGAAGAAAATCATGCTTATCCAAGTCGTAGGCAAACCCCCGAAGTCAAACATTTGTCTTTTTTCTTTAATATGCCCCTTTAGTTTATATGGGACGATAGATAGAGAAGTGTCTTTTAGGGGAAAAATAATTTCTTTAATTACAAAGAACTTTTTGGATAAAAACTGCAATCAGGAGGCTATTTTGTAATAAGATCTAGTTAAATACTACAGTGGAAAGCTCCTTATATTTTATCTTAAACTTGGGCCTGGTGTGCATGGCCGCACGCTCGTACTCATGACGCCACGCTCAGCTGTGAACTACCGGCACAGTACATACTTTCTGGTTGCTTTTTTGAAAGTCTTATTGCTTGGCCTCTCCGACTCAAATGTTGAGTTACGTTGATTCTGTTCAGAATGTTCATCCCTCCGTCTAGGGTCCAGTCGTCCATCTCAGAGGAGGAGACCTGAGGATGAAATAGAGGCCAGAGGGCTGTGGGGCTGAGGGCGAGGGTGGAGCATGGGGCCGGAGGGGCATGGGGCCAAGGGTGGGGCAGCGGCCTGAGGGGTGCAGGGCTGAGGCCGGGGCAGTGGTAGGAGGGGTGTGGGGCTGTGAGCCAAGCTCCATGGTGGCCTCTATGAATTGGGAGACTCCAGGCAGGAATACAAGCTACTGACCCCTTGACTTCAGCCCTGGGACTCCTGACTTCCAGGGCTGAGAGGAGGTTTGCATTTGTGGTAATTTGTTGCAGCAGCAATAGGAAGTTAATGCATTGTATCTGTTCTTCACCTCCAAACCTTTGAAAAGTAACCCTGTTGTATCGGCCTTTTGTGTGCCCTAAATTCTAATGAGATGGTTTGTAGGAAATAATGGACACAAACGATGACAGAACAAAAAGTTGGACAGAAGCAGTGTCTTCTGTGGTTCTGTAGTTTGGGTCTATGAAGTTAGATTTCGGTCAAAGAGTGTGTGGTCTTGTTCAGCGTGTACCTGGAGTACTTGTTCAGAGCTCCTGGGGGAGTGGTCTTTAACACTGTTAGGATTAAAACTCAAAGCACATTAGGGCCAGATTTCCTGAGTCAGTGTTAGGAGACCTTTGAATAAGAGTTGGCGTGTAGAATCTGCCCACTTTACTAGTATGAAGCAGCAAAGTCTTTTTTTTTTTTTTTTTTTTTTTGAAATGGAGTCTCGTTCTGTCTCCCAGACTGGAGTACAGTGGCGCGGCCTAGGCTCACTACAACCTCCACTACCTGTGCTCAAGTGAGTCTCCTGCTTCAGCCTCCAAATTGCATGATTTATTTTCCTGTTTTATATACTTAGTATGTGAAAGCTCTGCAAACTTTATTAATACAAATGACATGCCAAAACTTATGAGAATCCAGCATTTTCCCATGCAAATTAGTAGTGATGTGGAATTCCTGGGCTGGTTTGGTTTTATAAGACATGGGATGGATTCTTTGCCTAATTTCTGTGGAACTAACAATTGTTAATCACCCAGCACTCTTACCTCCCCCAACAGCTCAGGTGAGGGGGTTGTTACCCCCACTGTCGTGATGAGAGGCAGGAGACTGAGGCTTAGATGAGCAGGTGACACATTACTGTCCAGCCCCACCCACCCTGTAGTTTCCTGCCATGGCTCAGCTATCTTCCTGCAAGAAAGGAGAGACACCCTGGTGCTGGGTAGAATTCCTTGTGAACCCCTTTGCATCCTCCAGGGAGTACTTGCTTTACGGTGGTGGCCCATGTGGGGAGGCCTCTGGCCCACTGAGAAAGTGACTCAAGTTGTAACATTACTGTCTCTCTGTCGGGCTGCTGTCGATTGGGTGATTTGTAAAGAGACATTTATTGCTCACAGCTCTGGAAGCTGGAAAGTCCAAGGTCAAGGCAGTCCAAGGTCAAGGCACCTGCACATCTGGTGTCCCAGGGCCTGTGGCTTACAGACGGCAGCATCTCACCGGGTCTTGCGTGGCAGCAGGCGTCTCGTCGGGACTCACATGGTGGAGGAACAGGAGGGCTCCTCCAGGCCTCCCAACAAGGACACCAACCCCAGTCCTGAGAGCAGGACCTCCCAAAGGCCCCACCTCTTAATGTATCCCATCGGAGATGGTTTCAGCATGAGGTTTTGGGGACATTCAGGCCAAAGCCATTGCTCTGCTGTGGTGTTAGGGCTGCATGGCGTCATTACTGCAGCAGAGCCACAGCCTTCTCATCTGCATTTGCTGCAGGAGGAAGACGCAGGTGCCTGTGCAAGTTGGGGTTCAGTGCAAGAAGTCGAGACCCTCTAGGAATCTTAGCAGGGGGAACTTAAGGCTTTGAGAACTGATACCTTAGGACTGTAGTTTTCTTCAGACTGTAAAAACCTTGGTGTGTGATAATACTGAACATTGCCTGAGCCCTGTGATCCTGTAAAACAGTGGTGGTTAAGACATTCCCCCTCCCCACAACGGCGCCCCCACTTTTACTGCAAGAAGCCCCTTCCCATGTGGCTTAGGCTGCCTGGGGATGACCATTTACCGAGGACAAGGCCAGACACAGGCCTTCAAACCCCCCTTCTCTGCCTTATAAGTGATTAGCTAAACTGCCTGTTCCCACTAATCAATCACCTCCCACCTTGAAATGGTTCTTCGTGGTGCAGTTGTGCCTAGGGGGGTGGACTTGTCTTTGACTGTTGCCTTCCACAGAGGACGGTTAGGGTGGGCAGGAAAGAATTCTCTGCTACAGGTCTGCATTCCAGGCTGTTTCCAGAAGTGGGAATTCTGGTGCCCTGGAGTGTGGGAATGGATTTCTAGTGTCCCAGCTTCGGGTGGAGTTGAAATTGAGTGAGGCAACCCACCACACCCATTTGGAGCCAGGAACTAGAGCCATTTTTAAAGTGGCAGTTTCTCCATAAGATTACCCAACAAATGCGCTCAGCACGTTT
Organism: Macaca fascicularis; assembly: GCF_037993035.2. Taxonomy (NCBI): domain Eukaryota; kingdom Metazoa; phylum Chordata; class Mammalia; order Primates; family Cercopithecidae; genus Macaca; species Macaca fascicularis. Next base: position 112,890 of record NC_088381.1, read on the forward strand.
CTTTCTTTCTCATATGCATTTGGCCATCTAAAATGGGAATGGTTTTTTGAAGCATGGATGTAGTTTTAAATTTTGAGTATTGTAAACCTTAATGTAGCTTCTTAAAATGTTTGCCTGAGTATCTGGAGATTTACTAAACCTTTGGAGTGGTAATAATGAGTTGATCTATACGACTTTACTTTCATTGCATCATAGAAAGCACTCTGATTAAAACCTCTGCAGTTGGGCCAGCAGGCGATTGGCCAAAATAAATTCTGCTTTTTGGGTTTCTTTAACCAAACAAGGGAGTAGAGTGTAGGCTGAAGTGGCAAATTCATTTCAGAGCACGCCGGAGCCCTCAGTGATTGAGCAGCCTTCTCAGGTGAACATGTATCGAGCCGTGAGTCTTGGCAAGCCTGGCTACTGATGTGTGCACGTGACACCACAGAGCCACACCTAGGAAGATGTGGTTTCTGTAACAAGCTTTGGAAAACCGAAGTTCAACTTAATTATCCAACTTTGTTACAGAAAAAGCTTAGACCAGATGGCCAAAGACCTGATTGTTTCATGGTTGAGACATGGTTATAAAATTGCCCTTACTTGGTGCCAATCAGTGTTGGTCCACAGTGATACTCCTCCAACCTCACTGAATAGTTTGGAGACTGATATGAGACTGTGAAAATCTCCTTAAGGTGAAAAGGGCTCTGGGGCACCCGGGAATATCCGCACACCCGTGGCCATTCCCCTATAAGGTGGAAAGGACGGCTGGGTCATGCGGGAGCATCCGCACACCCGTGGCCGTCCTCTTTAAGATGGAAAGGGCTGGCCGGGCGCGGTGGCTCAAGCCTGTAATCCCAGCACTTTGGGAGGACGAGACGGGCGGATCACGAGGTCAGGAGATCGAGACCATCCTGGTTAACATGGTGAAACCCCGTCTCTACTAAAAAAAAAAAAAAAAAAATACAAAAAACTAGCCGGGCGAGGTGGCGGACGCCTGTAGTCCCAGCTACTCGGGAGGCTGAGGCAGGAGAATGGCGTGAACCTGGGAGGCGGAGCTTGCAGTGAGCTGAGATCCGGCCACTGCACTCCAGCCTGGGTGACAGCGCGAGACTCCGTCTCAAAAAAAAAAAAAAAAAAAAAAAAAAAAGATGGAAAGGGCTGCTGGGGTGCCCCGCAATATCTGCACACCCTCAGCCATTGTGGTTGTCCCCCTTTCTGCTCAGTCACCTCTGTGTTCCCGCATTCAGGCTTTGGGACACTCATGAACAGCTCGTCCCCTGGGCTGGTGAGGAAGAAGTGGGAGGTTGTTCTGAGGTTCTGCCACTGTCTGCCCTGTCATGAGCAGGGCAAGGCAGTGGCAGTGACCCTGGAGGAGTCTGGTCAGTGAGGGCTCTGGCAGGAAGTGCTGAGGCTTGAGGTGGCTCTGCCAGTCATAACCCAATGTCTTCCCTCTTATTTCCACGATTCCTTCTAGTTCTGCACCTTGCACTGCAGAGTCTCTGTGTGTCTATAAATACACATGAGTTATGATACAGGTGTCTCTTTCCCCTCTGTCTGGGGCTGGGCCCAGGGAGTGAAGTGCAAGACCCCCTTACTGCTGGATGCCCACCAGCACGAGGCACTGCCTGCCCTGCTAATGAATGCCTACAGCAAGTCCTGGAAGCCTCCTTCTGAGCACCTGGCCTGTTAACGGTGTGTAGTCCCACCCTGAGCAGAGACTGGGGAGGCGGCGGCAGCACTGCCCCCATGGTGCATCCTTGGTGCATGGAGGAAAGTGTGTTCATGCTTAAAACACAGCCCATCCTCTCAAAAGCAAGGTGACAACCACATTTACTTCTGGAATCTTAAAAAAGGGCCCGTCTCTTTGAGAGAAGAATGTGCCATGTATGTGTGTACCTCCTTTGTTGTTTTTGAGACAGTTTCCCTCTGTCACCCAGGCTGGCGTGCGTGGTGCGATCTCACTGCAAGCTCCGCCTCCCGGGTTCATGCCATTCTCCAGCCTCAGCCTCCCGAGTAGATGGGACTACAGGCACCCGCCACCACGCCTGACTAATTGTTTGTATTTTTAGTAGAGATGGGGTTTCACCGTGTTAGCCAGGATGGTCTCGGTTTCCTGACCTCGTGATCTGCCCACCTCGGCCTCCCAAAGTGCTGAGATTATAGGTGTGAGCCACCGCGCCGGGCCGTATGTGTGTACCTCTTTACAAGTCTTGCCCAACCTTTGCATTGAAAAATTATGGAAAAACTTAAGGATGTAACTGACAAGAACTTTATAGGTTTCTCCAAGTAAAAATTTGGAAAAGTTAAGTGAACCCATAATGTGTTTTATTTCTATGAGTCCCACACTTGGATTTTTAAATGTGGGCAAAACATCTGTATGTTCTTCAGCCTGATTTCCGTGGAATCGTGAATGAAACGTGCTGAAGTTGCCGTGCGGATTTTGTTATGTGGCGGTGACAAGTGGGGCTGGTCATTAAACAACTGGAGGGATCCCTGTCCTTTCTATGCTTCTTTTGGACACTAGGCACGTGCTTGGGTGTTTTCTGCATGTGTGGACAAGATGAGAACAGAATTTCCAGATTCACACGGTGGTATCTTCTCCCTTTTCTGTTAAAACGTGTCTTCTGCTGCTTCTACGTAGACCAAGTGTTTCTTTCTCTTGCCTGTCTACCTAAACGCTGTTTAACAAAAACCGTATTGTAGACATGTGAAGCTGAATTCCACATGATCAAGCAGATAGAGATGACTGAGTATACTGTTTTGTGGAAGGAAGGTTTAAAATGATTTTTAGCTTTTTCCCTGAAATAGGGAATACTTTTAACTTTTTCCCTGAGATAGGGAATAATGAAATGGGAAAATAATTAAATTTTCCCATGTAATTGTTAGATTATATTTAATTATTAGATTATTCATGTATTGCAAGGGAAAAAGGAACTAGATCACCCCATGTACCCAACTGAAAATTTAAAGGGTATGGGCGAATTCATTTGAACTCCTTTAATTTGTTTTTGTTTGTTTGTTTTTGACAGTCTCACTCTGTTTCTCAGGCTGGGTGCAGTAGTACAATGACAGCTCACTGCAACCCCAACGTTCTAGGCTCAAGTGATTCTCCTGCCTCAGCCTCCCCAACTGCTGGGATTTACAGGCGTTAACCACCACACAGAGCTTATCACCTCTTGGAGACTAGCTTTGAGTTTGGGTATTCACTGAACTATATTTTGGTTAATTCTCAAAGTTTGTCACCGTTTATCTTTAATTTGCTAAAAATCTACATGTATTGTAAAATGCGTTACATTTCCTTAGCATTCACGGATTCCCTGTTAGTGGGGCAGAGACACAGAAGGGCAGAAGGCGTTCGGACATCATCAGGGTTGCAGTTGAGTCCTTGCCCCGAACACACTGGAGCTCTGGGCTCTGTGGCCCCACGGGGGTCCTCTGTCCACCGAGGGGGCCGGGTTACCTGGAAGGTCCCTCCAGCCTCTGCAATTTTGCCCTTTTCAGGTTAACATCTCATCGTTGTCCTGGACAGCACTGCCTTTCGTTCACTGATCCACGAGTGAACAGCTGGTCAGTGGCCAGTGCTGCTTCCTTCAGCTGGGAGGTGGTGATGTGATAACACTTCCGTGGAATTTGGTTCTTGGTGTATTAAGGGTTCAGTTGTATGTTTATTTTTAATCTGCACCTCTGAATTGGTCTTTTGATTGCAAAGAGATTGCTTACTGGATTTGTTTCTGAATATTTGGTGGATAACAGGAGAACCTTGCTTGTCTGTGTGTTCATTTAATGTGTTTTTGCCAGACATTTAAATGGGTGTGTTAGCCCTCAGCCCACTTTCTGTGTGTGGTGGAGTCATTGAAATCATTTATGTGAAGTCTCTCCTCTTTTAAGGCCAGAGGATGTGGGGTGGTGTCTCCCTAAAGTAGGGGGAAATGGCATTGTTCTGCCCTCCTCCCTGGGAACGCTGGTGTTTCCAGGTCTCTGAACTTGGCTCCCACACTGGGAGAGTGGCTGTGGCTTCTGGAGCCCGTTTTGTGCGGGACTGACTCCTTCACTTGCTTTATTCCCCATCGTCTTTGCTGCTTTATGACGCAGGGATGAGGGAGTTGGGCCCGGGGGCCTTGCCTGTGCCTGAAGGGCCCGATGCAGAAAACTCCTGGTGGGAAGGATGTTCCTTGAGGGCAGCTTTTGGAGTGTTTTCCTACTTTTAACTGAGAAGCAGCTATTCACATGGTTCTATTCTGCTGGTGTGTTTCAAAATAATTGGTGTAGAGTTGCGAAGATGTCCGAGACACCCATGATCCACTCCCGGCAAGTGCCACGCATTGTGCTCAGATGCCTTCAGACCACATTCACATGCCAAAGATTCTTGCTTGGTTATTCTCAAACTTATGAGAATCTAAAACGCGAGCCACGGTATGGATTTTCTCTTGAGCCCCCATGACTTTGCCTTGTATTTTGGGCATGAATGACTTCATCAAGGGGAAAGAATTTGAGGAAGGAGCCTCTGAGGCTAGGAGGGGGTGGGAAGGGGCGGTGGGAAGAGAAGGGAAAAGGAGCTGTAGAGAGAAGAGCCAGACTGGAGCTGGGGCATCTCCCCATGATGCTCCCCTACCCCTGGCGCGAGGCCCCAGGGACTGACTGATTTTCCCACAGGAAATGTGTATGATTGCGTGTCTGTTTTGTGGGCTGGCCATTTGGATTGAGGGAATGTCTGTGTTGTGATTCCTTATTGATTCAAAGGTTGGAAAGGTTTGTGCTCAATACAGGGGTCTCTTGGTGCGATGGGAAAATGTGATCGCAGCCGCCTTCAGGGTGGGGAGAGCCCTTGAGGCCCTCAGTGGTGGCCGGTGTCGTCCTTCACCTCCCTGGGTGAGCTGCCCTCAGGGTGGGAAGGGAGGTCCTCGGTGGTGGCCGCTGCTGGCCTTCGCCTCCCTGGGTGAGGGCTGCTCCATCCCCGGCTCTCCGACTCCTTGCCTGCACCTTCCTCATTGGAAGCCGTGATCCATCAACTTTGTCCACGCGTGTCCTGCAGACTAGTGCTGACTGCAGGTTCAGCAGTGGTCAGAGGAGGCCAGAGGAGGCCCTCGTGATGCGAAGCTAAACGTTTAATGATGGCGCTGCTGAGTGCATGAGTCGCGTCAGGCCAAGAGTCTGGGTAGGAGGGAACCGCGGGGTGGAGGGAAGACTGGACAGATGGGTGCTTTCCTCGGCCCCCGGGAGCATGGCCAGGTCCACGCTCAGACCTCCTGGTTTCTCCCATATTTCCATCAATAGCAAGGGAAGGACTCGGGGCAGAAGTAGTTCAAGGGCCTCTAAAGACTTATATAATTGTTAATAGGCCTACTTTTATGATTTCTTATGTATTAAGAGCAAATCATGAAACAAACTCATTTCTGTTTGAAGAAGTCTTTACTGTCCTCATTTTTGTGGCAAGCAACATTCTTTGCTTAGTGAGCATTAGTACCCTCCTGCCCAGTGCCGTTGCCTGGCGTGTCGTCGCACGCACCTCTGTCCATTGGTCTCCGTTCACCTTTCCACCTAGAATTGTAGGAGGGGCGCTGGGATCTTAGGGCTAGAAAGAAACTCTGAAGACCACTTTCAGGGGCGGCTTTTAGTCAGGGATCTCCAGAGAGACAGCCAGCTGGGTGTGCGTGTGTCTCCAGGGCGAGGCTTGCTGCAGGGGCTACAGAGTCCAGGAAGCCACAGGACCCACAGCCTGCAAGCTAGAGTCCTGGGATGGTGTGGCTTGAAGACTTGAGAAGCGGAGGGTGCAGATCCCACCCGGGTCTGAGGAGCTGAAACCCAGGAGCACGGGCTGCAGAAGACGGATGTCACTGGCCCATCAGCCAGACAGATGGAGTGAACCCAGTTTTCCCCGCCTTGCTGTTTTACTCGGGCCCTGGGTGGATAGGGTGGTGCCCCCCACACCGGCAAGGATGGGTCTCCACTCAGTCCAGAGGCAAACATGCATCTCACACAGAAATAATGCAGAACCAGCCATCTGGGCACCCCGGGCACGCTCAAGTCGATGCATAAAACCAATGCCGCGCGTGGCCCTGACGTCTGCGTGTTCGCATCACTCCACGCACGTTGCTCGGTCATCGCCTCGGTGAGTTTGTAAGTTCGTTGTGTGGTTCTGGGGGCCTTTGTCCCGGGTGGTGATGGTGGTGGTGGTGACAGGCTCCCCACCGCCCAGCTCAGGTACGGAAGGTGATGCCACCAACCGCTCCTTATTTCTCAGACACTTGAGCGGGTGCTCTGTGCAGCCAGTTCCACCTGCAGCAGCATCTGTTCCCTATGCCGATTCCATTTGGAGTGTGTGCCTCCCTTCTGTTGAGGGTGCAGCCTTCTTTCAGGGAAGAACTGTGTCCTGTTCGCCTATGTCTCCTGTGGTGTATCTCATGGCTGAATAAGTAGCTATAGGATACCTCGGTGGCTGAACGATAGGTTCATTGAAAGGAAAACTTTACACTTTTTTTTCTTTTTGGGACGGAGTTTCATACTCAACGCCCAGGCTGAAGTGCAATGGCATGATCTTGGCTCATTGCAAACTCTCCCTCCCGGGTTCAAGTGATTCTCTTCCCTCAGCCTCCCAAGTAACTGGGGTTACAGGCGTCTGCCACCATGCCTGGCTAATTTTCGTATTTTCATTAGAGACAGGGTTTCACCATGTTGGCCAGGCTGGTCTTAAACTCTTGACCTCAGGTGATGCACCCACCTCGGCCACCCAAAGTGCTGGGATTACGGCCATGAGCCCCTGCACCCAGGAACTTAATACCGTTTTTTTTTTCCTTTAAATCATAATGGGCTTGTTAAATGCTTACGTTAATGTTTATTTTTAAAAATGTTATCTGTGACCTTTCAGCTTTTCATAGCACTTCTCGTGTGAGTATTTAAAAAAGGCCCTTTAGTCGTGGGGGAGAAGGAGGTTATCCCTTTCAGCAAAGGGAGGTGGAAGAACAGGCCCTGGTGGGTCTGAGCACAGGCAGTCACCCCAGCCTTGGTGCATGCTTAGGTCTGTTCTCCGTTCACCGTAGCCGCGTCAACTCTCATTGTCAGCTTAAAAATAAGCTTTTTCCTCTTTCTAATCAGAACAGTTAGTTTGTTAACCGTCACATTAAGGTATCGAGAATGATGGCTTTCAGGCCTCAGATATGACACAAGTAATAAATGCAGCTGACCCTGAACAACGTGGGTTTTGAGCTTCGAAGGATCACTTATGTTAATTTTTTTTCCAACCAAACCCTTACTGAAAAAACCTGGCTTTGTGGAGGGCCGACGTTTCCTACATGTGGTTCCATAGGGTGGCCGTGGGGTCCTGTGGATACGTAGATTTGGGTAAACTCGGGGGGTGTTCTGGAATCAATGTCCCCGTGTATACAGAGGGATAATTGCAGCTTTTTAGAAGTTTGTGTCCTGCCTTGTCCTAAAAAGGTTCCAAGGTGGATGCAAAATTATTTCATTCCTTTGGTTTTCTTGGTGGGATATTGATGTTTATTCTTCAGTGTCTAAAATCCTGTGTGAACAGAGTTACTGCTTCAGGAACAAAGCCAGTCTGGAAACACATATTGAGATATCCACCTTTTCTTCATGGTTTCACAAAAGGCCATGATCATATTTTATTCAGTTGAACCGTAGGAAACTGCCAATATTTGCTGGTTTTGGCCTACAAAATGGCAAGTTCGTACGATATTAAAAACAAAGGCTTCCTGGATGGGGAAAATAGGAATCGGTAAGAACCTGAAGTTCTCTGTCATGGCCTCTGAGTCACAGGTAAATAAACCTGCGTGAGGGGGAGTTGACTGTACAGTATTTTCCTTCTGTTTTGAGACTGTCAGAAAAAGGTCAGTTCCATTGCGTTGGGTCCCTTTGCCTCACCTTTGCTGCATAGGGGACTTGCCATTATACCTCTTGTTCCCAGTGCCCAGGAGGCTGATGCCACATAGAAGACCTGCAGGTCGGTGGATGTGAAACAGGCATCGGACACGCTGTGCACCTTGGGACGCATCTGAGAAGTGCGTGCTTGCGGCAGATCTGAGGGGAGGGCGTGTTCCAACTCCTCTCCCTTCTCTGCCTTTGCAGGCCTTTGAAGTTGGTCCTGGAAAATGAAATTAGTTAATACTGATTTAAGCTCCAGGTCAAAGTCTGGGGGCCGAAGAGACCCGCCCTTCACTAGGGGTGTGAAGCATTGGGTCTTCCCATCAGGAGGCAGCAGGGACTCGAGAAAGCCCCACATGCCCTCCAGTTCCCTTATGTTGAAAGGTTTTGTACTCGGCCATGCCGGGTCATTTTGGGAGGTGAGCAGGGGATTCACATGGGGGTGTGCAGTATTCTTAGGTGTCAGGTGCGAGAGTTGAATTTGTAGAACCTGTGCAGATAGGAAAGGGCCTGGCAGGGAGTGCTGTTTACACGGAGCCGATTTAACGCGAGGTCTGTGCTCTGCCTGGGTCCGTGTCTGACCGGTGTCTCCCAGTCTGCAACAGGACGTTCACGTGACTTGGCGTCATCGTCCCACTCTGTGTAGATGTCTGAGGATCTGTGCGCAGCTGCTCTGTGAGAATGCGTTGTGATAATGAACTGAGAAACACTGAACAAACCCTGAATTGGTTAGCACTGGTTCCACGCCCACTTCTGCCGTGGTTGGAGTCATTCATAATAAAGTGTGCTGGACTCCTATGCAGAGCTCTGAATTTCAGAGGCCCTTTAACTCGGCAGCTAACCAGCTGCTTCCTTCAGAAGACATTTGAGTCCCCTTTACCTACCAGGGTGACCCTGGGAGTTTGAAGATGAGTGACACAAGCCCTCTGTGTCTTGTGGATTTTACTGTCCAGAGGGGAGACAGATGTGGATGGTGAAGGAGGCCCTATCAGAGGTCAGTGCACGTCAGTTTTGTTTCTTCAGCACTTGCTGTGTTCAGGCGTTGCCCCGGGCCATGTGCAGAGCATCTGGGGACCCTGCCCATGGCATCCCAGGCACAGCTAGCATCTGCGCCATCTTCATACTTGGCCTGAGTTTTGGGGAAGTACCGAGGATGGCTTCTGCCTTTGCTGGAGAGAGTTGGAAGTCAGGGCAGCCCTCCACAAGGAGTTGATCGCCAGCTGATTCCTCAAGAAAGAGAGGTGGTCCCCACATGGGCAGAGCAGGGCAGCATGCACAGACCTGGGTGTGGGGTCTGGGGCATGTGCATCTGAGTGGGGTCTGCTGGGAGACAGCAAGGGCGAGGTGTGAAGGCAGTTGGAATTTACAGGATAAATTATCACTAAGGCGATGCTGGGAAAACATAAAATTGGGACTCTCTGGGGTAAACGTGGACTTAGGGTGACCCTGGGCGTGGGTGTTTTCAGGCTCTGAAGGCAGAGATTTAGAAAATTGGGGCAGAGCTGAGCCCCAGACGAGGATGAAGACCACCCTTGGGATGTTAAATGAGACAGGGGTGGAAACCCAGTGAATGTCATGGGGGGGTCAGTCCAGCAGGAAGGCAGCAGAGGAGACCGGTGTCCTCAAAGGCCCCTTGGGCCTGTCTCTGAAAGTGCTGGGATTACAGGCATGAGCCACTGCTCCCTGCTGATACTTTTAAAATTTCTAAGCTACTCTCTCTCATACCCACTCCCGTATTTTTTTTTTTTTAAGACCAGGTTTATGGCTATATATTTTCCAAGGGAATCAAAAAGTTACCTGTTTGAAGTACAAATAACACCGTGTTTAAAAATCAAAAATTCCAATTTGCATAGAAGTTTCCAAATACCCAGTTGGTTTGAGCCTTGCATTGCAGTGTCACTACCTGCTCTTAAATTTCTACACGATGTATAGATAGTGAGGCAGGGACGGCTCGTACATCTTCAAGTTTCGATTCTACTAACTTGGGCTATATTTTCATTTATTTTGGCATACCTGTGGGTGTGGCAAGCAATGCCAGGGTATTTATTTTGAATCTTGTCCAATAACAGCTGGGAAGATTTTCACATTTTTAGAATTTTCATAGTAATAGTTATAATTTACAAAGAATTTTAAATTGTGTAGTCATTATTTTGCTTTTTTTCTAGATGTGCCCCGAAACAGGGTTGCTAACTATCATTCTACATCAGAGGATTCAGAACAGTACCCTTTTGGAGCAGATGCCTGTGATCGAGGAATTCTGCCTAGTCAGTTCACTTTAAGCGTGTTTAAAAGGTTTTCTTTATCCTAGTTGGCACCTGTGGCTATAGTTGGTTTTCATTGCTGAGGAATATTCCACGATGGAAGCCGTAATTCATCTGTTTTTCATATCGGTGGACATTTGGATTGTTTTGGGAGGGTGTGTATGTCTATTCAGCCTTCATTTTTTCAGGATTTTTTTGTAGACGATAATGTAACAGTGTAACATCCTCTGCTAGGGAACCAACACGAACCCTGATTACAGCCACACTGACTCTCACACAGACTCTCAGGCCTTGTTACCAACACACAGAACCATTTTCTTAAGTTGAAACACAGTAGCAGAACCTGAAGCCATGTGAACGGTTCCTCCAATCCTACACTTGGAATTCACTTTTTATTACTATGTCTGCTAATTAGGAAGCATATCAATTATACAGAAATCTGAGAATGTAAAATTATACGTTTATAACAGAAAAAACCTTATTTAATAGCCCAGAACACATGGCTATGTTTTTCCCTCATGCCCCACCACTGTTTTCTTTGCTTGAAATGGGAAATGACACTTGAAGGCGGTTTTCTAGCGACTGTTAGCCTGGCATAGTTCTTCAGAGACAGAGGATGTAAAGCACATGGAGAATTTCTGTTTGTGGAATGTGATTTCCCGGTCGCCTCATTCAGGTTACCACCGCCTTCCCCTCTGGCCGCCTGCACCGTGGGATGTCTGAGAAGGTCCCTGTTTCATCCTCTGGAAATTCTGAAAAGGAAGGAGAGGAGGGCGTGCAGGGTGTGGTGCATTTGTGTTGGTCCTTCCAGCTTTTATTTGGAGTCTCGGCTACCTTGGTGGTTCCTGCCTTTGTGTCCCTAGGTCGTGGCTTCGTCCTTGTGTCTAACTCACAGGCATACAGATGGAAAGGGAAGTTGTATTCAGCCAACAGCTTGATCTTATTCTCAAGGCTCAAATCGGCTGGGTATTTGGAGACTTCTGTGCAAGTGGACATTTTTGGTTTTTAAACATGGTGTCTTATTTGTACTTCAAATGGGAAACTGGTTCTCTTGGAAAAAATATAGGCATAAAGCTGGTTCTTTAAAAAAAAAAAAAAGGGAGTGGGTGTGAGAGAGTGGCTTAGAAATTACACCAGTAATGGTCGGGAGTGGTGTCTTATGCCTGTAATTCCAGCACTTTGAGAGGAGGAGGCAGGTGCATCCCCTGAGGTTAGGAGTTCCAGACCAGCCTGGTCAACATGGTGAAACCCCATCTGTACTGAAAAGATGAAAATTAGCCGGGCATGGTGGCAGGCACCTGTAATCCCAGCTACTTGGGAGGCTGAGGCAGGAGAATCACTTGTACCCGGGAGGCAGAGGTTGCAGTGAGCCGAGATCGCACCACTGCACTCCACCCTGGGCGACAGAGCAGAAACTCCATCTCAAAATAGAAAAACACAAAAAACAAAACAAAAACCCGGTAATGAAAACCTGATTGCATCATCTGTGATGGAGATAGCAGATTATTTCATTTTTAGTGACAGGATGAATTGGATATGTTTGCAGTATTGATTTGATAAAGGAAATAGTGAGAACCAAATGTGCCGCCCAGCTTGGAACTCGCCTTTGGCAGAACACCTGGCGGGCAACAGACTGGAGATTCGGAGACCGAGGGGAGAATTCTCACGCTGTGACGCTGGTGCAGTGTGTGCTTCTGGACTCCTGCTGGAGGGAGCTGCCCCTTTGCCTTGCAGGCTTTGGTGCAGTGGAGACCTTAGGACCTGCCCCTCCTGGTACACCTGTGGGTGTGGTGAGCAGTGCCAGGGCTGAGGCACAGGTGTTGAGCCCAGAACGTGGGACGGGAGAGGTTGCACACGCCGTCAGGCGTCTGCTCCAGCAGCTGGGGGTTTCTACAAGGGGGCGGGGCGTTGGTTTTCCTCCTTGAATTTGGGTGGGGAGGGTGTCGTGGGGTGCTGTGTCTGCACTTGTGTTGCTCTGAGGTCAAGTTGTGGCCCCGAGTCCCTGTCCCCCTGCCAAAGTGAGGTTTTGCCCATTTTCAGGTCAGATTTCCCTTGGGTCCGGGTCTCTAGGAGTGGGGGGCAGTCGAAGGGGGCATGAGCACGGTGGACGCCCGTGGGCCTCTTCCTCTCCCCTCAGCTCCTGGGTTGTGTGTGAAGAGCTGCCCAGCGGAATCACCCTCCTGCCTGGTGTTTCATTCACCAGAAATCGTTCTCACTGTGGACTCTTGAGTCAAATGTAATCCAGGAATGGAACGTGCTGTTGCTGGATGCCAGAAACAGCATCAGGAGCCTAGTTGGGGATTATATGGTCTTACCCCACACCTTAAAAATAAAGACTATAGTTGTCAGACGTCTGAGCCCAAGCCAAGCCATCGCATCCCCTGTGACTTGAACGTATATACGCCCAGATGGCCTGAAGTAACTGAAGAATCACAAAAGTGCAAATGCCCTGCCTGGACTTAACTGATAACATTCTACCAGAAATAAGTGAAAATGGCCAGTCCTTGCCTTAAGCGATGATTTTTTTGTGTGTGTGTGAAATTCTTTTTCCAGGCTCATCCTGGCTCAAAAAGCTCCCCCACTGAGCACCTTGTGACCCCCACTCCTGCCCGCCAGAGAACAACCCCCATTTGACTGTAATATTCCTTTACCTATCCAAATCCTATAAAACGGCCCCACACTTACCTCTCTTCGCTGACTCTTTGGACTTAGCCCGCCTGCACCCTGGTGAAATGAACAGCCATGATGCGCTCACAAAGCCTGTTTGGTGGTCTCTTCACATGGATGTGCATGACAATAGTTAAGGGGATACTGAAGTCTTTGGCAGCTCCAAGAGCTTTTTCAGTTTGTGTCAGGACATTTTAGGCAAAAGGAAAAGCTTGCTTAGAGAATCTTACAGAAATGTTCGGTGCAGTGCCATTAACTCTTGGAATAAATGTGTAACTTTCCATGGCAGACCTCTGGAAAGAGATGCACTTTGAGTGCACCCTGGCCTGCTCGCTACAAGAATCGGCCGTGTCACCCCGCTTTCCGTAGGTCTGCAGGTGTGCGTGGTCTATTGCCCTGCACTGTGGCCATGGAAGGGAAGATGATCTGGAATGCTGGCGACAGTTATCAGTGCGTGTTGATGTGTGCTGCTTTCTACAGGGGAGAACATTTCTGTTTAATAAGCATCTCATCACGATGATGACTGCAAGATATTTGAGTCTCATTCAATAGTGTTTCTGGGTTCCTTCTGTTTTTAATCTGCTTTCTAGCACTAGGCAAGTGAAGACATGGAAAGTAAAAACCCATCGAACTTGTAGAGACATGGTGTTGTGTAGGAGCAGACTGTAGCCTCTGGCTCTGTTTAAAGATTGTAGTAAACCTCTTACCTGGCATAGTCAGGGTGTAAATTATCTTGTTTAATCGAAATGTGTATGAGTCATGCATTGTTGATGATGAGCCTGCATTGTTGATGAAATACCAGATTTTAAGGGAACATGTCAATGTGCTGTAAGATACCAATAAAGTTCCTCACTGAGGTTTGGCGCGGGTTCAGAGGAGCTGGGCCTTAGGTCACCAGGGTCGTCTCTGGGAGCAGATGCTCAGTGTGGGCATTAGTCACTTAGCCTTTCCAGAGCCGAGGAGCAGCTCTCTGTGGTGGTTTTTGAAACCTGTATTTTGAGTCAGTTTGTCCCACTTGACTCGAAGTTGCCGCGCGATTTCAGACCTTTGCCTCCACCGTGCGCTCGTTTTCTTGTCCCCTGATAACTGCCTCGGTTGCCCCGGCCTGACATTTGAGCCTTGTCGTTCATGGACACAGGCTCCGTGGTGGGGCAAAGGCCACGACTCCGGCTTGCACAGTTCTGTGACTCTCACCATGGCTTATCACATCACTCCCGGGATCTCCCGTTTAGAGGAAGAGTGTCCCTTTCCTGCAGGCCCTGTGTGGTGTGGAAACCACCCCTACCTACCTTTTTCTGTTTGAACTGCACCGTGAAGCTATTTCTGTTCTAGTCAACCATCAGAATTTAAGGAACAGTGATTTATGTAACTTATCACACGCTTCTCAGCAGTTCTTTATGAATTTCATTCTGTTGTGAAATTATTGCAGTTTTCATGGCTATGCTGGTCTCACGTTGTGGCCCTTGAAATGAATTCCCTTCCCCATTGTGTGTTAAGGTTGTGCCTGGGAGCTGTTGAGGCCTCACCTCTGCTTAGGGCAGTGGCTTTGCTCTCCTGACAACAGGAAGAATCTTATTTAGAGCAGTTCTAATGTGGTTTTTGCTTCCAGACAGAGTTACTTTTTTTCACAGAGACAGCCACTAAAGTCATAAATTATACTCAGGATGGACACACGGGTCAGCTGACAGAGTGGAGTCCAGAACAGATCCAAAGACACAAAAGCAGTTCAGTGGAATTTGAGTCTTGACAACAAATGGTGCTGGAATTATGCGACAGCCGTATGCAAAAGAGTGAAAACAGGGAGAAATTCCTGTATGAAAATTAAGGTAGACCATAGCCCTGAATGTAAAATACCAAACTACAAAACCTGCAGAACAAAGGGAAATTGTGGAGACCTAGGGTGAGAGCTCTTAGCCATACCATGATCCATAATCAAGGAAGAAAAAAGTAGGTAAGACTCATCAAAATTAAACTTCTAATATAAAAGACACCCCTAGGGAATTGAAGAGACACATTTTCGATAGATGGGGAGAAGATGTCTATGAACCATGCAGCCGGCAAAGGACTCGTATCCAGAATGCACAGGACTCCCACGGCTCATGACAGAGAACAAACCACCTGACTTAAAAGCGGAAGAGACCTGAACAGATGCTTCGCTGAGAAGGACGGGAGGATGGCCCGAAAGCATCTGAAATGACCTTCAGCGTGACTGGTTGCACCCAGATGTGCACCGAAGCCGCAGTGAATTTGTTCACACCCCTGCTGGAGCGCCTGACTAAGGTCTTCCGACAGCCCCAGGTGCTGGTGAGGACAGGCAGTCGGGACTCCTGTGCGATGCTGGGGTTCAGCACGGTGCAGACAGCTTGGCGATTTCTTACAAAACTGAACTCACACAAACGTGGGGCCCGGTGACCCCAATCCTGGGTATTTACCCTAGAGAAACAGAATCTGATGTTTAAGAAAAACTGTGCCCAGATGTTAATAGCGCTGTCTATAGTTGCCCAAAACAGGTTACAATGTGCCACAGCCATATGTGGAATAATAAATACCCAGCAGCCCCGGGGCCTGGCTCTTGATCACAGGACACCCCAGGTGCACCTCCAAGCACGATGCCCAGGAAATCGTGATTTTGCCAGACAGACCCGGGGGATGGGAGGACACGGAGAGGGTGGTTGCTGAGAATGGGAGGGTATGCTTATGAGGCCCCGTGAGTGGGTTTGGGGCTGTTGGACTGTTCTGCTTGTGTGATGATGATTATGGGAATATTTGTGCCGAAATTCACAGAACTGAACACTGTCCACTTTACAGTAATTTTTAAAAAGTGGTAATATGCTCATTTTCGGTACTGTTTTTAATGGAAGATGGAGTTCGCAGATGATTTGTCAGGGCAAGCCTGTCTCAAGAGTTTGTAGACGATTCTTTAGGGGCCTGTCTCAGAGCGGTTGGGTTGGGTTGGAAAAGCCTTCCCTGTTGGGGGCAGTAGTATGGGGCATGGAAAGGATATTGCCAAGGAAACACGTAGAATCCTTTGAGGAAGCATGTGTATTTCTAACTTGCTATAAGATAGAATTGGAAATTGTAATGGTTTTGTTTTCTAGAGTCTTGGTAGAATAGGGAAGACAGTGTAATAAAAGCTAATTTTGAAATGAAGAATTTTAAAGATTTTCAACAGCAATTGCTCTAGGAAGTCACCCTGGAAATGTTTTTAAAGATGTTCAGTAGCAATAGCTCTAGGAAGAGTCACCCTGGAGTTGCTTCTTGAGCATTGGTTTCCTGGCTGTATCTTCCGACTTTCATTTTTAAGTTTTGCTGTGAGTTGGGGATGTGTGGGAATAGCCATCCCCAGGTGTTGGGTAGGAGTCGCCCTGCACGGGGGTGCATGTGCCCCGAGGCCTGAGGCACTGTTTCAACCTAGCTTGGAACATGGGGACTCTTGTCAGAGTAAGAGTACCAGCCTGGCAGGCTGGGGGAGCCCCGGGGTGGTCTGGGCACTGTCCTCCCTGCCTGCAGGATGGCAGCTGGAGGAGCTCGAAGGCTGCCTGCCTCATGGCTGTCAGCGCAGCAGCTCCTCCTGGCCCTGGAGCAATCTTTGGGTCCATGAGTCTCTGCGCCAGGACTTGCCTCCTGGGACCTCCGCCATTGTCCTGAGGGCCCTGGTGCCACTTTCCCGGTGGGACCCAAGCCTCAGGCAGCTACGACCCCAGATTCGGTTGCTTTCCCTGCCGGCTCATTGCAGCACGAGTGCTCACCTCACTCAACGTAGAGCCTCAGGTTCCTTCAAGATCCCCAGAGATGGAATCTCCCAATTTAACAAGACAGTTGGTGACAAGATTGGAGCGGCACTGATTTAACTCAGCTTCCAGAGTTTAAGTTCCCAAGACACAGTCCTGCTCCTTCCTCGGCCTCATCCTGTGTGGCTGGTGTGGATGCGGGGTTTCCAGAGGGTGGGGCTGAGGCAGGTCAGCAGCAGGGGGATGGCTCATTATTGATCGCTCAATGCCTTGAGGATAACTAGGATTAATGACCTTTATAGGGCTGTAGTTTTGGAGTATATATATGTGCGTGTGTGTGTGTGTATGTATGTATGTATATGTGTGTGTGTATATATATATATTTAACCAAGGTGGACACGGTTATCACTGCATTTTTCTGACATGAAACTTGGAGAGCAGAGGGTTTAGGAAACTCCTGAAGCCACACTGTCAGCGGGACCCGGGCGGTCTGGCCTTAGACCCTGCACTGTTTGCCCCTCACCACGCTGTCAGCAGACCCGGGTGGTCTGGCCTTAGAACTCACGCTGGTCGCCCCTCCCTGCCACGTTGTGGGGATTTTCCTGCTTCAGGGCAGCATTTGATAGCTTGTGAAACAAGATCAAGACTTACTATGAGTGGATATGCCATTATCTGAGATCCAGATCGTTTCCTGGACCTGGCGTTGCCGATGTCACGTAAGGGAAGGTAAAAACATTTTCATTGTGGTCACTGGGGCTCCTGAAATGGTATTTTTCCCAGTGAAAGTTTACCATAAAAATCTGTTAACTCAATACTATGTGAACAGGAAGAAATGTGTTGGGCTCTAGTTAAATGTCTCAGAGCCACAGAAGTGAATGAGGGCACCTTCCGAGCACAGCCTCCTGGAGGAGGCCAAGGACGTTTGTCTGGAGGGTTTGCCATGAAGCAGGACTTGGGCAGGGCTGGTCTGCCTGGAGAGGCCTCTGCCATGATGTAGGTTAGGTGAAGTAGTTGACGGGTGGTGGCTTGAGGTCGGTGGTCCCCGAGGAAGCCCCTAGCAAGGCCGGTTTCCGTGGGATGCAAAACTGCCATTCAGTGGCTGTAATCCTGGCTTCACGGGTCTGACATACAATCCTGCACTTGGATACTTGGATCCCAGCCAGGGCAGATGGCCCTGAAAGGACATTCGGACTGTGATGGCTGCACCCATTTTCAGCATCTGTAGGGTCTCCTGTGTATGTCTGTGTTTCCATTTTCTTTCAGCACAATTTCTCCCAGCGAAGTCGTGAGAAATAGAAGGAAAGGTGGAATGAAGATGTGATTGAGGAAAGTGTGGTGTGGTCTTCGACCTTATTTTGCCTTGGTTGGTGCTCAAGAACTCCACCTGACCTCAGAGCTGAGCATTTCTGCCAGGAAGTCCTGCCTTTTATGCTACCTCGAGGCCTGTTGAGACACTCCAAGAAGCTTCGTTAACAAATTGCCTTTTCCTTTTACAGCAGTTGGATATATTTGCAGCAAAACAAAGGAATAACCCCCCAATATGGTGATGAAATGCATTTAAGTATAGATAGCATTCAGTCTTGAAGGGCCTGGGATTTTAATCATCTTTGGGTCATGTAACAAGTGGTGTTGGTGATTAAAATCTCCTGACAGCTTTGTTCTGCCACGTTCCTCAGTTTTGAATGATGATCTTCCTGGTGTTGTACCTTGGGAGGGGCGTTTGTGTCAGTAGAGAGCAGAGTGGTGGTTCCCAGAGGCTGCGAAAGGACAGAGGTGAGGCCCCTGAAGGACACTGGTCTTCCTGGTTTAGGGGTTTGGGGCTCAGCCACCTTCCTGTGTCCGTGTAAATTATACCCAGGATCATTTTCACTCGCGCCACTTTAGTTGAGCATTGGAGCTTCAGGATATGTGTGTGCCCACGTCACCTGGGCCGTGATCCTGGAGTTGGGTGAGACGGATTCCCGGGTTTATAGAATTACTCTGGGATTATTGAAAACAGAAGCACTTGAGGCATTCATAATGCTATTTCCTGAACGTAATTTATGTTCAGTTATTCAGAAACGTTTATCTGAGGAAGCATCTATAATTTTTGTTTTCTGCCACTCAGTGCTAGAAAGAATTGTGCAACACTCAAGTGAGTGGCATTATTCCTCTCCCTCCACCATGCAAGCAAGATTAATGGTACCTCTGGCTCCCCTCAATCTTCTCGTCTGCAGGGTGCCTGGCGTGGCAGTGTGCTGCCTTCCGTCTTTTTGGGGAGAATTAGTCGTGTTTGTGTGTACTGCTCAGCTCAGCCTGGTGCGGTTGTGTGAGTGAGGAGCTTGGATGCTAGGTGACCCTCCCAGGCCTGCCTCCCACCTCCCTAGGCCTTGTTCTAAACTGACAGATAAACAGTGTGTTTTGGAAGAGGACAGCAGCAGGGCAGGAGAGAGTTTGTTCAGACTTTCTCCTCGCACTGATGTTTGAGCCTTCATCCGGCCTGGGCACTTCTACAGAGCTGCGTATGTGTGTTGCAAACCATTCCCTCCCAGTAACCGTGCTTTCAGAGGTTTGGAAATGTGACTTAACTCATCTTCAATTTAAAGCGTACTATTAAATTTTAGTGTTGAAACTGATGTATTTTATGGCCTTTATTTGATTTCTCTTGATTTTTTTTTCCCCATATGAGACGTGGCATCTTAAGGGAGACAGCCTGGTGTTGGCCGCCTTTCCTAAGGATGGAAGTGAATTCTGAAAGCCCTTTATGTAGGCAGCGAAATAATCAGGGAACCATTATTATAGCTATGTCTGTCCATGTAAAGCGAGCACGACTCATAAGCAGAAAAAAGTGCAGCCCGGGGCCAAGGTGAGCCCTAATGCTGCCTGTGCCTCACCTCCCTGCCATGAGGAACGGAAGTGCAAGCGCAGGTGGTTGAGTTAGCCTCCAAGCCCAGCCTGCGCCGCCCTCACATCCCTCTGCATCTGCAGGGGCACAGGCCGTGCTGCCATCCCTCGCTCAGTGCCAGGGCTGATGCATCAGGAACAGTGGGTACTGTCCGCCCCTTGCTCGGTGCCAGGGATGATCTGTCAGGATCCCTCGTGCTCATCTGGTCCTCATGTCTTCATCACCAGCCTCCTGCTGGTAACGGGCTTGTTATTACCTTGGTATGGGTAATAACATACCCATACCAACATATGTAATAACATACCCATACCAAGGTGTTGTGGGGCGGTGCTCAGTCCTCCGAGGGAATCGGCCCTTAGACGATTCATATTCAACAGGACCGGGAAATGGGTTCTTGTTCCATGTCCTGGATCCCAGGAAGCCCTTGCCCTGGACCCTGTAATGCCCGGGGTCTTCCTGAGAAACGCTGGTGCCACTGGAGCACAGCCCAGCCCAGCCCCCTCCAGTTTCTCCGCTTTGTAACTGCACTTGTGTTTAGCAGATCTTCCAGGACTTAGATGCTGCTTGGTGTGAGCCAGGTTTTGTGTGGAAAGAGGAGAGATCCGAGCCGGCAACCAACCAGCCCAGAACCATCTTTTATTCTTCCAGATTCTGTGTCAAAAAACTTACCCGTGGACATTGAGGGTGATGCATTTCTGCTCGAAGACATCTGTGGACTCAGCTGGAGGGATCGAAAGGATGTGGAGCCTCTTCACTCCTGGCCTGGGCTTGGACCTGCTGTGCAGCCTCTCAGTGGCACCAGGGCCCCCTTGTGTCACAGTGGCCTCGGGTTGGTACTGCCCCAGGGTGTCCCAGGCTTCATGATAGTAGGGCCTGCTTGTGCCATGGCGGCCTCAGGATGGTGGCACTGCCCCAGGGTGTCCCAGGCTCCAAGGTCAGTGTTCCGTCCAGCGAAGGGAAGTTGTACTGTAAGGTCTAGTCTCGGAAGGTGCCTGGGGTCCTATCCTTCAGAGCGGTCCTGCACTCACCACAAATCAAGCCAGGGGAGGCCCTGCCAGAATTTGCAGCTGTGTTTCAGGTCATTCCACAAGGCCTCTTTTATTTTGGGCTAGTCAGGTATATAATTCTTATTCTCTGGTTTTTTTGAGACAGGCAAAAAAAAAAAAAAAAAAACCTTTTTGTTGCCCAGGCAGTGGTGTGAGCACAGCTTACTACAGCCTCAACCTCCCAGGCTCAAGCGATCCTCCTGCCTCAGTCTCCTGAGTAGCCAGGACCCACAGGCACATGTTCCCCGTGTCCCCAATGCCTGACTTATTTTTGTATTTTTTGTAGAGATGGAGTTTTGCAATGTTGCCCAGGCTGGACTCAAACTCCTGGACTTAAGGAGTCCAGCTGCCTCAGCCTCCCAAAGTACTGAGATCACAGGCATGAGCCACCGTGCCTGGCCAAGTGTGTTTGTAATTTCAAAATTAAGAGGACCCAGAGTCAGTTAATGACGTCTCTACTGGAACATGCTGCTTATAGTACATTAGGAAAAATCATCCAGAACTTGGAAAAGGGGCTGGACAGACACAGCCCTTTGAGGTTGTCCGATGAACCCCTGGGGTCTTTAACCATCTGGAGGGATGTACCATGTCAGACTCACTATCGTCGACCGGCTGAAGCCCAGATTTCATGAGGCTTTGTGTCAGCTTGTAGTACTTTCTCTGGCAGAGATGCGAGTGACTTCTGCTCAGTGAGAGGCTCATCTCAGGGACTTCATGGCCTGAGGGACGGCAGCCTGTTTGAGCTGATCCAGCAATCTCGCGCTACCCTTATTTTCTGAAACGCCTATGAGTGACTTCTCACACGGTCTTTGAAGCGGCTTCATGCCCGCGCTCCTTGGTAATGATCGAATGCTTTTTTTGACCCCTCGTCCCCTTTCTTTGGGGTGTTCCAGTCTCAGTTCTCATGATGTGTTCTGCTTCTGCAGGAATTTCTGAGGCTGCTGAGTGTAGAAAGCACTGAGGAGGCTGTGCTCCCACCCCTCTGAGTCTTCCAGGCATCATCCTCTCCCCTTGGCGAGGCGGCGTCCATGGCACACCGAGGAGGCTGTGCTCCTGTCCCCCGTGAGCTTTCCAAGTGTCCTCATCTCCCCTCCAGGGGGACAGGAGGAACCTTTCAAACCCTTCTTAAACTTGTTTTCATGTCTTTGTTTTAACAGTTTTCTTTGCATCGTCTTCCTTATCCAGAAGTGAGGGTGAACGGAGTTATTCATGGGAGTCAAGAAACCACACGCAGCCCAAAGTGACGTTTGTTTCCCTGAAATGATTTGTGTGTGTTCACCTTAAAATGCAATCAGTAAAACAGGTGTGTTTTGAGGAATGACTTTAAATTATTCAGGTGAAAATGTGACAGTTAAATTTCATCATCTGTGCGGGTGTCCACAACCCCCTTCTGTGATTGCGTGTGAGTTTGTGACTTGTGGTTATTTTTGAAGAAAGAAAATCTGTTGCGGAGGACTTCAGATGGTGTGCTGGGATTGTGTAGGGTGGACATCGGGGGCTTCAGTATGTGGCTTCCTTGAAGAGGTTCAAATTAAGGCTGAGAGTCCCTACTCCAAAATGCTCCAAAACCTGAAACATTCCGAGCTTCCTCATGACACTCGAAGGAAATGCTCTTCGGAGCACTTTGGATTTCAGGCTGAGGATGCTCAACTGGAAAGTGAAATATTGCAAGACCCTTCTGGCCCCAGGAGCTTGGATAAGGTCATGGAGGGGGCCTGTGCCGGGTGTCCCTGGAGTGTGAGGCAGCCTGGGCTCGCTGAACTGGTTTTTGTAGGAGCCACAGAAGGGAAAGAGGGTCAAAGTGGCCACGCCTGGCTCCTGAGAAGGCTGGACCAGAAGGAGGTGGGCGCAGAGGGCAGCAGTAGAGTCCCCAGCGTCCGGGGCTCCTGTCCCTGGTGGAGTTGAGAGCCTCCTCTAGTTGTGGCCTCTCTCCTGTCAGCAGCCACTGAGGCCTGAAGGGAGAGGGGGCTGAGGAGAGGAGGAAGGGATAGGCCTACTTCTGGAGAGGGCCAGCATCTGCCTGTGCTAGCCTCGTGTGTTACTCCTGCATCCAGGGTGCACGGCCATGCCTCGTGGTGTAGCGGTTCCCGGGATGCACAGCGCTCTTGTCTGCAGTAACAGCTTTGTCTCCGACCCTTGGAGGCAAGTTACCTTTTTCCCCAGTGAAAAGAGGTAGAAAATCTTACAGAAATGCATTTGCTCTAATGTCTATTTTCCGATAAGACATGGTCGCTTAGGCTACATCTTTGGGAGGTCAAGGCAGGAGGATCACTTGAGGCCAAGGGGTTCAAGACCAGCCTGGACAACATAGTAAGACCCCCATCTGTATAACAGAAAAGTTAGCTGAGTGTGGTGGTGCGTGCCTGTGGTGCCTGCTACTCTGGAGGCTGAGGTGGGAAGATCACTTAAGGCTACAGTGAGCTGCTATTGCTCCACTCTACTCCAATCTTGGCAACAGAGCCGAGACCCAGTCTCAGAAAGAAAAGTAAAAAAAAAAAAAAAAAAAAAAAAAATCCAGAAATGTCATTTTGTTTTTAAATTATCCCAAAAGAAAAATCGTTTTTTTCTAAGAATGTAAAGGGAAACTGATACGATTCTTTCCTTGCATTGTTTCTCCTTTTCAAATATTTACAGTAGTCTGTCCACATCATCTCTCATCTCATTACAAAGCAGCATGTGTCTTTGAGGTTAGTGGTGTTTCTCTGTGTCGCACCTTGGAGAACAGCCAGCATGAAACCTCTTACCACGATCGTGTACATCGTTTGTAGTCCCAATTAAAATCCTCTCCAGAGACACCTGTGCTGCTTATTATAGCAGAACTTTGGTTGTGCTGAAATGTGCATTCAGCTAATGGTTTTAAGCTCATATCTGAGATGATGCTGTGTAATTCCTGAAGCGTTATGGGATCAGTAATGATTGAAGATAATTCTGGCTGATGTCATTTAGAGGATATTTTTCACTTCAAGTTAAAGCTTCCTTCGTGATAGTCATTTTGGGATTCATTTAACTATGTGCTTTATTTCATAGCTCAAATTTTCATTAGTCATTTCATAGCATAGGATTTTGAAAGCAGATTTGGCAAAACCTTTCTAACAAAATGTTTGCTTATGACGTCCCAAGGAACAGCACTCAGAATTGCTGGTAACTGTGGTACATTTTAAGGCTGATGATAGAAGTCACTTGAACGGTAAGGGCTGCTCTGTGAGGCAGATGGGGTTTGAACCCCAACCCTCCTGATACACCAGTCCTGACCCTGGCCTTCTCTCCTCTCCACTGGGAGACGAGAAGGGTGCCAGCATCCTCCTCACAGGCTGTCCTGAGAGCCCTGGACTAAGGGCTTGTTTTCCTCTTGCAGGTGGCGCAGATGTGGGGGCTTGACGATATACACACTGCAGGCTGCCAGTGTCGGGGTAATCCAGTGTTATTCATAAAGGGGGGATTTGTTTTGCTCCCCTGCAGACCAGGTGCTGTGCTGCTGTTGTAGCAGGTGTGTGGATCCTCTTGGGTGGTCCTCAGGTGGACAAGGAGTCACCGATTCTGATTGCCAGTGTTAGATGTGAGGGGACCATGGACCTCATGTGTTCAGAGGGGAGGAATAAAAAGTTTTGCTTGTAATTCCAGGACTGTCTATCCCAGGAATGCCAAACCACTGGCTTTCACCTGACGCAGTCGTAGGTGACACGGTCTGGAAATGAGGACTCATGTTCCGCATACCTGAGCCCAGTACCCATCTCCCTCCAGGGCCGTGGCCAAGCCCTCCTCATTTCGTTGGGTTGCCAGCCTGGGGATCTGTAAGCCCAGTGACGTCTCCGGTCTCGGCCCCCCTCCCCGTGGGGACAGAAGGTGGCTTCAGGAGGCTGGTGATGAATGCCTGAATGAAGCCGAATTGTGACTGCAGTTCTGTCTAAGGGCCTCCCCGGGTGTTAGATGTCAGTAAATGACACCTGTGTGTGGATCTCATGTGATGAGAGAAACAGTGGGGGAAACCAAAGCTTGTGGAGTCTGCAGGTTCTCGACTTGGGGGTGTGTGTACCTGTGTACTTGGTGAGGGGTGTGATGTCTGGAATGAGTGTGCAGGTGTGTCACGTTTGTGCGTGTGTGGTGAGTGTATTTAGCAGGTGTGGCTGCAGTGAGCATGTTCATGTGTGTTGCATGTATTTGTCAGTGTGTGTGGAGTGTGTACGCGCATCATATTTAGTGAGTGTATTTGAGGGTGTGTATGGAGTGCATACATGCGTTTGCGTGCATAGTATTGGGTGAAGGGGTGGCATGTGTGGAGTAAACATGCACACGTGTATGCTGTGTGTGGGGTTTCTACGTGGTCCTCCCCTGAGCCTGCTCCTGGGCCCTGCTGTCCTGGCAGCTTTACAGTTTGGTGCGTGTTTGATTCCGGAAGATTCTGGAACCAAATTCTGAAGCTGTGATCACAAACTTGCAGCCCTGGAGGACGCTGGCCCGTGGAGCCGGCACGAGGGTCTCTGCTGGCCTCTCCCTGGGCTCTGTCCACAGAAGAGCATGTCCGATGATTGAGCTGTGCGGGTCTGTGGCTCCCCAGCCTCGAATCAGCCCTCGGTTCTGTCCCACCTCTGTTTTTCTTGCTGAGGGGCTCCGGGAAGTGATGCCTGGGATGGCGTTTTCACCCTGGGGTTGCTTCGCCAGCTGCCCAGGTGCTGGCTGCCTGAGACCTGCTGCCGTCCTGGGTGGACGGGGCTGTCGCGGGGACATCCCTGAGCACCCGCGGGAAGGCAGGTTTAAGAAGTGCCAGAGGTGAGTGGCTTCCTCCCACACTTGATTTTCTGGAAAGTTCTGGGTCTCATATTTTTCCCTAAGGGAAGTTAGAAACTGAGTTTCTCTTTAGGGGAACGTCTTCGCAGCGTCTGTTGTTTGAATGTTCTCCAAGTGTGGAATACTCGGGGCCGTATGTGTTTGGGAACATCCGTGTCCTGAGCGAATTCAGTAGGGAATGGAGAGAGGCCTCCTGTCAGCTTGGCCTCTGTTTCCAGCTTGTTGAGGGTTGGCAGCTGCTGGTATCCCAGGGAGAGTTAAACACCGGGCGGTGTGGGATGGGAACGTTTGCTCTGACAAGGTCAGTGGGAAAGCATCTAAACAAACGTTGCTGTTCTCCGGGCTCCTCGGGGTCGAGCTTGTTTTGTGGGGTTGAGGGAAAGCTACCTTTCTTCCTCTTCCTCACCATTTGAAAGGTGTCCAGGACACGTTCCTCTGGAGAGGTGATGCGCGTGAGTGGGGGTCAGGTCATAAGCTCCGAGGTTATTTGGGACCTGTCAACTGATTTCCTGAACACACAGGTTCCTGATTAGCTAAAACATTTCAACACGACGTGATAGCTGGTGGTTGTTTAAAGACTATCACAATTTTCCAGTTACTCTTTAAATGCCTGTTGAATAAGGGAAGATTCACATATTTTTCTTTTCCTGTCTGCATACTTGATATTTTGTTTTTTGTTTTTTATGTGGGTGTGCAGCTAACAGGAATTAGAAGCAGTCTCAGCCCTGGGGAGACTTCAGGACCGCCTCAGTCAGTGCTGAAGGGAGGCAGGGATTTTGGGGGCCTACCTCCTCCATAGGACGGACACCAAGGGCCAGAGGTCAGCAATCTCAGTGAGGTCACAAAGACGGGCACACCCAGCACCCTGGCCCATGTGCCTCTCCTTCACCTTTGTCTCTGCTCAAAGCTGCTCTCCTGGGTCATCACGGGTGATCTTTAGGCACGTGCTTGGTTCTTTCAGAAGTGGCATCTGGCTGTGGTCAGTGTGGGCCCTCAGGACTTCCATGTTTTTGGCTCACATCAATATTGGGCAGTGGTGTATGTTTGTTTTGGAGGGGTAGATCCGGTGGATTTTGGCTTTGCCAACTCATTTAATACCTGTTCTCCTAGGCGCGGGGACCCTCTCGTAAGCCGCATGTTCTCCTGGGTTCTGGGACCCTATCTTAAGCTGTGTGTTCTCCTAGGCGCTGGGGCACTCTCATAACCTGTGTGTTCTCCTAGGCGCTGGGACCCTATCGTAAACTGCATGTGAGGGATCTCGGAGGTGCTCCTTATGAGGATCCGATGCCTGACCTGAGGTGGAACAGTTGCAATTCAAAACCACCCCCCAGAAAAATTGTCTTCCATGAAACCCATCCCTGGTGCCAAAAAGGCTAGGCGACAGCTGGCCTAACGCGGGCTAAGATGTCAGTAGATTTTTGGACTTGGGCCTCAGTTGAAGAGGGTTAGATTTTGAAAGGTGGGCTTTGAAGGGCTTCTAAAGGGCAGGTTTTCATCTCCAGTGGGGCCTGGGCAGAACTGGGTAGAACTGACCCAGAAGCTGACAACTAGTCAGGCTGGCTCACTGCCTGTGTCCTGTGTGTGCAGCCTTGCTGTTTATTCAATTGTCTGGTGGCGTGGATTCCATCCACAGCCTCAGAGTAGTGGAAGCCATTACTTCAAGGCTGACCTTATTTAACTTTATCAAAAAGACATGAAAATCATTTAGTATAAATCTTCCAGATACCTGTATCCTTTCTTTTCCCAGAGGCTTTTTAAGTATTGCAACTTAAAAATCTTAAAAAATAACTTAAAAGGAAAACCTCTAAGTACATTTTTGGTGAGCACCCTTGACAGCTTTAATATGTGAAGTAAATTCCCTTGACTTTTGTATTCCTAGAAACTCGTTCATGTTTGCAGAAGACTTTGTATTTTGTCAACAGTGGCCACTGTTCAGTGACCATCATACCTGCCGTGTCTCATTTAGAAAGTTGGATGTGGATGTATTCACTTTTCAGACACACAAACACATGGGCTGTTTGTTTTTGGTTTTGATTTTTTTGGGTTTTTCCCCCCCCAGCTGAATTCAAGAAAGGGAAACAAGCAGAGTAAGTCCCCGAAAGTGTCTAAGTGGCTGGGTGGGGGATCCTACTATGGTGTTGGATTGTGTTCTGCCAGACATCGCTCCTCGAAAAGCTGACCCTGAAAGGGCTGGCATTGCCCTCACCCTGGGACATTCGTCTGTCTCACCAGAAAATGAAGAATCTGCCAGAGTACTGTGAGTAAAATTCAGTCAGAACTCGATTAACTAAGAGGCTTTGTCTCAAAGGCCAAAACATGAGGACACATTTTTAATTTTTAAGGAGCGCTTTATCGTGAGTCAGTTCTGACGTGTACTGCATTAGGAAACCTCTGAACTTCCACAGTCAGGCCCAGAACTCTGAGGGAAAGTGGTTGTGCCCTTCCCACTGATTTTTGTCACTAGCTTTATTCATTTCCTTAAAACCCTTTTTGTATGAGTTCTATTATAGTTTGAAAAAAAATTCACTTAGGTAGAACTGGAAGCGTTTCCGCAGTATTAATACTCATGACCCGTTCTGGGTCTCGGTATATGTGTACTCTATAAATGTACATGTGTGTATGTGGTGTACGCATACTACGTATATTTCCACTGTGCATGTATTTACAATGTATAGGTATGTACACTACATTTGTGTCCTACACACGTGCATGCTGTAGGCATGCATGTACATGTGTATGTGTATCTATGGTCACTATGGTTATATGCGCACTTGGACACCTATCTGTTCTGCATGTGTACATACATGCATGTATTTAATGCCATATACATGCCTGTGTACGTACATCATGTGGGTATGTGCACATTATTTCTGCAGAGTATATACACATATGTGCACACAAGCATG
This sequence comes from Macaca fascicularis, assembly GCF_037993035.2. NCBI lineage: Eukaryota > Metazoa > Chordata > Mammalia > Primates > Cercopithecidae > Macaca > Macaca fascicularis. The sequence continues at coordinate 141,027 of NC_088381.1, forward strand.
CATGTACACTATGCACACTGAATAAACTTCTGGATATGTACACACTAATACATATACATGCTGCATATGTATGTACACTATTGCATATGTGTATACGCTTTATACGTTAGTGTACTGATGTACATTGTATACATGTGCATATGTGTACACTGCACATGTGTATGCATGCTGTAGTGCACCTACGTACATTTGGATAAGAGTGTATGCTATACGCACGTGTATACATATAGCAAATAGCATACCTATGTACGCACGGATGTGCATGTGTATGCCATATGCATGTACATACAGGTATAGTATACCTGTGTACACTGCATATAGATGGGTGTACGTGCTATGCATGCGCATACGTGTTAGCTTATGTACATTTGCTATATGGATGTGTGTATGCTCTATGCTTTTACACTCGTAGTGAACTTGTTTGTACACTATATTTGGATGTGTGTACACTCTATGCATGTACACCACATGGATCTGGATGTGTGTGCACTCTGTACGCATGTAGTGCACTTATGTACACTCTACGTATTCGGATGTGTGTACGCTGTATGCAGGTACACGTGTTACAGTGTACCATATACGTACACTATGTGGATGTAAATGTGTGTGTGCGCTCTATGGCACCAGGAATAGGGCTCCCGCAGGGATCCAAGAACACACCATCTCGCTGGCGCCGGAGAGTGTAGGATGAAAACAGTTGTTTGTTACAACCTAGTTGAAATTTGGCAGGTTGCTATATCCTTTGCAACGATTTAGGAACAGTCACTTCATTGATGTGTGTGTTCCTGAAATCATAAACAGCTCTGTGAGGTGTGTCTCATCCCCAGACGAGAGAGGGAACCGAAACAACAATGACTTGGTCACTTAAGTGAGGTAGAACTAACACAGCAGCTGTCTACCTTTCTGTATTATAACTTTGTCAGCAGCTCAATGAGAAATCGGCACTCATCAGGAAATGTGTCCACTTTCTACTGTTCTTTATTCGTGGCGTATTTCCTGCCTCGTGTTATTCCTCACGATGTAGCAAAATCTCTCCTAGAGTTGTGAATATAAACAGTTCATGACAAATGTAGTATCTTCTTTGTTAACATTGAAAACGATATGTAAGTTCATCTTCAGATACTGTTTGGAAGGATGAGAAAGAAGATGTTTAGGACAAAAGAATAGAGAGCTTTCAAGTAAACAGGGAAAATAAGGACTTTGTGCAAAATATTTCCAAATTTGGAATTTGAGAATATTAAATCTCACATCTAAGATCATAGGTAGTTTTTTTGGGGGGTTTTAAAATTAGTACTTGGTTTTCCATGTCTTTGGGAATTTCAGTCCTGATGGAGGATTGCAAGAATAATCTGATTTTTCAGAACAGAAGGACAGTCTATCTCAAAGGTAAATTCCAGGTTGTACCATAGAGAAACAGAAATTGCTGTCAACTTTCTGTAAGGTTCTTCAGTTCTTTCCTCTTCTGTGGTTAAAAAACCATCTCTGGGTTTAGTCTCAGCCAAGTTCCTCTTATTAGGTTGCCTTACATTTCGCACAGCTGTTGAGTGTCTTCATCATTCGTAGTTAACTTGTCAAAAGCAAAACTTTGTACTAGTTAGATCTGAGCACCTTGAAGGCAGGGCTTTGTTTTATATTTTTAATAAGCAGCAGGGTGATGGCAGGACTGGGGCCCTTCATCCCATCATGCGTTCCTCAGAGCTTTCAGAGTTCTCACTGCGTGCCGAGTGTGGTGTTGGCTGTGTAGCATTTAAATAGGAATATGAGGCTCTGTGACTTGGGACGCTCTTACTACCTTCATAGAGAGCTTGGTGACAGTTTAGCATGACAGCTTGCACACCTGTTGTGTATACTTTATTACGGCCCCACAGAAAGGATATTGATTTAAACGTGACTAATTTCTCTTGTTTATTTTTGCCTTTATTCCTAGTTACAGTCCCGATACTTTTTCTTCCTTTAAAATCTTGCTAATCGCTGGTAAATTCGTGATAAACTATATTTATGTGTTCTCTAAATCTAGCGATTTAATTGGAGGTCATTTTTCTTGTACCATGTGTCAGTGCTGTGTCAGGATGGTTCAGTTTTACATTGTCAAAGGATTAACTAGAGCAGGATGCAGTCTTACTGGAACTTGCTCATTTATGAAATATAGGCACTTTATTTTTTGTTATACTCGAGGTGTGCTCAAATGTAAACATTTTGAGCCGTGTTAGAAGGATATACAAGATTGTAATGAAGAAATCAACAACTTGATCAAGTACCAGCTAATGAACTTTATGTTTGAAGTATATGGAACATGGACCTTGGCAATCAGTTTTCATCTTGACCTTTTATTTTTTTACTAGAATCTCGGTCTGTCACCCAGGCTGGAAGTGTGGAGCACAGTAGTACGATGTCCGTTCACTGCAACCTCTACTTCCCAGGTTCAAGTGATTCTTATGCCTCAGCCTCCCTAGTAGCTGGGGTTACAGGGTGTGTGCCACCATGTCTGGATAATTTATTTTTAGTAGAGATGGGGTTTTGTCATGTTGACCAAGCTGGTCTGCAACTCCTGACCTCAAGTGATCCACCCACCTCAGCTTCCCAAAGTGATAGGATTACAGGTCTGAGCCACCATCCCTGGCCTGATCTTCTGTTCTAATATTGGTTATTCAGTCTCAATGATAGCGCCTGGTTGTATTACCTTGTTGTAGAAAGCACAATTGCAATGAATTTGGTTGTGTATGTACGTGCTGACTTAGCGTTCATGGCAGCACTGTGAGGTGGGCATTGTTCCTGAAGGAAGGATGGATGGGCAAGTCGGGGCTTAGATACGGGACTTGTGGGCAGTCACTGTTGTCCCATGGCTGAGATCAGGCCTGTCTGTCGCCTGTACCCTGAACTCTTTTTTTTTTTTTTTTTTGAGACGGAGTCTGGCTGTGTCGCCCAGGCTGGAGTGCAGTGGCCGGATCTCAGCTCACTGCAAGCTCCGCCTCCCGGGTTTACGCCATTCTCCTGCCTCAGCCTCCCGAGTAGCTGGGACTACAGGCGCCCGCCAACTCACCCGGCTAGTTTTTTGTATTTTTTAGTAGAGACGGGGTTTCACCTGTGTTAGCCAGGATGGTCTCGATCTCCTGACCTCGTGATCCACCCGTCTCGGCCTCCCAAAGTGCTGGGATTACAGGCTTGAGCCACCGCGTCCGGCTCCCTGAACTCTTAACACACGAACGAGCAACGGTCAAGAGTCGGTGCTCGAGTGTGATGTGGCCTGTGGTGTGTGCCTCTCAGCCTTGCTTTGGCTCGGGGTAGCAGGGCAACAGCTCCGTCCCTCATGCGGCCACCTGGGAGTCCCATTAGAACCCACTGATACCGTTTATAAATGCCAGGCATCGAACGTTCTCCTTGGTACCAGCACATCTGGAATCGGACAGTGCAGTTAGATTCTCGGCCAGCAAACCTGTACAGGAGTGTGTGAAGTCTGCGTTTGCTTCTCCCGGACAAAGGTGAATTCCCGGTCACTAGTGGATGACAACAGGTGTGGCCTCAGGAGCAGCACGGAGACAGGCACCCGGGTGCAGGAAGAGCACCTGCAAGAGGGGTTGGGGAACGTGACAGACGCACGTGCGAGTTTAGCTGTTACCGTGGCAGGTGGGGGGTGGGTGAGACCAGATTTTCTCATTGTTGCCCCTTTCTGAAAAGGGCCCTGAATTGACTTCTCTGTGGCTCCTCGCGCCTCCTTGTCAGGTTGGAGGAGACTGCTCCCCTGGCTCAGGCCCTGCTTGCGGCGAGACGGAAGCTGCTGTTGCTTGCCCTGCCCTCCCTGTGACGTCGTCTGTGCTGTTGTCCGGGAACAGTTCTGCCGAGCAAGCTTGCACTCTGCTCCCTTCTGCTCTTGGATTTCATGTCTGGAAGGCTTGTGTTCTTTCCTGATTTTTGATAATGCTGAGCTATGTTTTCGCAAGGATCACACGTGCCCATACAGGGAGAAGCTCCTTTGCAACTTTAGCATCTTGACGCTCTCAAGCAGAGCTTGCTATCGAAGTTGACAGCCTCCTGTGTTTTTGTTTTGGCAGAAACTGAATTTCAGTCCTAGGACAGCTTCAGCACACTTGATCCTAGCTCTTCTCTCTCACTGCTCCCCTTGTGTGTGACAGAAATCATATGCCCTGAAGTTTACCAGTCCCTTCATTTGAAAATCAGTTAATGCATGCGATCCTCATGAGAATTTTACTTTTTATTAAAGCAATCGCAAAGACTGGGTTTTGTGAAACCAGTGTTTTATGTGTATATTACTTGCACTCACAATGAGCTTTGTCTTCTAAATATTTCATGTTTCAGATTAGCCCTGGAATCATGCCCTGGAGTAGTTTTACTTTTCCGCTTTTATTTTTGGCTAAGGTAAAGTTGAGAACATTGTGATATTAGGTGTAGTGAGCCCTTTTAGTTTCTTCTATGTCTGTTTTCCTTTAAGCCAGAACCAGCAGACGGATACCAGTTTGTGAGCACCTGGCATCTCCCAGGCCTTTCCTGGGTCTTCCCTCAGCTGTCTCGTGGACAGAGCAGTCACTCGTGGAACGTGAACCTGAGAATTTGTGCGTGGAATTAAGTAAATGTCATAGCTCTCTTCTGTGACGAACGGAATCACATTTAGCCCAGTAAATTGTAACAGCAGGTTTTGCACATGCAAAGCATTGAACACCAGGACAGGTAACCAGGCTACGACGCTTCTGGTCCTGCACAAGACCTCCGGTATCACAGCACATTTAACAAATTGGCTGCATTGAGTGGTTGAAAACGTTGTGTATGTACCATGTCCGTGATTTTCGAGGGCCTGGAAAAACACCTCTGTGGTTATAGCAATCTTGATCATTGGGAGCTTAAGGTTAGTACTGGGGCAGACTGTGTTTTAAAGAATCAAGGTCTCTCGAGTATGTTTCGGTTTTCCCATGAAGAAGAAAGATGTTAGCTGTTCTTTCCTGGACTGTGGCTATCAGAGTGCCCCACCATGGTCACTCACACGTTTACTTCATTTTCATTTAAGTGGGCTGGGCTTGGGCCAGAGTACTTCGGTTGTCAAATGTCATATGAGGCTGAGGAACTGTCTTCTGCTTCATCGTTGGCATATGGAAATACTGTTTTTCAAAGCATACTGTACTCTCTCATTTGTGTTTATATAAAATAATGGAATGGTTATTTTAACTGTGCAGTTTCCTATGCTTGCTTATTTAATTGCGGAAAGATAATGGTTTTATTTTGCTAAAATCTGTGCTAGGAATTGTGCAAAATCTTTGTGAAATGCCCATTTTACTAGCTTCAGTTATAGATCTTTGTATAGAAAAGAAAAAGCCTATTGCTACAAGGAGCATTGTCTTTACCGATGCAAAAAGCTTTAGGCTTATTGGCCGTGTAGTCAGTAAAATGCATTAGAATGTGGCGAACATTGAGAAAAGCATTGAAGTTTTAAAATCTGCTATGCAGTTTTCTTCAACTCCCTCGCAAGATACTTAATTTGAATCAAAGACAGAATAAAGTGTTCCCATTGAGGAAAGGGGCAAGAGGACTGTTGAGAATGTGTTCTGAACCTGAGCAGTCCTGCCACGCTCATCTGTGATGTGGTGGTGTCCATGGTATCACTTTTACAGAACTTGAAGAATGCTGCTTCTGTGAATAAAATACATTTATTCTTAGCATTTCAGTTTTGAGTTTTGAGAAGTGTAAAAAGTGTTAATGGTTTCTTTCCCTTACAGAATTTGCTTGTTCTTTTTTTTTTTTTTTTAAATGCCTACAAGACTGTGAAGCACATTAGTCACTTAAAAAGAAAAGAAAACAAAAAAGGGCCGGGCGTGATGGCTCACGTCTGTAATCCCAGCCCTTTGGGAGGCCGAGACGGGTGGATTGCTTGAGCCTGGGAGCTTGAGACCCAGGGAACCGGCCTGGGCAACCTGGTGAAATCCCGTGTCTACTGAAAACACACAAATTAGCTGGGCGTGATGACTGCACACCTGTAGTCCTGGCTACTCCAGAGGCTGAAGAGAGTCGCTTGAGCCTGGGAGGTGGACCTTGCAGTGAGTGGAGATCACGCCCTTACTGTCAAGCCTTGTTGACAGAGTTTGGACCCTGCCTGATAAACAGCAACGTTCATAACGTATGGGTGAACTGCCCGGCTGCTCTGTCTAGAGTAGAATAAATCCAATTACGTTTTTGTCTTTTATTAGCATTGAAATTTTCTTAATCATCCCTTTGTTTTCATTACATTGTAGCAATATATTGCTGCTTAGAGTCTGGAACAAGTAGGCTTCTCTGGATCAGGTTCTTACTGGATGGCTAAAACTTAGAATGATTTTTCCCCTCTTTGGATGTGACTTATAGAAATTTGCCTTTTGGGGTGATGTGTTGCATTTGATAGCGGACACAGGAACGCCCAAAGAATTCACTTACGGGGCTAAAATGTACGTACTTTGTAGTGTTTCCCTCCTAGAATGAAAACGGTACCTCTCATTTGTGGGTCGATGATGCTATTTGCTGAAAACATTTTAAATTTTATTTATTTTAATTTTTTGAGACAGAGTCTTGCTCTGTCGCCCAGGCTGGAGTGCAGTGGCACGATCTCGGCTCACTGCAAACTCCACCTCCCAGCTTCACGCCATTCTCCTGCCTCAGCCTCCCGAGTACGTGGGACTACAGGTGCCCGCTACCATGCCTGGCTAATTTTTTTATTTTTGGTAGAGAAGGGGGTTTCACCGTGTTAGCCAGAATGGTCTCGATCTCCTGACCTTGTGATCCACCTGCCTCGTCCTCCCAAAGTGCTGGGATTGCAAGCGTGAGCCGCCGCACCCGGCCGAAAACATGTTTCTTTACTGCCTCAGTCCTCAGTTGGGTAGTCTGTTCTTTGTAAGACATTCAGGGAGCGGGGACATCTTGAGTCTTGAAAGGCGCTCTCTGTGAGATGGGAATCTTCCGGCTGCTTATTTAGGGAATCCTGCCGGCTGTCATTTACTGTAGAGCGCAGTTTCCTGGCTGCCCTGGTCTTTGAGGGGAGGGAGACTGAGGGGTCATTTTCCCACCTGGACCAATGTGTTTATTAAACCTGGCTTGTGTATCATTTGGATCTTTTTATGAAGGAAAAGCCACATCTGTGACTTTAAGATGAGTGGAAGTCATGTTAAAATATATATATATATATATATTTATATATGAAATATATATATTCTGGCTACTATGGAGAAGTTTTGTCCTTGTGACCTGTGAATACAGTCACAGGAGAGCAGAATGTTCACGGTGTGGGTGCTTACAGTGTACATGCAGAGTCACATTCTTCACTAGTATAACGTTAAAAAGTGACAAATAAGAGAAAAATATTTTGCTCATTACAACGTCGGTAAGAAGCTGGCAGCACTCTTGTTTTTGGAGGGGTGTGAAGGGAATATTGAGAAAGTGTCATCAACATGAGACTCGCCCACTCTGCAAATCCTGTGCCAGCTGGAGGACCCCGTGATGGAAAGATGCACCCCTCTTCCCGGAAGGAGTTGAATCTTTGTAGCGCTCAGGACGCATGGTTCATCTCTATATAAAGGCAGAGTGTGAAACGCCGTGGAGGCTGAGAGAAGCGATGTGGTTAGCAAGTATGAGTGAGATGTTTGGGGCTTGTTAGCACCTGGCGTGTGTGCAGCAAGCTTTGCTATCTGCACATGTGTGATTCTTAGAACACTGGCGTCTGGAACCGTGGGGGCTGTCGAGGGCCCCAGCTCCCGGCGGGCTGAGGAGTTCCCTGTTACCACCAGGATAACCGTAATTTTGAAGGCTGTCACTCAATCCCAAGTCCTGGAAGGGGCTCCTTTCAGAGAGGAAAACACCCCTAGAGCCTCGGGCAGAATTCAGTGATTTTTCTTATAATGTTGCTTAGATTTCGCAAACATGAAACCAAGAACATATTTCAGAATGCTTATGGTTCTTCTGTAACCATGGAAACAAAGTAATTTGCAGTCGATGGACAGTTTGCGGAAGCTGAACTGCCTACATCGTGAGCACGGCGCTCTCCCTACCGCCCTGGGCCTTGCTCCGGTTTGCTGGGGAGGCTTTGCAGGGCCTCTTGGCTGGGATACCTCTGTCATGTCCCATGTTGCTACCCCTGGTCACAGCCATACTGCTGGGCACCTGCGACGTGAGGTCACTGAGTGGACACGGAGCCGCGGGGCAGCAGTTGGTCAGGAGGTGGCATCCACATGGTCCGAAACAGGTTTCTGTTCATTAAGAATGATCATTGCAATAAAAACAGAGTGAAAGAAAACTCTACTGACCTGAGAATGCGTCCGCTGAGTTGCATAGGGAAGTGCAGTGAGGAAGGTGAGGGCTGAAAGGAAATGAGGGAGGGAGAGGAAAGGAGAGAAGGGAAGCGAAAGGGGGAGGGCGGATGGGAGTGAAGAGGGAGATGGAGGAGGAAGAAGAGAGAGGGCGGTGGGCAGGAGCCTGGGAAATGTGTCCCAGAGCCGGTTCCTGACCGTCGTGGGTGCGTCAGAGCTGATCTTCCAGGAGAGGTGGCCTGGGAGGGTTGACCCTTAGGAAGTGAGGGCCAGGGGGAGCTGATTTTTTGGCCCTCAGCGGGGCTGTTGTTGACCTGAGATACAGTCGATAGTTTTCCTGAAGAGATCGTCTGCACAGCCACCGTTTGCTGCCAGGTTGGAGACAGAAGTGCTCCTCCCCATGGATTCTTTCTAGTTTGTGGATTTTTCCCAGTTTACCTGAGCAGCCTGTCAGTGGAAATGTCGGGGATTACTAACATGTCTCCATCCTACAGAGCAGTCGACCAGCTTCCGATCCTGTAGTTGTTGGGGGCACCATTCCGGTCCTGTCAGTGCCGGCCCAGCGTGGAAGCCGCAGCCCGAGGCCCTGGGAAACCTGCGGGGCTCTCACTGCCAGGGTTCTGATGGGAATCGAGCGCTGGAAGAAAGATGTCCTTAGGGCAGAGCCTGGCGAGGAGGGGGTGCTGCTGTTGCAGCAGTACATGGAATTTCAAATGACAAATGAAACAAGCTTTTAATTATGACCAGAGCCCTATGCTCTGCGTTTCTTCAAATGGAAATGTTGTGCTGAAATGAAATTGCTGTTAATCGGTTGCCTCATGCAAGACGCAAGACGGAGGGCTGGGAGCAAAGTAGAACGTGGACTTATCTACAAAGCTTCCTCCTCTCAGACTATCATCAGTTGGATGGTGCTACACAGGAATATGTGAGAATTCGTGTGAGAAAGGTGATGGGTGCAGACCTGTGTGACCGGCAGGTGTGGGGGAGGTTTGAGAGAAGCTTTTGGCTGAAGTGATGTCAGATGCAGGTGCTGAAGTGTGATGTCTGTCTGGATGGAAGAGCACACACGCCTCTGGGCTGCGGGAAACAGATAAAGGAGGAGGTGGACAGACGTGAGTCGTGTCTTAGGAATGGTAGCAATTCAGGCAGACCCAGGATCAGGCTCTCACGGGGGAGGAGTGGATATCAGGACCCAGGGAGCGTGGGGCGGGGGTCATGCCCAGGCCTCTGCGGGTCTTGCTCTTGTGTCAGCAGGGCCCTGTGCTTGCCCTCTTTAAAACTTTCCTGATCCATAAAACGGGCACGACAAAATCCACCTTGTGACACTGAAGCCTAAATGAGATGATGTACATGGTGTCTTCCTTCCCTTCCTGACACATCCTAGACTCACAGCTATGGTAGCAGCGACAGACTGGATGGAATGCTGGAGCCGCTTTGCGCCTGGTGAAGCCACATGGATTTGTGCAGTGCTGGCGACTGTCTCTGAAAGCCTTTGGTCATGGCAGTGGCAGCCTGGAGTGGCTCTTGGCATACTTGAGTCTGTGGAGTGCAAGGTTGACTGGAGCTCCGAGGCCATTGATACTATCCAGGGGTGAGCTGATGAGGCCCTAAAACATGGGGGGAAGGCCAAGAGGACTTGGCTGCCAGAAGCATTGTAGATTTCTGGCTTCGAGAACTTGCTGACTTATGGACATAGGAAGGTAAACCCAGATGGCTCCAAAATTGTAAGTCCAGAAGAAAGGTGGGAGGGTACAATTGCTGACTAGGTCATGGTTGCCCTGTCCCTTTGTTTCTGGCCATCGTTTCTCCTCCCTCCCCCTGCCTTTGTGGGCTGGAGGGCCTGAGCCTGCACAGCGGTCTATTTCATGATGACAATGGCCGATTATTACCCTGCAGTAAGAAGTCTCTCCATTTTATTTGGCAGCAGTAGTTAAATAAATTTAAGGAGTGATGGTGTAGTAGTATTTGTTTTGTTTGTGCTTTTTTTTTTTTTTTTTTTTTTAGTGTCATTTAACTGAATGTTATTTCCAATTTCACTGATCACTTTGAGAGGCCAAAACATGCTTTGATTTGCTATTTTGTGTTTGAGCTAGTTTATTGCCTCACAGGAATGCCAAGTATTCTGTTGTCACACATCATTAAGTATCTCAAATTGTGTTACTATAATACTTAGCTGAATTACCTCCCTTACTTTGGCTTTTAAAAATCTAAAATCTGTGTGAAACACAGGATGGTGCATCTCCATTGAGGGTTGTTGAGAAGTGTGACTTTTCCTGGCATGCTTGAAAATCAGTGACATTATTTTACAGAAACACTTTGTAACTGACAGCAAAGCTAGAAGCTCCTGTAAAGGGCAGAGTAGGCAACGTGTTATGCTTTGAGGGCCACAGAAGTCTCTGCATATATTTCTTTTGTGAAAACGTCAAAGTGTAAAAATCACTTCTGGTTCCCTGGCCAAGGCTCGGTCGGGGATCATGGTTTGCAGACCGTTGACAGCAGCTTAGCTGAAAGCTGGTCTCCCATGGGGTGAGCAGGAGCCTACCTCATTGCTTCAGCCAGAAAGATGCTGCCCTCATGCTGGAATTTACTTCAAACAAACTTGAAAGCTCTGGCACCGCTGCTCATTTCCATACTGTTGCAGGCTATCTAAAATACGGAGGATGCCTTGGCGTTTTGATTTTGTTACTTCTCTTGAAGGGCTCTGAGATGGCTCATCGCGAGTTAGACATTTGCAGAAATGATCAAGCAGAGCTGCAGTCATCTTGCAGATCAAGTGAAGTTTTTTCTGAAAGCTTGTTACAGGCTTAAATTTCTGATCCCGTTCCATCCACTGATCTTGTATGATTGGTTTTGTTTTGCACCCATTTGGGTCTGTGAAGCGTCTCCCCACCGTGGTAGAACTTTAGCTCTGATATCATGCATGATTCGATATCCTTACTCCTCTTCTGTGAGGAGAAAGCGCTGTAGCTCCTGCGTGGTTTCCGGCCCCTCCCTGCACGCGGATGGATTGGGAGGTATTTGTGGTGTGTGAACTTGCTACCCCCAAAGGCTCCTTGTTGACTCCCCTGGACCAGACTCTTCCCTACTCCCATGGACTGCACTCCTCCCTCCTGGTTCATTCCCCGGACCACATTCCTCCCTCCTCCTCCCTGGCTCACTCCCCTGGACCACACACGTCCCTCCTGGTTCACTCCTTGGACCACACTCCTCCCTCCTGGTTCACTCCCTGGATCACACTCCTCCCTCCTGGTTCACTCCCTGGGCCGAACTCCTGCCTCCTGGTTCACTCGCTGGGCCGAACTCCACCCTCCTCCCTCCTGGTTCACTCTCCTGTGTCCCCACGCCTCTCTCCTGGTGTACTGTCCTGGGCCCCCATGCCTCCCTCCTTCTTCACTCCCCTGAGCCCCCACTCCTCCCTCATAGTTCACTCCCCAGGGCCCCCACTCCTCCCTACTCCCCTGGGCCACTTTCCTCCCTCCTGGTTCACTCCCCTGGGTCCCCACTCCTCCCTCTTGGGGGTGTGGTAGTTTCTGCTGTGCTTGTGCCAGCACCATAAGGCTGAGTGGCAGCTCCAGGGCTATGGCTGCGCGCGAATCTGTGGTGTTAGTGCAGAGAACTGTGGGGATGCAGCTGCCCTTGCTGTGATGCTTCGAGTGTCACAGTCGGTATGGGAAACTAGGTGGGATGTGGATGTCCCAGGAAGGGACAGGAGCCTCCCCTCAGCCTCTGTCAAACACTTCTCAGCCAGGCATGGTGGCTCATGCCTGTAATCCCAGCCCTTTGGGAGGCCGGGGTGGGTGGATCACCTGAGGTCAGGAGTTGGAGACCAGCTTGTCCAATGTGGTAATTTTTGACACATTAAGGATTAAGGAAAATGACTCTCACTCGTTTGCCTTGCTTTTTAATTGATGATTGGTGTAGCCCAGTAGTCTCAACTTGTTAAGCAACCATTCTTACTGAAAGACTAATGTTTAAAAGTCTCTTCCTCTGGACACGTCTTTGGCTGCTGTAATCAAATGCAATGTAATCAAATGCAATGTAATCAGCACTGGTTAATGGCTTTCCTTGTTTGGCTAACAAATGCTCCTCAGAAACTTTGGTTTCTTGTTATTTTCATTTTTAATTATGTTTTAAGCCTTCTAATTTTTCTAGCTTTCCTGCGAGTTGGGAATAATTGAGATGGGTGCTTAGTTTGGGATGTTGACGTATACTCTATGCCCAGCTACTATGCCATTGTGTGAACACTGATTTCTCACTTTCTCATGAACACTGATTTCACCTAGTTTGGTAAATTCTATTAATTTTAAGGAAGGGGGTGAAATGCATCTACTGTTAGGAGGTTTTTTTAAGGATCGGGGAAATGTTGCCATGATTATTACCGTTACAGAAGGAACATAAAAATACGTGCTGCCTTCAGTCATGATGAATATGTAAGTCCGCATCTGTGACTGCAGAAAACGGCAGCCCCAAATCTTAAAATCGTGTGGATGTACCAAGCCCATCTGCAGGGCACTGTGGAGCAGCCTGCATTAGCCGAAGTTGGCCCACAAGCCCTGAGGGATGGTGTCTGAGTTATGATAAGGCTCTGACTTGGGATTTAACAGATCTCCTAATACTGTGATATTCTAAACAAAGACACGATACTGCCCAGGGAGCCCAGTGGGCACCTGTAGGCAGTGTAGGTGAGAAAAGGTTCCAAAGAAGATTCCTGCAGCTCAGCTAGGAGGATTCTGTAAGGCAGTAGACACATCAATGTTCACATGGGAGTGTTGAGCTATATTCATTCCTTTTAAGCAGCCAGGCTTGTGTGTGTTTTTAGAGGCACTCACATAGCGCCCCTTCCACCCTCACTGCCGGTTGTGCCTGTTTGATGTTGCGGATTTCTGTGTTAAGTGTGTCCACTCTCCAAATGTATCTCTGTCTCTAGAATATTTTAGAGTAGATCACTTATTGTTTAAACGCTTGCTTTTAGTGAGGAAGAAATCTTTAAAACAGGCCATACAGACCCTGCTATAAATGTTGAACAATGGAATGTGTAATGTTTAACACGTAGTGTTTAAAGTAGAAGACAGTTTAATTTAGAAATCCTGTTGGAATGCCAACTTAAATTACCACCATCCGTATGCATATGGAAAAGAATGAGAGAGAATGTACAGAATTGGAATTTTGTCTATTTTGTCGAGATTCTGTAATGTATCAGGTACAAGCCTCACTTCATGATTTAAATGCATGAAGCTGAAATTACAAAACTTGACAAAAACATGCCTTTGAATAGTGAGCCTTTATCCTCCTTGAAATAGTGATTTATTCACTAAAATGTCCACCTGCAACTTTGTCAAACACATTTGTTGCATTAGTTCTCAAGTGAGCTCAGTTTTCCAGACAGGGAGATTATTATTGCTTAAAGTTTGTCCTGATGATGTTGGTGAACAGGGAAAATCCTATGATGTGGATCCTCTGTATGTGTTACACAGCAGACGCGGCCTGCCCAACCCTCTGCCTGTAACTGGGAACCTTGACTGTCAGGATCATTGTAGAGAACCTTGAGGAAAGCAAAACAAAAAGCCTCTGGAGTAGCAAAAGATGTCGCTGATTTCATGCAGTAAAACTTACACATTTTTCTTTAAAATGCATCCTTCGGAACCTCAGTTTGCTGATTATTTTAGAATCACTGTAGTCTGCTGACAGCAGTCGTGGGAACAGGTGCATGGCCCGGCTGGTGCAGGGGGTCTCAGAGCGGAGCCACACTGCTGACACCGAAGGAGGGGCTGGAGCCATCACGCTCGTGACTCGTGCAGATGGCCTTGGCTGACCTCCAGAAGAGGAAACGTCAGTATCCAAGGAGGAAAAAGTCTATTAATTTCATGAGTGTTTGCCTTCGCAGTGGCTACAACCCTGAGTTTGTGGCACCTGCTGTCTCTGGAATGAGGAGTCTTCCCTTCCTGGCAGACAAGCTCTAGATGGGAACAGGAGCTGTGGTTGCTGGATTGAAGAGGTTTCCTTCTTGGGGAGGTGGCCTTCGAGCCTGACATGAAGGAAGCTGTGACTGGCGGGAAAGGGCCTTGGAGAGAGTGTATTTACCAGGAGGGTCAGTGACTGAGAACCATCCTGTTCCGAGTGTTGCCATTCTGGTTCTAGAGTAAACTTGGGGAGAAACAACAGCCAAAAGCCTCGAGGAATATTCTGTGATGTTGATCACGTTTGGTAGATTTGTTGCTGAGACTCAGAAATGAGAAGCCCGGGAGGTGCAGGTCTATCAGGCCGTGGGACGTGGGAGAGCTGCTGCTTCAGGGGTTGGAGTCCCCGTGCCAGAGGCTCAGTCCTGCAGAGACTTTTGCACAGTGGGCAACTGCTGCCTCTGGTTGATTGTGAGTCCCCCAGATGAATACCCATGAAAGGTACCATGTCAGTAAAGAGTCAAACTCTGTGAAGCATTTGGAGATTTATTCTGAGCCAAATGAGTTACCATGGCCCTTGATATTACCCTCAGGAGATCCTACGAACGTATTCCCGAGGTGGTCAGAGCCCAGCCTGGTTTTATAGCTTTTAGGGAGACATGAGACAATCGATCAAATAAATGTAAGATGTACATGGGTTTGGTCTGGAAAGGTGGGACAACTGGAAGCAGGGGTGTCCAGGTCATAGGTAGATTTGAAAATTTTCTGATTGACAGTTGGTTAAGAGAGTTGTCAGATAAGGGGTTGTGGAGACCAAGGCTTTGTCATGTGGAGGAAATCCTCCAGGTAGCTTCGGAGAGAATAGATTGTAAATGTTTCCCATCAGACTAAACGTCTAAGTTCTGTCTAATTCCAGAAGGGAGTAGGGTGATGAGGCAAGTCTGACCCCCCAGCGATCATGGCCTGGACTAGTTTTTCAGATTAGCTTTGGAATGCCCTTGTCAAAAGCCGGGGCTGTTCAGATGGCCAAAGTGGCTTCGAATTCTAATGTTTTTACAACCAGAAGGTGATTGTGTTTTTTTCTGTGGATGACAGCCAGTGTGGTAATTAATATTTTGTTAGCAGATTAAGTTGGAAGTCAATGTGTTTTCATGTATGTTAATTATTAAATCATCAACAAACAGAGAAGGGCTTACTTTGAAACCAGCCTGAGACTCAAGAGGCTCATCAAAGAAAACGGTGGACTTGGAAGAACTGATTCACGTGTTTACTGCGCCAAGTTTCAGGCATTATGAGAAGTCTGTGCTGATACATTGTGACTTGAGAACTTAAATCTTGATGGACTCTTGAGAGTGAGGCTTTTTTCTTTTTCTTTTTCTTTTAAACGGTCAGCGTTTCTGTCTCCTGTGTTTTGTCTTCCAGCTGTGGAGCACTTTAGGTTTGTGTTCACGTGGCGTTGTTCCCTGAACCACCAGGTTTGTGGCTCTGCGGTCCTGCCCGCCTTGATCGCGTCTTCCCCGCCCCGTGGGTTTTATCCTGAGGACGGTTCTCCGCTGTGTGGAGTGGAGGATCAGTGGACAATGGCTTTACCGACTCATTTTCTATGTAGCTCCCAGTTTCTCAAAATCATAATTGTCTTGGATTCCCTGTGAACTGGGAGTCAGGCCTTGGGCACAGTGCTGGGTGGCCTTGGGTGCAGTACTGGGGAAGGAGGGAGAGATGAGAATAGGAAGGATGGGTTTGTCAGGGGAAGGAACCCTTTGCCGCATTCCTGTGTCTGTTTTAGGTTAAAGATGAATGGCCGGGTGGTGGATGTCTCCCCTGCTGTGGCTGGACCTTGCTGTGCTGAACCCTGAGCAGGGGCCCCAGCAGCTGCCTCCTGCCAGGCCAGGGCCACAGGGCTGGGCTGCTGCCTCTAGGGTGGGTTGCGAGGGCTCGTGCCAAGTTGCAAGGGTATGCACCGCTCCTGTGTGACCTGAGGGGCATGGGGGAAAAGCTGGTCTGTGCTCCTTACCTGGGAGAAGTTGAGCTCACCTGGGCCAGAGCCTCTGGGAAGGTATTAAGGCAGAGGCCTGGAATTCCTGCTTTCCCCAGACAGCAAGAAAGCTCAGTGTTGCACCTGCTCTGAGATGCCCTCAGCAGCCATATATAGTTGACTTGAACATGAGGGAAGGTGCCAATTAACCCGGCTCTGTGGAGAGCTTTGAGGAGTCCAGGCCCTGGGCCCCGGGCTTTTTAATATGTTCCTTCCTGAACAAAAAACAACAAAAGATCCCTGTGGCTGATGCCGACTGCATGGGGTAGGACATGCCAAGCTTGCGTGGGGCTTGCCCCTGAGTTTTCCTGGTGCTCCTCCCAGCCCCCACGGACACCAGCCTTTCCAGGCCGAGGCTTGTCCTGTTTAGACCCTTGTTGGTGGGGTCTGTGGTCCTGGATCGAGGGCCCAGGCACTTCTTTCATGATTATAAATGATTCACCAGAGACGCACGGCTGCCCCCAAACATCTCACGAGCATGAGATACAGCCAGTGTCGCCACCGCAAGCTCATAATTCTAGTGGAAAGAGGAAATTTTACTTTTAATGTGCTCGTGTGACTCAGATGCAAATATTTAATTCCCGTTCAACTTTCAAGACCTTGAGAAACTCTGAGATTCCTTGAAAGCTGTTCCTTTGCCCCACGACTAACTCTCCTGTGGAAGGAGGCTGGGGTGGTCCGCGGCGTCTGGGGTCCTGCTGCGTTCTCCAGGATTCCTTAGGTTTCATCATTAGTCCCAGCTCTTCAGCAGGTGGAGCTGATTGACTCTGACATTTCCATTATATTGTTCTTGTGTTGCCTCAGTTAACTTAGAATAATCAGTATTTACCAGAAATAATTGATGGCGAGATGGGAATTATTGGTGATTCCCTGACATAGGCAGCCTGTATAGATAACCGTGTTACACGGTGTCTGATTTCTGAGATGTTGGTCCACACCTTCTCAGCAACACACTTTGAAGGGTAGATTCCTGTGCAGGAGAAGCTGCTTTTCCCCGAGACACGGTGGCGGCCCCTGCACTGGCATGGCAGGGTGGGCGTGGGACTGGGCAGGGCTGGACCTGCTCCTGTCCGCCCCTGTGCTGGGCGCGTACCTCCGCACCACATGTGTGTCGAGGGTGCCTGCCTTTGTTCCCCCAGCTCGAACTCATAGAATTGTATATCTTCCTGACACATTTCTGCATAGAGATGATTAGATCTGGGGGCTGAATCTCAATCTCACATGCATGTAGGTAAATTATTCACGTAAATGACTTGGGTCCTCCACGTTCAGGGTCAGGAGGCGCGGGGTGGGTTTGGAGACAGCTGCCTGGCCTCAGGAAGTTTCTCTCAGAGCCTGTTTCTTTCTCTAGCAAAGTAAATGATGCCTTCCTCACGGGGTTTGACACACGCTCAGTACTCAGATGCTGTCTGGTCTTTATTATAGTTAGTATTTGGGGAACAGCATGGCTGGTAAGAAAATGCGTTATCTTTACAATTTATAGAATGTCACACAAGGCAAGCGTGAAACCGGGACTCTACCCTAATCTGAAGGTGCTGGTGCTTAGTCTTCTGAAGCATTTTGTTGTAATTCTGGCGTGTGTCAGCCAAGTCATATGATGGCACCGCATGCGTGATGCCAGCTCAGTTACCTTGGAACGGGGAGCCTGAGGCTGCCAGGGAGCAACCCTCCTACCTCCAGCCTTCGGCGGTTTCTCTCTCTCCTTCCCTCTGTCCCTCCCTATCCCCCACTTCTCCTTTCCACTCCTGCTTCCCTCCCTACCCCCCTCACTTACTCTACAACAGAGGTCCAGACTTTGACAAATCCCAGCTGGGCCTATTTATCACTGGGCTGGGAAACCAGAGGGAAAGGGGCCCAGTTACTACAAAAATAGAGAATTGAAATAGAATGTGAACTACTTTTGCGTATTTTTTATTTTAATCTGAATATGAAAGGCAAGTATCAGCATAAAAAGGGTGCTAACTGCGCCACACAGCTCCAAGTCTGCCTTGTCGGGGCTCTGTGGGTTCCCACGCCCTGGCCTTCTCTATGAGTGTCTGGACACGCCGTGGCTGCGAAAGGAGCATTCAGTTATGGTCCTTTGAATGTTGCAGAGTCATGTTTAATAAAAATCTTCACGTTTACCCACAGCCAAGTCTTGATTTAATAACAGGTACTGCAGGTCTCTGGGTGGGCCTGAGCCTCTGTTTTAGAAGCAGCCGCACCATCCGAGGGGCAGGTCCGTGTGGGCTGGCAGGCGGCCTGGTCCTTGGAGCACAGGGTGGACCTGACCCAGTACTGGCAGTGGGGGGCCTTGCAGTTCTAGAAGGTAGTGATGCAACCTGTGGCATAAATAAAAAGCCTCATGTGCCCCCATGAGAAGCTGGGGCTTCCCCTCAGTAGTGTGGTGTGCTGTGTTTGTGATCGTGCAGATGTAAAAGGGTGAGGGAGATGTCTAAAAACTAGGCTCCCAAAGACAGCCCTTCATGTCGGATGCTTTCATGTGTGTATGTACACCTGTTTGACGAGTGTACACCTTCACGCGTGCACCTGTTTCACGCAGGTACACCTGTTTGTGCATGCGCCTGTATCACACTTGTGCCTGTTTCGCGTGTGTGTGTGCCTGGGCATTCCGCTTGTATTGCGTCATACGTTGTATTTTACAGATTTTTTTTTTCAGTTTGTATCGTGAGCTTGTAACGACTTTGTGAAGAAAAGAGGGGATCCTGGCAGCCTTTGGCTCTGAGAAACGTGATGTCACGGGAACAGATGAGACAGCCCGGGTGAGGCCGGCAGAGGCCATCGTGGCCTGGGAGTCCGTGCACATCCACTGTCTGTCGCTGTGTGACAAGTGACCCCAAAACCTAGGGGCTTAAGGCAAAGTACACGTACGACTGTACAGCTTCTTCAGGTTGCAAATTCAGGGCAGCCTTGCTGAGCGGCTCTGGCCCAGTCCCCCGGGTCACCATGAAGATGCTGTCTAGGGCTGCAGCCATCTGTAGGCTCAGCTGGGCTGGAGGTTCTGCTCCAGGATGCTGTGCTGACGTGTCTGCGGGCAGAGGCCTGGTCCTCCACACCTGGCCCCTCCCTGGGGCTGCCAAGTGCATTCCTGCCCAGGGCCGCTCCTTTCCCCAGAGACGTAGCAGTGGTGGTCTTATGCCCAGCGTCAAGGTGGCCGGGTCAGGAGCAAAGACTTGTTTCCCCTACTCGGCGGCTACTCCTGCAGGGCTGGGCGACAGTGGAGGTCGCGCAGGAAGGTGTTCGCTGAAGACCGTGCTCTGTGACTTGACGGGTGTTCCTCCCAGGAGGGTGAAATGGAGACTGGACGCTGGGAGCGGCATCCTGCGTGACCCCACGTGTAGTGGGCTCACAGCAGAGCTAAGTCCTTCCTTTACAGATACTTTTCAGAGTCTGCCCGCCTTTAGGTTCTCTGATTAACGTATCTGAGAAGGGTCTCAGGAGTCTGGGCCTGCCACCTGCCAGGCCCAGGAG
This sequence comes from Macaca fascicularis, assembly GCF_037993035.2. Taxonomy (NCBI): domain Eukaryota; kingdom Metazoa; phylum Chordata; class Mammalia; order Primates; family Cercopithecidae; genus Macaca; species Macaca fascicularis. The sequence goes on from NC_088381.1 coordinate 160,706, forward strand.
GTTCCCTACATGTAGCTGGTCCCCTGACACCCTGAGAAACGTGACTCGAGAAGATCACCCGAGTTTCCTAAATGAGTCACCTGCCTTCTCTTCCCTTTGCTTTCATGCCTCCCCCAGGGTGGGTCAGTCCTGTCAGCTGCAGCGATACCTGCATGCTGGGGTTCCAAGGAGATTGGGGGTGTGTGTGGTCCCCCAGGGAGATTCGGTGACTGAGGATGCTGTCATAGCAGCCAACATGTCCCTATTGTTTTCACTTCTAATGAAGTTCAGTTACTAGGTTTTCTGAGGCACAATGATGTCCTTGTGAAAAATTGGTGATCAGGGAAGCAAGCAAGTGTGGGAAAATGATCCTGCCCTTAAATCTAAAAAACGATGAAACAGCAAAGAGCCCTGAAGAGCCCATGAACCTCCTCATGGGGCAGTGAGGAGACACCTCAGTAATGGCTTAAAAAAAAAATGAGATCATACTGAAGAAAAAGTACACTAAATTTTGGGTCTCCTATGGGTAAAGAGATTGTGGTTTACATTTTGGAGGCATGCGTTTATATACTTATTTTTCTTTGCTGGATTTAGAATTAGTTGAAATAATTGTGTTTTTTAAATTTAAAAAAATGGGGTATACGAAGTCTAATCTCTTTGTGACATCTCTGTACTGTGAGACTCCACATACAAAAGTGAAGCCCAGACTGTCTGTCTCTAATGAACCAGAGAGAGGTGGTCATCTCCTACAGGCCGGTCTGGTCTCCAGGCATCTGGCCATCCTCCCAGTCTTGGGCACACCTGCATCACTGGTGCTTCCTGCCAGACTGTGACTCTGCCCAGGTTTCAGGAGCACCCGGAACAGTTTTCCTAGGGGCTCCTGCTTTGTCCTGGCTCCTGGAAGCACAGGCTTTTGATGAAGGACTCTCCCCACTGCTAGGTAAATTGGTGATTGCCCCACAGTCTGTGTTTCTTGCATGGGGCGCAGAGAGTCTGGGCGTGGTGTCGTGGCCCTGGAGCCAGCTCTAGGACTGCCCGGCGGCCTTGCCTCCGCCCCTCATCTGGGAACAGGGCGGTGGGGAGGAGAAGGGAAGCAGGGTCTTGCCCGTTCTGCGTCTCGAGAACACGGGAACACATCGTCCCATTGCCTCGCACCATTCACAGCCCAAGCTTGTGTGAAGTATTATTTTATAACCTCCCCTGACAATGATGTATTTTATATAAGCAGCACATAAAGTGGTAATTTAATACCCTATCGAGGAGGATTAAACAATAAGGAGCAGATATCACTGTAGAAAAGTTACTTTATCCGGGAAACATTTATCTACTGCAGGTGGATGTGAATCATGGCTTCCTCCTCGGTGGCTCCTGACGAGCCTATGAGATTCTGTCCTGTTCGCCACTGTTAGTTATAAGCTACACCTTTCCTTCTATGATGTTAGTTACAAGCTCTACCTTTCCTTCTATGATGTTAGTTATAAGCTCTACCTTTCCTTCTATGATGTTTATTTCTTGCCTGTTCACCACTGTTACAGTTATAAGCTATACTTTTCCTTCTGCGATGTGTGTTTCTTGCCTATTCACCACTGTTAGTTACAAGCTATACCTTTTCTTCTGTGCTGTATATTTCTTGAAGGCATGGACTAAATCCTAATTCCACAGTATTTGATGAACACGCTCAAGAGATACTTGTTTGAATGAATGGATTAATGGAAAATAGAAGTGGTGACTTCACTTTTAATTCATTATGTCAAACTTTGTTTACATGGAAAATTTTATGGTCCTTTGGATAAACAGGGCCTCTGTGCAGGGTTGTTAGAGATTGTGAGAGTGCCTCAAATGGCTCTGTGGCTCTAGGCTCACAAAGGTCTTCAGGGACTTGGTGGCGGCACCTGTGTTGAAAACTGAGTTCTGCAAATCCATTCGAGTGACCTGCCAGCACACACAATCCTACTTCCCAAGTGATTTCTGCACAGAGGCTTCTCCTGAATGCCCCAGGTGAACGTGGGTTTAGCCAGCACTGCTGGGCTTCCACAGCAAGCCAGGGTGCTGCAGGGATGAGAGAGAAGAGGGGCAGGACCAGGATCTTCCTGGGACCCAGTCCCCGTGTGGGGACGCTGCCTGGCCTGGCTCTTCTGGGGGAGGTCAGGGAAATGATGGCATGGAGGGACTGTTGGCATGAGCTGCTTGCTCAAACATAGATCCCAGGTCTGTGTGGGAGGCAAAATAGAAATTTATATGGATATCATCAGTAACATAGCAAATATGGGCTTCTTCCCTAGGGTGGCTGACCCTCTTGCTCATCTGCTGAGCAAAGGCCAGGCCCGACCTTCTGGGCCTCCACAGTGAGCTTTTCCCAAGCTCTGTCCACTCCGTGGAGATGGCCGCAGCCAGGGCAGACAATGGGGTGTTTGCCACTTTTTGTTTTCTTTTTCGAGACGGAGTCTTGCTCTGTTGCCCAGGCTGGAGTACAGTGGTGTGATCTCGGCTCAGTGCAAGCTCCGCCTCCCAGGTCACGCCATTGTCCTGCCTCACCCTCTCGAGTAGCTGGGACCACAGGTGTCTGCCACCACACCAGGCTAGGTTTTTGCGTTTTTAGTAGAGACGAGGCTTCACCGTTTTAGCCAGGATGGTCTCGATCTCCTGACCTTGTGATCCACCCGCCTCGGCCTGCCAAAGTGCTGGGATTACAGGCATGAGCCACCACACCCGGCCAGGTATTTGTCGGTTTTTGAAAGCTACATTTAAAGAATGAAATAGACTGAACAGAATTACTTCCTTTTGAATGTTTAATACTTAATCTACCAGAACACTTAAATACAGTTAATGTATTCAAATAATAAGAAAGAACTTTCCCTCCGTTTCCAAAGCAAAAGTATAAACAATCTTTTACTTGGCAGGGATTTCACTATGTTTCTTAAAAGCCAGCAAGCACTTTTCCTGAAATAGACCCGTCTCTTCCTCTGCATAGATCCTATGAACATTTTAGCTACATTTCTGCTATATCTTGATGTGTGATAGATTATAGAAAATTCCTTGCTACTGGAACTTCACGATGCTTTCCTTTTAAACATCAAATAGAAAGTATGGATAGTAAATCTCAGATTAGTTGCCATTCTTGGTCTTGGTAGAGCTGCCACCAAAAGCCTCTGTCAATTACAACAGAGTGTGTCTCCCTAGCAACTAGGTTTAGATTGCAGACCAAGCCACGATCACCCAGGATTCAGTGCAACGTCTTCCAAAGCTGTAGCCACTGCTCCTGGAAAAGATTTGAGAAGCCCTCCCTTTGATGCCTGTGCATGGCTGTTCTCAGATCACAGCAGCTGCAGCAGCAGCAGCATCTCGGAGGATGCCGGAAGGGGTGTCCTGGGTACTGACTCCACGGCAGGGGCCTGCAGTATCTGAATGAAATGGTCGTGACACTGTGCACCCTAGAGGAGTCCACAGCCACGTTTCAAAGGTGCAGTGGTCCGAGGTGAACCCCAGAGCACTGAGGAGCCTGGAGTTGACCTGTCACAACTCCATTGAGAGAACTGACTGAATTCCGTACCTGTGCGGGCAAAAGATGGCTATTTGCGCTTGGCTCCTTCCCAGGACAGGGCAAGGGAGGTTGTCTGTACAGCTAGTGGGAGCTTGACTCTGTTCACACTCGGGGCTGAGTCACTCTCCTTTCTGTGAGCCCAGGGAAGATAGAGATGCCTAGCTTTCATGGAAGAGAGCCCTGATGAGTCGAAGCTGAGCTTCAAGATGGTTGGTGTTGTAGTGTGCCTGGCGGGTTCCGAGTCGGTGTGTGCTGAGTGGGGACCCGGCTGCTGCTGTCGCTATTGGGCTCAGCAGACGCTGCGGGGGACGTGGCTCCTGTGGTACTTGGTTTTCTCCTCACAGTGGTGGGTTTCCCTGCGGTGAAGGTGTTGGTGCTGTGACAGGGAGCCTGGCAGGAGGAAAGGTGCTCGTGGGGTTGTGCCCCGAGGCCCCCTTCCTCTTGAGGAGCAGGAAGTGGGTTTGGGACCCAGCTTCCCGCTGCGCTCCCTTGCTAGGTTCTTGGCCTCGGGGGCCAGGAGAAGCTGAGTGCAGGGCTGAAACCTGGACCCCTTCCACAGCCTCCGCGGCACTTGTGGTGGTATGCGGGACGAGGCCCTTGGAACTCCAAGCCCTACCCTGGCATGCCCGCCCGTTGGGGCGTCTCGGGCACCTGCTGTGTGCTAGGCTCCGTGGTGGGGTGGGCGGTAGCAAGGGCTGTGGTGTATAGGGGACACGGTACGCAGATGATGATGAGAAGCATCAGGGAGGCAGTCAAAGCACAGCTGAGACTTGCAAGGAGGGGACTGGCTGTGTGTGTTGGGGCTCAGGGAGCTGCCTCTACCCAGAGCCACAGTGGCCAGTGAGGGCAGAGCAGGGGACCGAGGCCCAGGGAAGCCGTGTGTATGGTTCGCATCAGGTGTGCGGGTCTGCCGGGCTGTGCGGCCCTTCTCAGTCCCGGCTGGGCCTGGGGTCCCAGAGGGAATGGAGGGTCTTCGCATCTCCCTCCTCTTGCTTCCCTGCTGCTTCCTGGTCAAGGGATGCTTCTTTATTGCAACTCTGGCAGTTATTCTGCATATTAAGAGGAGTTTCACAAAATCATAGGGGGGGAGGCGGACTAGGGATTCATTTTTTTTTCTCCCCCTGATTTTATACGGAGGCTTCTACTATCCCTTAGTGTGGAGGCAGAGTGCAGATGCTCTACAGTTATCTATCCAGGAAGAGAAGAGCTGCCGGGAAGCCACAGAGCTGATCATTGCAATAGCTCTGACATTTTAAAGTGGGAGAATGCTGATGTCTATAATAATCAGAGTAAAACTTCAGTAGCTTCAACATAAAGATGTCGAGATGATCTTAGAGCCATTTCGTCCCTAGATCCTTCTACAGTGTGGAGTGTGACATCTCTACCAGCCTCTGGTCAGTGGCCGCCTGTGGGTAACTGAATGCTTGAAGTGTAAATGAGAACTTCTAATTTTATTTAATTTCAGTCAAATTTAAATAGCTATATGGGCCGGGCACCGTGGCTCATGCGTGTGTTCCCAGCAGTTTGGGAGGTCGAGGCGGGTGGATCATGTGAAGTCAGGTGTTCAAGACCAGCCTGACCAACAAGGTGAAATCCCATCTGTACTTAAATATATAAAAAATTAGTTGGGCGTGGTGACAGGCGCCTGTAATCCCAGCTACTCGGGAGGCCGAGGCAGAAGAATCACTTGAACTCGAGAGGCAGAGGTTACAGCAAGCCGAGATCGAGCCACTGCACTCCAGCCTGGGTGACAGAGGGAGACTCTGTCTTAAGAAAAAAAAGATTTTAAAAAACCCTACATGCCCCTAGTTGCTTCTGTAGGAGACGGCATGGTTCCAGAAGGTAGACTTTGTGTTGAGGACTCTGCAGCGTCAGGCTGGAGACAGTCTCCCTTCCTAGCAGCGTGGGCCGCTGGGCTGCTCTTCTACCAGAAGGGATGGTGGCGTCTCTGGGAGGTATTTGTGGACTCAGATCTGTGTGGATTAGTGACTTGTGTTACTCACAGATACTTAATTTTATGGGCAAATGAATACCTGGACTGGCTGCAACTTCAGGGCGAGATTCGGGAGTAGGGAGTGAAAAGTGACGACGGAACCCTGGGCTTGTCCTGCCATCCCCAGGACCCGGTCGGGGCGCCTTCTCGTCTGAAGTCCCAGCACGTGGTCAGGGTACCCCTCCCCTCTGAACCCCCCCGGAAGTGATCGGGGCACCAATCCCCTCTGAAGCCCCAGCACCTGGTCGGGGCGCCCCTCCCTTCTGAATCCCCCAGCACCTGGTCGGGGCGCCCCTCCCTTCTAAAGCCCCCAGACCTTCCTGGCCTGCGGTGCTGCTTCTCCAAATTCTGCCCTTGGCTGTTTTCTAGGAATCACCTGTACCCGAACAGGCTGCGTGTGTCACTTCTTGTCGGATCTGGGTCGACGGTGAAGCTCATTTATCTTGTCTTCCTCCTCACGTGCCATATCTCACCTGTTGTCTGTCTGAGTTTGTGTGAGTGCGTGTTGTGCGTTCTCAGGCTGTGCTTGGTGCTTAGGTGACAAGAACGTCTTAGAGCAAGGGACTGCCTGCTCCAAAGGACGCTGTGAATGAATTGAGACACGGTTTACTTGTGGGGTTTAAATTTCCTGGGTGTTGGAGGCAATTAGGGGGAAACAAGGTCTAAAAAAGCCCCTGGGGATGAGGAAGGCAATAATGAAAAAAATTACTCTATACACACTTAGCAGTTGGTTTAATTTGTAGGTGAATTTTGCATTTTGGGAACTACTAAAGCTATTTTTTGTAGGGATTCCTTGATGAGCTTCTTGTTTTCTGTCCAGTAGAAAGTAAAGTGGATCGGTTTTGCCTTTAATTCTGACTGACTAGAATCTACTTCCTTTTTCCCCCCATTCACGTTAGGGTGGGGATTGGACTAGAAGAGCTGTAGGATCTCTTTATTTCTGATCTTAAATGAATTTTTTCTTTAATTAGTTTTTTTGTTTGTTTGTTTTGTTTTGTTTTGTTTTGTTTTTGGTGAGCTATTACTTTTTCCTTCAATGCACTGTTCTTTGGTTTGGAAAACGGGCTCTATTTGTACCGTGCTTTAAATGTACACAATGGTTCTAAATTGCTACTTTTCGTTAAAGTTAGATACAACATCATAATTAAAATGTCATCCATAATTGAGGCACAGTCTGAGGCCTGGAGACCCCTCTTGTCACTTCCAGCCATGTCTCCTTCCCTGGCCACGTTGCCCCTGGCCACATCTCCTCCCCCCACCACACCGTGTCATCCCCCCACCACCTCACCTCTGGTCACATCAACTCCCTCCCGGCCACATCACCTCTGGCCTCACTGCCTGCCTCCCTCTCTCCCTGGTAGCCTCTGTGACTCCTGCTTTCTACCCTCCCGAGGGTCTGTTCAAGGCTCCTTCCCCGTTTTCCACTCCTGAGTGGGTCTCAGGGCCTGGATGTTTCACAGGATGCAAGTTTCTTCCCTTCCAGCCGCGGGTCTCTGAGCGACAAGTCCATAGAGGGCACTAAGCTCTCCTTACCCACCTCGGGGTCCCGAGCCCTGACCGCCGACCACCAGGGCTTTTCTGCAGGGTGTGGGGCAGACTCATGCGTGAATTGGACAAAAAAGGTGATTCCAGGAATCCTTGTTTTAAGTGCACTGGAGCAGAGATGGGGAGAGGGGACCACCGGGTTTGCTCAGAATTGGGCCCTGCTCACAGCCAGTGAGGCAATATAAGCACCTCCTAAATGAAGCTTTCCACACACTGATTTTACACATGACGGTTGTGATGGCTGGAAAAGGCTTCACACAACGAGTGAGTTTGAGCTGCATTTGAAGGAAGAACAGGTCCCTGTAGGTGGAAATGAAAGGTAAGCGTGACCCAAGCCATCAGCAGCAGCGGGGGTGGGGTGGTGCAGACTCCCCATGGATGGTGGGCATGGCTGAAATGCAGGAGACGGCAGGGGTGCGAAGGAACAGCAGGGCGGCAGTAAAATTCCCCTGCAGAGAGGGGACGTGACTGAGATATTACCACATGTATACAACTGAGAGATGATCTGAGGATGATTTCTGGGAGCCTATGGGAAGAGCACGTGGTCATCATCAGTTCTCGGGATCTCTTTTTATGAAGTGAAAACAGTCATGCCTCTGCCTATCTTGTGAGCTGTTAAGATCAAATCGGATAATCTTCAGCGAGCCTTGTAAATGCTAAAGCTTATGACAGACTGTTCCAGCCCCCTTGTCTCCACCCTCCTTTCCTATTCGGTAACGTGAACCCTGCTGGGTACCTCACTATCTGCCTGGCTTTCTCCTCCATAACGTGAGCCTTGAGTACTTGCTGGGTACCTCGCTGTCCACCTTCCTTCCTCAGTAACGTGAGCCCTGAGTATTTGCTGGATACCTCGCTGCCTGCCATACAGCTGGCTGTAGAATTGTCAAACGCACTTGGCTGGCACATAAACAGAAGTGCTCGCCAGGCCTTGGGAGGGCTTTCTGACATGTGGGTGCCTTCTGTTCCCTGTTAGGCTGGAGCTGCAGGAGCCCTCCTAGACCAGACAGAGGACCAAGGCTGGGGTCTCGGGGTGGGGGCTGGGGGATCTCCCTGGGTTTATTGTGTGGGTGAGAGCAAACTTCAGTCCCGCTGTGGCATTGGGATTCAGGGTTCCTTCTGGAATGTTTTGAGTGAGAAACAGGAAGTGTGCACAGGTGCGTCTTCTGCGGATTTTATGGTTATCTTGGGAGAGCACTGGTGCCTCTGAGCTATGAACCTGCAGAACCACTTGTTCCACTAACGGCCGCCTTTATATAAAGAATGACTTACAAAAGATGCCACTTCAGATGGAGGTATTTGCAGGTGTGGCCTGAAAAATGAACAGAATGACTTTCATCTCAAGGAAAGTACCTTACATTATTCCCAATGATAGACATTTGAGCTTTCCAGCGAATATTAAAATATAAAAATCTTGTGTCTACCACTTTCTCATGTGATTAATGATATTGATGCGGTTTTGTTTTGTTTTGTTTTTTACATATAACGAAATGTGGAAGCTGCTCATAACTCTGAATCAGTGTTATCTAACCAATGTGTGATTACAAAATCGTGTGCTGGTAAAAGCCATTCAAGTGCAAGACGGACCAGTCGACTTAGAAGGAATTGGGGCAGAAAGGTCCAACGAGCAGAGCACAGACTGTGTTGCAGACAGCCTGTACGGAAGTGCCACTTGTTACATTTGGCAGCAGAGAATAACTAAAGTGATCTGAAAACACAGTGAAAATACCACTTCCTAATTGTATATCAGTATGGGGTCGGACTTTCTTCATAAACTTCAGTCACGGTTCTGCAGCCCACTGAACGCAGATGCAGTCATGAGAATCCTGCTGTCTGAGGTACAGAGATGTTAGGTGTTTTCACAGCAGCACAAACTGTTGCCACGCTGCTGCTTATTTTGGAAAATGGTTTCTTCTTTAAGACTGTGTTAAGATGTAATGACTTTATCCTTGTAAAATAAACTAAATTGTTACTTTTTTTTTTTTTTTTTTTTGAGACGGAGTCTTGCTCTGCCACGCAGGCCGGAGTGCGGTGGTGTGACCTCAGCTCACTTCAACCTCTGCCTCCTGAGTTCAAGCGATTCTCCTGCCTCAGCCTCCCTAGTAGCCGGTACTACAGGTGTTCGGCACCATGCCAGGCTAATTTTTGTATTTTAGTAGAGACGGGGTTTCACCATGTTGGCCAGGCCGGTCTCGAACTCCTGACCTCAAGTGATCCACCTGCCTCTGCCTCCCAAAATGCTGGGATTACAGGCATGAGCAGCCACCACTCCCGGCTTGATGAGAAAGCTTTTTTGTGCTCTTTAATAAAGTGCAAAGGGTTCCTGAGACCCAAAAGTTTGAAAACCACTGGCTTAAACTGACAAAATTGTCCACGATTCTTCAGTGTATCTTCTAATCTGTTGATGGAGAAAGGACGGTAAGGGTTGCTTTACTTTTTGCCTTTCACAACTCAGTGGTGCCGGGACAACTTGGGTATCCACATGGAAAAGGATGGACTGGACCCTTCCTCACCGTACAAGCAAAGCTCAACATGAATCCAACGTAAGGAGCTGACTGAGACCCATTCTGTCAGTCTGCTGGGTACTATAACGGACACCACAGACCGTTCGACTTAGACAATAGCATCTTGTTTCCTTTTTCCTGGAGACTGGAAGCCTGGGATCAAGGTGCGGGCAGGGTTGGATTCTCTGGGGCCTCACCCCATGCTGTGTAGATGGCGTCTTCTCTGTGTCTTCACAGGTTTCTCTTATGTGCATGGAGCACTAAGGACTGTGTCTAAATTATCTTAAAAGAACACCAGTCATTCTGGATCAGGGCCTACTCTTAAGATCTTATGGGACCTAAATTACCACGCTAAGGCCCTGTATCTAAATACAGTGACATTTTAAGTTTCTGGGGTTGTGACTTTAACATGGGAATCTTGGGTGGCGGGGGGGAATGGGACAGTTCAGCCCATAACACCTTCAGGGGAGAATCCTCGAGAGACTGTTAGGTTGGATTAGGCAATGTTTCCTTGGCTGAGACGTCTAAAGCTATAACAAGCAACTGAAGGGAAAAAGACGGTATCAAAATTAAAAATGTTCATTTCAGAGGATACTATTAAAGTAAAAAGACAACCCACAGAACAGGATACATTATCACGATAAGGACCTGATATCAAGAATATATTTTAAAGCTCTTAATAAAAATCCAATTTAAAAATGGAAAAAGGATTTGAATAGACATTCTCCAGAGAAAGACATATAAATGCCTTAAAAAGCACATGAGGGCCGGGCGCGGTGGCTCAAGCCTGTAATCCCAGCACTTTGGGATGCCGAGACGGGCGGATCACGAGGTCAGGAGATCGAGACCATCCTGGCTGACCCGGTGAAACCCCGTCTCTAGTAAAAAAAAATACAAAAAAATAGCCGGGCGAGGTGGCGAGCGTCTGTAGTCCCAGCTACTCGGGAGGCTGAGGCAGGAGAATGGCGTAAACCCGGGAGGCGGAGCTTGCAGTGAGCCGAGATCCGGCCACTGCACTCCAGGCTGGGCGACAGCGCGAGACTCCGTCTCAAAAAAAAAAAAAAAAACAAAAAAAAAACCCATGAGATGTTTAGCAGAATTCGTCATCTTAGAAATGGAAATCAAAACCACTGAGATACCACTTCACAACCACTGGATGGGTAAAATCCCAGTATCGGACAGTGACTTGGTGGTGAATTTGGGAAAACTGAAATCTTGATATATTGCTAGTGGGAAGGGAAGTAAAATGGTACAGTTGATTTGGAAAAGTCTGGCAGTTCCTCAGAAAAGTTATGCATGAAATCACCATACGACCCAGGAATTTCACTCCTAGGCATATGCCCAAGAAAATTGAAAACATTTTTACAAACAAACAAAAAAAAATCTTATGCAAGAATCTTCATAGCAGCATTATTTGTAGTAGTAGAAACAGTCCAGGTGTCTGTCAACAGGTCACTCACTGTGAGATTCCACTCACCTTGGACGTGAAAGATGTCAGCACCGAAGGTCACGCCAAAGGTCATGCACTGTACGATTCTTCTCACAACAGATGTCCAGAATGGGCAAATCCAGAGAAACGGAAGTCGGCTGGCGATTGCCAGGTGCTGGTGGAAGGAAGGAGCAGGTGCTGACTCTTAATGGGTTCAAGGTTTCTTTGGCCCATGGTGAAAAAGTCCCAGAATTACATACTAGTGGTTGATGTGCAGCTTTGAGAATGTGCTAAAAAGACTGAATTGTATCCTTTAATATTGGGGCTTTTATGGTTTGTAAATTCCTTTCAATTTAAAAAGGAACTCAAGAACTTCTTTGGTGTTGATATTTAGATGGTGAAAGAGACAGTATCCAAAACAAGTTACTATGTAACTCACGTCGACAGAGCTAAACTTCATATTCTGAGGATCTTAAAGGAAGCGTGTGAGCCTAGGAGACACAACGATCCTACACTAGATGTTACACCCCATCTTACTGATTTCTATCTCACATAACCATATTCAGGGAAAACCGACATGTAAACGTGAGCTGAATGCTATGCAGAGGCACACTCCTCTTACCCGGATGATCTTTAGTGGTACAGTAAGAGATGAGGTCATAGCAACGTTAGTTTAGTTAAATTTCTATGGCAACAGAAATTTGGCACATCTGATGAGTTAGATCTCTCTGCACAGCTCCTAATGGGGTTGCCCATTTCTGTATGGTGTCTGTGTATATTCTCGCTGTGGAAATAAGTGATAGCACCTGCACAAACACTTGCCCGGAAACGTGCACGAAGCTGGTGAAGGCAGAGGACAGGCAACAGGGAAGCATGGCTCAGCCCTGGCAAAGAAGACCGTTATTCCGAACGCAGAAGATTCAGGAACACAGTCGTTGGGAAGACTGCTGATGTCCGTGGATCTCACTGCTGTTGTGTTGTATCTGTGCAGCGAGTTACCGGAGCTGTCAGAACCGCACGTGTTGGTATTGGTATCATCACTCAATGCTGCTGACTTTTCCTGGTGCTGAGGATGACTGCATGTGGCGGAAGCAAAGTACTGACCTAGCACAGATCATCAGATCCCAGTTCTTTTTTATGAAGGGGGGCAGGATTAGAACCATCCCCCCACACTCCCCAATCCTATAAGAACTGGGATCTGATGATCTGTGCTGTTGAGAGAGGCAGGGTTAGAACGCCCCACTCCCCAATCCCATTGTTGAAAATAATAGTTGGCTTGGGAGGGTTTTTTCTCCTAAGGTTGAAGCTGTGCATTTCTGGAGCCTGGGCTGTCAGCCATGGTGGCTGGGGAATGCTGGGGCTGCGGTCGTCCGGTCGCTGGTGGGTCCTGCCTCTTTGACACCGTTCATTTCTGAAGCTTGCTTTCCCCGGTGTTGGAAGTAGCAGCACTGGAAGAATGGCCGCCTTCCTACAGTGAAGCTCTGGCAGAAGAGGAGAAGACACGGAGCGTCTGTTCAAGGACGTGACGTCCTGGGCACCGCACCATGCGTTCTGCTTCTCAGCGGTGCCTCCTGGTTGATGTTACCATCACCTGGCATTTCCCAGGAGGTAACTCGCAGATGTCACACTGATGGAAAGCCGCAGCAGCGCGGTTCACGTCCAGGGCCAGCTGGAGCACATCAGCAAGGTCAGGCTGGATACATGTGCTTGCTGACAGGAAAATGACAGGAAATATGTCATTTCAGGGAAATGACAGGAAATGTGCTTGCTGACAGGAAAATGACAGGAAGACGACAGGAAAGAGGCCCATGAGGAGAGGAACCAGTGGATTCAAGGCGGGGAACTGAAGGAGCGAGTCATCACAGGGTGGGAGGCTCAGGAGCCAGCAGGCAAGAGGGATGTGGCCTCAGGGTGCTGCTGGGTTGGTGAGGGGCCTTCTGTGACTTTTCTAAGAGTGCAGTCAATTGTAGGGGTGGGTGCCGGCTCCCGGCTCCCGCACATAAGAGCCAAGCGTCTTGCAGGAGACCAACGTGTGCACTGGGAGTTCCTAGTTGCGTGTCCCAGCATGCGGCCCAGAGGCCCCTGACAAAGCTCAGTGCACCAGGGACACAGTGGACTTTTGGTTCCTGACCCAACGAGGACGTGAGGGAGTGAGTGAGGGCCGAGACACAGATGCAAGGATGCACAGGATGGGGTGCAGTCAGGTGGAGAGTCATGCTGTGGGGTCCGGGAGAGATGGGTTCGAGAATAAATGGGACCGGGTTGCAGTCAAGTGGAGAGTCATGCTGCTGGGGTCTGGGAAATGTGTTGTGTTTGCTTCTATGTGAACAGCGGGACCTGAGCATGTCTGTGCTTTGACGTTTAATCTGTACACTATCCTTGGCAGGGTGTGTATCTCTGTGGCAGAGGACACCCCGGCCACAGTGGATGTCAGTGGCGGTGGCTGGACTCACGGTCCGTGAATGTTGCATGATCGAACGCGTTTGGTACATTCTCAGCTGCTGCCCAGGTGCCTCCCGAGTATCCGGTGCTGTGGCTCCCCACACCCTTCCCATCTGTGTGTAGCATGACCACCATCTTCCTACCATGTGTTTGTGCTACCACGGCTGCCATGTCTAACGGGCGCTTTGCTTTCCAGCTACTTTCCTATAACCAAACCCTTGAACGACTTTGCCTGCGTTTCAGAGATGATTAGGGTATTAGTCTTTCAAGATTGCTCTGAGGATTTCCAAAAGCAAATGCAACTTACAGGGTGCAAGATATTGGAAATGACAGTAATTAGAGATGAGTTTTCTCAGTGTGTTGATTGCGGTAAAATTACATAGCACTCTATTTTTAAGTGTATGGTTTGGAGGCATTAAGTGTGTTCACACTGTGGTGCCACGATCACCGCCATCCATCTCCAGAACTTCCTGGTCTCCCCACGCTTGAAACTCGGTCTACCCAACACCAGCTCTCCTTCCGCCCCAGCTCTGGGAAGCACTACAGGTTGCTTACAAAATAGGCTTTTTCAGTAAGAGAAGGGGCAAGGAAAAGAGCTCTAAAGACTGTCTTGAGATTTGAGGAAGTGTTTTGGGTTTTGCTGTCTGGTTCCCGGTGTAAAGGAACTACTGAAGACGTGGGAAGGTGAAGGTCTGTGATCTCAGGAAGTGCTGGGCTGGGCAGCTTTCCCACTGTGACGGGGGCACTTGCCCTCAAACCCGCCTGAGATAATCGCGTGAGGATGGTGCTGCATTGTGACAGCTCTGAACTTGATCTCCTTGAACGTTGCCAAGTACATAAGCTTTGGCGGTTACCGTCTAGTGTCTGCGGGAGACCTAGAATTTGAACATTGTTGACTTTAGAACACTCTCATTTTGATAACACTCTACCTGTTCTCAACAATAGGAAATATGCTGTGTCCTTTTTTTTAATGCCTTAATATTCTGTGTTGTGGTGGCAGTAGTTGCAGCGGACGCTACTTCTGGTTCATGGTCATCGCCAAACACAAGCTTCTGGAAACCGTGTGAAAAATGAAGGGGAAAGTGCTTTTCTGCAAAGGGCTTTTTTGAACATCCTGTTTTTTTCTGGAATATCTGTTGTGGTGTAAAACGTTTTCATATTTAGGGGTTTGTAACGTGTTTTATACTGGTTAGCTTTGAAACCCCATGTTTTTGCATGTCATGGGGCTGCTTTATCCTATTCTATGATATAGCTGGTTTGCAAAACTATTGGTTATTTCACTTTAAAAACCAAAGCAGCTTACAGATTGAGTGTGATTCCTGTAAGAATTTAATTGCAAAATTGATTTGTGTTCAATAAGCTTACTGGAATGGCTAGATCCGTGGACAAAAAGATAAGAATATGTCAAGTCTCTGGGCCAGGAAGGACTTCCAAATAATACAAGTGATACACGGTAATTTCTTAACAAACAATTAGATTTAGTATATAACTGGTTAAAACCTCTATATTTTCTATTATAGCCATTCCACAGTGCCCATGGGGGTGGGCTGCAGGACTGCCTATGGAATCCAAGGTCTGTGGGCACTCAGGTCCCTGCAATAAAATGGCATCGTGTTTGCATATGACATATGCACATCCTCCTGCAGACAGTCATGTCAGGGTTGCTCGTAACAGCTATACCATGCACATGCCATGCGAGTAGTTGTTTAATGAATAATAAAGTCTGAATGCTTAGTACAAACACATTAAAAAAAAGTCTTGATCTATGGTTGGTTGAATCCACAGGCCTGGAACCCCGGGAGAGAGTACAAACTCTAGAAGCAAAACGAACAAAGCACTTGAGGTCAGCAGTGACGGGTGTGGGATCACACTGAATCTCATGTGTTTTGCTGTCTGTGTCACTGTGTCCCGTGTAAACGGGAATCATTTGTAGCTTAAGGTAAAATAGGTAACAGGAAACACTACAGAATGGGCACGAAGGCGCGCCCCTCATTACCCCGTGTTACAGCCAAGCATCTGCCTCCTGGGGAAGGATCTGTTCTGTGGGGAGACTAGATGTTGATGATTTCCGGATGTGTGAAGGGAAACTCCCTCCGAGAAGCGTGGCTTTGGCCGGAGCACATCAGATGAGAGTTAGCGCGGCATGGAGTTTCCACAGTGCCTCTCAGGCCTGCTGCTTCTCTCCTCTCCCCACCCCTGGCCCTGACTCTTACCAAGGGAGGAAAGTTCAGCTCCAGCTGAGCCCCGCACAGGGCTGTGGGTCTCTAGGGCAGGTGCCACCTTCGTCTGAGCAGGCTGTGTCAGAGGAGGGTCTGGCTGTACTTGAGCTGTGAGAGATGCTCTCAGAGATCCAGGATCCTGAAAACCCAGGTGCTGAAGGTTCCTCCTCTTCCACCATCCTGCGGGGAAGGGGGTCTTATCCTGCTTCCCCTCAACCCAGGCTGACTTCTTGTCTGTTCTGTACACCTAGGTTTTCAGAGCAGTTATTGTTAATCATCTAGCAGACAAACAACCATAAGGTGACAGCCTGGGAGGGTAGACGGCGCTGGAAGGTAGTTTTCTGAATAACAGCGTTCAGTTTCCTGTTTTGCCGTCATTTGACCCAAGGCCCCAAGATAATTGAAATACCGTCAGCCAAACACCGATTTTTTACCTGAGGTTTTTTTTTTTTTTTTTCTTTTTAAGTTATGGTTGCAAACTTATAACCAGGGACCTGACAAAAGAGAAGGATTTATTTGCAAAGTGAATGCCGGGGATGGTTGGCATTTGCCAACTCTGACTAGCAGGGACCCAGGCTGCTTCCGTTCTGCCGCCCAACTCCTGACCCTCCAGCTCCTGCCCCTGTTCCCACCAGCAGGAAGAGGAGCGGGAAGGTGCCTTTTCCCCTTTAAGGGGATGAGGTGAGAGTTGCACCTGCCAGTTTGCTAGTCCCTGGGGTGATTCTCCAGCATGGGTGGGAGTTGGGTTTGGAGGCCTGAGCCCCGTGAAGCTGGGGTTGCTGTTCCCTGAGCAGCAGGAAACTGGACTCTGGGAAGTGGGGTCAGAGGGTAGCATCCTCAGGAGGGGCCTCTCGTCCCGTTTGACATCTTCACTGCAAAAGGGGGTGTGGGCTTCATGGTCCATTGACAAATAGAACGTTATTTTTGTGTTGTTTTTTAAGCACATCGAATCCTAATTCCTTTGGCCTTTACTAAAGTGGCATTTTGTAATTCCACATGATTTCATTGATATACTCGCAGGAGAGAATGCTTCCTGTAAACCAGAAGGATCTCTGAGACGGTTCTCGGCCCATAGAGAGTTCATTTTCCCAAGGTTAAAGACACAGCCTCAGGCGGGGTTGAGGACACACTGCAACAGCCTCAGGACGTCCTGGACATGTGTCCAAGGTGTTTGGGACACAACTTGGTCTTACACATTTTAGGGAGACGTGAGACATCAATATATATGAGATGTACGTTGGTTCGGTCCAGGAAGGGAGGCTCGGCTCCAAGCGGGGAGGGGTTTCCAGGTCACAGGTAGATCAGACAAATGCGTTTCTGGTGTACCTTTCCAGAGGAAGCAGCCAGATCCGCATTTATCTCCGTGTGCAGATGGGGACTTTGAATTCTCTCCTCTGTCCATGAGGAATTTCCTTGTGCATCCGTTGTGAGGGATGTACGTGGCTTTTTTTTCCCCTCCCCCCAGTAGCTGTCTCTGTTCGGAAGAGCATGGGAGGCAGGTTTGCTCTCAGCTCTTCCTCACCTTGACGTCGCTTTAGCGTAGTGATTTTGGGGTCCTGAGATGTAGTTTCAACTTCATGTTTCTGAACACACTGGCACTCGAAACAGTATTGTAGGAGGTATCTAACTTACTTAGAAGAAGAATCTATTTGGAAGGACTTGAGCACATTCCTCCTTGAGAGAACCAAGCCTTTGTTTAGTTTGCTTTGCCCCGAGGCTGTTACGCTGCCCCGGGCTGTGCGGCCTTAGAAAGCTGTGCCCCTCTGAGCTACTGCCTGTGGAATCTGGTGACTTTGAAGTTAATCCAGCAGCTACATGTTTTGGAAAGCAGATTCCCTCTTAAAGTGTTGGTGATTATGATTCTAGCACTAGAATTTCAGTGCGTATTTTCCACCTTCTTACTTTGTCTCCTCATACACTGAGGTACTGCTGCATTTGCCCTTAGGCTTCACGGAGGGAGGGTCAGTTCTGACCCTTTCTTAGATATTGACCTTGAACGGACAGAATCGAGATTCAGAAAAACTCTCGAGCTGTGAGTGTGCGCTGATATCTATGTAAGTGGGGTTCATGTGTCAAACTCAGGTTTAAGAAAAACCAATTCTAGGCTGGGCATAGTGACTCACACCTGTCATCCCAGCACCTTGGGAGGCTGAGGTGGACAGTTCACTTTTGAGCCCAGGAATTCGAGACCAGCCTGGGGAACATAGCAAGACCCTGACTCTACAAAAAATTAAATAGGAGTGGTGATGTATACCTGTGGGCCCAGCTACTCGGAAGCTAAGGCTGGAGGTTCACCCAAGCCTGGCAGGTTGAGGCTGCAGTGAACCATGATAGCACCACTGTACGTATGGTGCACTGTGCCTGAGTGACAGAAGAACAACCACCCCCCCACACACAAAGTATCAATTCATGCAGTGGCCAGTTCTGCTGGGACCACCTGTTAAGGCTACTCTGGGCCTCACGGTGTGAGAAGGGTCTGTCCAGCGGTGAGAAGGAGTGGCTTGAAGGCCTAAAAGCCAGTTGCTGTGGTTCAGCATGACTGCGGGTGTGGAGTTGGGGGAACGGCTCTCCATGGCATGAGTGGGTAAACGGATGGGCTTCCAGAACGAGCCCCTGTGACTTTGCCTGGTTTGCATCCGTCCAATACAAATCCACAGGCTCTTACTCTAGAAGCTTCTGCCGGGGCTGATGGACTGGCCTGGGGACAGAGGGTGCCCTCAGAGCCTCAGGGTGCTGTCTGGTTTAGGAAGAGCAGTCACCTAGATCTAGGATTTATGACACTACAAGGGGACTCCTCACACTCGGAGCAGCATCCATCTGCATTCTAGACTTGGTTCTAGGCAAAGTATTTTGGAGCCTGTTGGTATCCTGTGTTCTGTTTATGTGTAAAACGAGTTAGAGTTATAACTAGTTAAAACCTATTTTTAAAATTTTGTCACAGAATATGGCAGTTGTGGTGGAGCCTGGCCAGAGACCCCCACACTCAGACGCTGTTGCTTGCTGGAGTTGCAGGCGTTGCCTGCATCGGCTGCCCCTCCCGGCGTGTCTGTGTTCTTGACACGGGCGCCCATCGAGGCTCGGCCTGTGAGAATCGTGCCACCGTTTGTCTCCGTGTTCCTCTGAGGTTCCGCAGACTTCACGGTCCCGTGGCAGAGCGTACGGTATCTGCTTGCATCCTGATTTCCCCAAACCCCAGGACAGGCCAAGAGTTCGTTACACACAACTGCAGAGGGCCCCGTGGTGTGGATTTACGGTGACACAGCCTTTCCCCAGCTTGGCCTTCGTCTCCAGAGTTGGCTTTAGAGCGATAGAAGCTTCCTTCAGACTGGGGGGCCCTGAAGCTTTGGTGCTAGGAATTCGGTGACCAGCACGGATGATACCCCATTTCTCTGCATTTGTAGCAATAGTTGTTAACACGACCACGAGATGTACAGAGGAAGGAAAAAGGAGGTTTTATTTTCAGAGTAACACTCTGTGCTTTGGGAAATGTGGTCTTGGGGGAGCTGTAAGCACACGCCCCTCAGGAGGAGAGGAGGCCGCGGCATTACACGTTCCGGGGTTTGTTGGCTGTGTGTGTTCATCGGGATCAAGGAATGTCTGAACGTTTACAGGGAAAGTGGGGTTTGTTCATCCGGTTCGTGCAATGTCTGAACACTTACAGGGAAAGTCTAGCACACATGCAGTGAGTTAACCTGTAACATCCATGTTCGCCTTGGGGCGAGCGTCACATTTGAAATGAGGTGGACTGGGCGTGTCATGTACAAAGGTGAGCGCAGACGTTTATGCGCAGCCTCAGTCACAGCCAGGACTGGCTCAGGGTCTGCAGCTTGTGGCGGGAAAGGACATTCACGAGGTCATTCTGTCCAGTTGGGGCTGCCGGCAGGGTCCCGGGGGGGGGGTTGTCTGGTCAGCCAGCCTCTGGAGTCCACCCAGGTCCCGTGGACAGCGTTCCTCTAAACCAGGCTTCTGATTGTGGAGGAGACTTCATGCTGGTTAACACACTGTACAGGAGTAGTGCCGTGGGGCTTTGGGGTTGACCTTCCCTATGATGCCAGTTACATTTCTCTCCAGATCTCATCATAGCCACAGAGATTGTACCTCCTCTGACAGCTGGGGGTGCCATGTTGATATAGTAATTTATTGCATTAAACTTTTTATTACTATTTTAATACCTTTTTTTTTCTTTTTCAAGAGATATAGGGTATTGCTGTGTTACTCAAGCCAGTCTTGAATTCCTGGCCTCAAGCAATCCTCCCACCTCGGCCTCCCAAAGTGCTGGGCTTATAGACGTGAGCCAGTGCGCCCAGCCTACAGCCATGTTTTTAAAACTCAGCAGTTCAAAAATCCTACTCCTTTCACCCCCTCAAGCAGGCTGGTTGGCCTTGTGCAAACTGGGGTGTCACGATCTTAGCCCCCCTTTTATTTTTCCCTTTGGCCTCAAGTTCTGATGAGAACAGCAGTTACAAAATGGGCATTAGGTGATTCTTCTGTTACTAAAGCCAGAATTCTCACCAGTTGGAGATGTTTGTCCCCAGGATCCCAGAAAGCTGCTTTGAATCAAGCCCGTAGTAAATAAGGAACTAAACTCTTGGTCCTCTGCTTAGTACCAGGGGAATGGGTTAGTTGCTGATACCTTTGATCTGTGCTCACGTGCTGCATCTCATCACGGGAAGCAGAGTCGCCCTGTGGAATAAAGCCCGGCTCAAGGTGGCGCGTCGAGACGCTTGGGGCTGTCAGTCCCTTATACAGCGGCAGACTTGGAGACTCAGTATCGCGTGCAGAGCCCAGGCAACCGGAGTGCATCCACCTTAGAGACCACATGGACGGTCGGCAAGGTGGATGTCCGGGCATATGGCCTTGACAGGCCCACTGCGAGGTGAATTAGGAATTCGTTAGCAAAGAAATCAAACACGCCTTTGGGTCCCAGCTGCTTGGAAGGCTGAGGCGGGAGGATTGCTTGAGCCAGAAGGTCAAGGCCGCGATGAGCCATGATTGTAATACTGCACTCCGGCCTGGGTGACATAGAGAGACTCCAAGTCAAAAAAAACACAACCCCTCAAACCTTACTCTTCATAGCAGGAGGGAGAATTTGTCAAAGTAACTGCAACAAAATCTTAGATGATATAATTTCAGTGGCTAAGTGAGCTGTCCATCCCACGTGGCTGGCTCACAACGCAACAGAGCCAGGTGCTGCTGCAACTGCGCCCCTCCCCACCCGATCGCTTGTGGACATTTTCTGTTTTCCCATATCTCCCTTTTGGATACATAGCTCGCTACTTTATAGCTAAGCATCAGTAAAACAGGTTGTCTATTTTGAAAAGTAACTATTATGTCTTTTAAGGACAGAAAATGAAGCAGGTGACAATAGCATGGCAACCTGGTGAATAGATTTAGAGGAATATTTAATACCTGGCACCACTCTGAACCCTTCTTCTCTCATGCTTAGTTACAGCTACCGCCTTCTATGACAAAACACTTTCAGCTCTGTGAGTAGGAATTAAACATATTCTAAATCAGGAGTTTTAGTTAAGCAGTATTTTACGTGAATGCCCAGATCCTAAGTGTTCACTGTACTGGTGTGTGGTGTTGAAGAAGGAACGAGGGCTTGGGGCTGCGTTTATGGTGCAGCGTCCGCGTTCCCATATGTGAGATGAGGGCCATGAGACACGGCCTGGAAGGTTCAGACTGTGGGATTGAATGGATCTGCCCACTCCTGGAAAGCCTCAAGTCTAACTTGACTTGGGCTGGTTTTAGGGAGATGCTGGCAGCGCTGTCCTCACAGGTTACCGGGAGGGGCTCTGGCACCGTCCCCGTCAGGTGTCTCATGATCAGCCCAGCTTGCTCATCTCAGAAGCTGCTGGTCGTGTTCTCGTTCCTGTTGTTTGTTGCGTGTTATTTAGGGTTCTGTTCATCTGGGGACCTAGGAGGTTTCACAGTGAGAGGAGAGCCGCTGAGCCGCCTTCCTGCCTGGACGCCAGCCCCACGGAGGACCGTAACTGCTTGAGGTTGGCTTCTGCCCCCGGCCTCACCTGTGGAGGCATTGATGCAGTGGTACTTTCTAAGCTCCTGGGGCACACAGTGCTGTTGTGTGGATCCACAGGCCACTGTGGCGTCCAAGCACGTGCTCCCGGAGGAGAGGACTCTGCGGGCACTGATAGTGGGAGCTGGCTGAGAGTCCAGCGAGTGAGACTCCCTGTGACGTGCACAGCTGCCATCTGCACAGCCCCTCCTGAGGCCAAGATGGTCGTGCGATAAATGCACAAAGCGCGTCTCCAGCAAAAAGCCGCCCAGTGTCCACATCCAGGATATCCACCAAGGTGGCCTTTTGGTGTTAATACGATGAATGTGAGCAGCAGGTGGTCTGTGTCGAGTGTGACTGTGCCACTGCAGTTTTGTTCTCATGTCTTGATGAGCATGAACGGTTCCTGACGAGGGTAGATAAGGATGCTGTGACCTGAGACTCTGCAGTATTGTAGCTTGAGGAACCAAGGAGTTCTTCTCTCTTGCAAAGCCGTCAGGGAGGATGTTCCAGGCTGGTGACTGCTCCATGAGGTATTCAGAGATCCAGGTTTCTTCCCGACCCCTGCTCTGCGTTCCCAGGGACATGGCTGTCCTTGCCGTGGTTGGGACTGGGTGATTGCCATGCTGGCGGGGGAGGCTTACGGTGAGAGTGGCCCTGATTTACCTAATCTACATAATGACAGGGAGCCTGGGAGTAAAGTGTAGCCATGGCCTGGAGGATGGATGATGGATGTTGGTGAACGACTGGCTGCACTCACCGCAGCTGGCCCAGGAATGGGGAAGGATGGCTGAGTATGCCATTCAATGGTACCTGGTTCTTTCAGATTTGACTTCCTTATGGATTTTCTGCTGTAAAGAGGAGAGAGCCTGTGGTTCTAGGCCAAGCATCTCACTCATCTCATAACATCTTGTATCCCTCAGCCAACATTTATGTCAAGTTTTAGAAGTCCTATCAAACTGGCAAGCATTTCTCAATTTGGTTTAACCATTGGATTTTATATCTGTGTCTGCATGTCTATTTTACATCTATGTGGTTATTTGACACTCTGTAGTACCTTTGTAATAGGTTCTATTTGGTGGAAGTTACTTTCAACAAACCCTTGCTGCTACTTGAATTTTCAAGGTTGCAAGTAGAAAGGAGAGAATAAAAACCACATCTTCTCTAATTTTAAAATTTGTTGTTTCTCAAATCACACCAGAAGTACAGATATTACAAATTACAAAAGCAGCCAGAATCAAGGTTAAGAGATTTCTGGGCGATTCTGGCTAATCAGCAGTATTTGCTGAGGTGTGTGCAGCAGAGCAACATGCCAAAACGCCCGGGACGGGGGAGAGATGGGAGGCCCGGCTGTGACTTCGGAGGTGCTGTTGCCTCAGGGAGAGGAGCTAGATGTAGAGAGGATAAATGGACACAGGTGTGACCACCGCCATCCTTGCGGTGGCACGGAGGTCTTTGTACAGGGACCTTTGTGAGCTGAGTTAAAAATTGAAATTGAGAGAGTGCAATGCATTCTTAGTTTTTAAAATAAAATGCTAATAGATAACGTTTTGTTTGTAAGAATGTAAAATGTTACATCTTTGTTAAAGAATAATAATTTGCTTCTGAGATCTTTGTGACTGAGATTTGAAATCTTAAGTATGGTTTTTTCTTCCATGTTTTATACATATGCACGTATACACATATATGTAAGGTATATAAAAGGAAAATAAGCATATCTGTATTCACATTTATATACACTTCCATAATGTGTATACTTCCAGTCACACATAAGTCTAAGAGACTATGACTTGACTTGATAACCATGAGAGGGTAATTAAATAATTTATCTGCTCTTAGCCTTGCTTTTGTATGTGAGCAGGGACCCTGCGAAACGCGCCTCCTGCGTTCCAGGCCTCACACAGCCCGTGCCAGGTTTTGGAAGCAGGAGTTTGTCTGCGGCCACTTCGGGAAATATGTGGTTGCCAGGATTGCCTAGAGCTCCAGGCTGTCTCCAGTCCCAGCCTCCCTGGGGTAGAAGCTGCCCTACCAGGGGCCTGGACATGGACGTTAGGGCCTGGAGCCAGGGACCGCTCCTGAAGCGGGGGGCTCCCCTCACGGCTGGGCATGAGAACCGAGGATAGGAGGCGGAACCAGCCTCGGGCCAGTGCACGGCCTCCCTGAAGTGCTTGTGGGAAGCCCCAGCTGTACTTTGCTGACCCCATAGACAGCACCACACTCTGTGAGATCCCCCTGGCCCACCCCTCAGGTTCCTAAAATGATGAAGGTTTCCTGAGCTGTGAATTTTTAGGTCTAGGCTAAAAAGTCCTGGGACAGGCTCACAGGGTTCTTTATGTAGAAATGATGAGTGTGCTGGTGACTCAGAGCAGGCACTGCACCCTCACTCCAGGGTCCTTCGTGCCAGGTGGAAACGAGCGTGTGGGTCACCCAGAGTCCCTGCATCCTCACTCCAGTCACTGCTCTTTGGTTTCTTAATTAAAAGCCTAAAAGCCTTGATAATGAAAATGCATTCTCCCCAGAGAGTCGAGTTTCCGGTTATGGAGGCTCACCTGTAAATGCCGTGCCAGGTCAAATATGCTGAGATCTGGGCCAGGTCCTGCTTCCTGCTCACGGTCAAAGCAGGTACTTCATTTGGGAGGTGACCCAGGGAGATATCTGAGAGGCCTGCCGGTCCCCGAGGGATGAATCCGCTGGCCTTCACATTCTGCTCCGGCCTCCATCAGCTCCTTCCTACCTGCAAACTGCCGGCTTTGACGTTGCAATCATTGGAGATATGTTAGGGACTTGGTATGGGTTGATGCCCATAGGACCAGCAGATCGTGAAAAGGTGGGAACCATGGCTGGGAGGGTGGTGACCACGGCCAAACTGAGAACCATGGTGGGCTGGGAGGTCCATCTTCTGTCTGAAGTGTTTTTTAAAATAAAAAACAGTGTCTCAGGAGCATGAGAGGGGAGGCCACAGACGGGGAGAATGCATCTGTAAAAGACTCATCTGAGAAAGGCTGTTATCCAAACCGTGCAAGGAACTCTCAAAACTCAACAAGAAAATGAACAACCTGATTAAAAATGGACCAAAGACCTGGACAGATACCCCAACAAAGAAGATACACAGATGGCAAATCTACACGTGGAAAGATGGCCCGCGTCTTATGTCATAGGGCGAGGCGTCACTGTGCACCCATCGGCCTGGCCAAAACCTGAACTCCGACACCACCACGTGCTGGTGGGTGTGTGGGCATCAGGACCCTCACTCATCGCTGGGGGAAGTGGGGCAGCTCCAGTGGGAGGCAGCATGGCGGTTTTCCTTGGAACTAAGCTCTCCGACCACAGAAGCAATCACAGTCCTGGACGTTTACTCGGAGGAGCTGAAAGTTTACTTCCATGCGGAAATGTGCACACAGACGTTGACAGCAGCTTTATAATTGCCAAAACTAGAAAGCAACCAAGATGCCCTTCAGCAGGTGAATGGATAAACTGTGGTATGTCAGATACTGGGATATTATTCAGCACTAAAAAGAACTGGACCCCTAAGCCATGAAAAGACACAGAAGGATCATAAACGCATGTTGCTAAGTGAGACTCCAATCTGGAAAGGCTGCCTGCTGTCTGAGTCCAACCACAGCACAGTCTGGAAAAGGCAAAGCTGTGGAAACAGTAAAACAATCAGCAGCTGTCAGTGGTTGGGGAGGGGAGAGATGAATGGGAGGAGCATAGGGGGTGTGTAGGGTGGGGCAGCAACTCCAGGTGGGGCTTTCATGGGGGATCCATGCCGTTCCACGTCTGTGAAACCCACAGAGTGAGCAGCAGCAGGCCGAGTCCTCGTGTGAGCTGTGGACTGTGGGTGGTGGTGCCGTGTTGATGCGGGTCTGTCGGTCGTAGAGACATGCTGGTCTGGTGAGGGCAGGAGAATGATGGAGGCTGTGCCTGTGTTGGGAAAGGATATGTGAGGACTCTCTGTACTTTCCTCTTCATTTTGCTATGAACCGAAAACTGCTTTTAAAAACGTCTATTGAAAAGGCAAACAAAAATGTGCTGGCCAGACAACATCAGTGTGAGGGTGTGGCCTGTGTTCTACGTTCAGAATTTCCCTTTTAGAATACACGTATCTAAATTTTTCAAAGTTAAACCTTTGCATTAAGTAACTCACTACCAAGTTACAGTATCAGCTTGAGCACTGCCAGGATGGCCAGGATCCTGTATCCTGACCAGCTTCTCCCCTTACAGGTGCAGTTGACGTCCATGGCCACATCCCAGTAAGCGGCAGGGCTGGAATCAGGAGTCAGGCTTTGCGGGACAGAGAGGAAGTGAGATCTTGTAAGCACGTGGCTGAGGGCGGGCAGGGAGGAGCCCGTGGCGCAGGGAGCCGGCAGGGATGACTTTTTGACCAGTTTTCCTTATCGCTGAGGCCTTCTTAGACTTGGGGAGTTGGGAGTCCCCACTCTCGGGTGCCTCAGAAACCAAAGGCTGCTTGTAATGCTCAAGTTCCAGATGCCTCAGGGGAGGTACCTGGGTTGTTGGGTACAGTTCCGTTATTTGCTGCTCGGTGGGATTTGCCCGCAACATTTCTGATTGTTTATAAGAGCTGATGTTTGAGCTGCTTAAAATCACATATGGATGTCGATTTATCTATAAAAGTTAAGAATGGAATTTGAGTGCAAAGAGTTGTGAAAATGCTCAAGGTTATGTACTAATGTATACATTACATTTGTGGAAATATTTGAAAGTGCAGGATTTACATTAAACACTTCTCTTGATTTTTGTAATATCTACCTGTCATTTTCCCGTTTGATTAATAGATGTCAGAGGGCTTAAATTTTGAGTGCCTGAATTCACTGAAATTAAAACTTCTTACATCAAATGTAATTGAACTGAATGTAGCAACAGTGCATGCTTTTATAAGTACTGATTAAAAAATATATAAAAACACATATCCATGAACATGCAGATGGGGGCAACATATTAAACCATGGAAGTAGAATTAGTATTGTTTTCTGAGAAGACAAATTTTTAAAAAGCTAAGGGGTCTTATAACTTTCTAGTTTCCAACTTATTTACCCTAAAGTGGAAGATTGACAGCAGCAGAAGAGGAGATCCTGCGCCAGTGCAGGCTCTGGGAGCAGCGGGGTGAGTGCTGGAAGGAGCTGGCTGGAGGCAGAGCCAGGGAGGTGCTCAGACAGGCCAGGACGGCCTCAGGGCACGCGGCTCAGTGAGTGAGAAAAGGTTCACATTTCTTGGAGAGCCCTTGACTCTGCCCACGGAAAACCCAAACTCCTTCCAACGGGGATGTGCATCTCATGTAAAAGTTGTTACTCCCAGAAAGAAAGCCAGTGGATGTAGAAATTTTACGTATGCAGAAATTACTTCAAATTTGTTTCTAACCTTATCCTTTTCTTCCCCCATCTTAATGTGTGGTGACTTTCTGCAGGTGATGCACACATCTTAGGAGAGCGCTGTATTTCAGTTGCTGTTGGCTCTGATGTGACTTTGTGGTGTCCGATGTTCTTGTTCTGAGGTTCTGCCCAGAACGTGGCTCCTCCCTGCTGAGCGTTGCTTGTTGAAGGCCCGTGTGGAAACTTTCCCTGTAAGCTCGTTGACCGCAGCAGTCTTGGTTAAGAAACCTTTGGACCTCCTGAGACTTCACACAGCCTTCTAACCTTTCTAGTGTGTCCTTTTCATTTTACTGTTCCCCATTAACCCAGATGTTTTCCAGAATGTAAGTAATCTGCTGAATGCAGGGTGGGGGGTGCCCTCCGTTGGCTCTGGGGAGAAGCATCGCTGTTTCTCCGGGTGGAGCTTCCCGCCCACCATGGTGTGCTCCAAGACGCAGCAGGGTTCTTTGGCAGAAATAATCGTCGAAGGCCTGCGTCTCCGTGGCAGGGTGGCTGTGGGTATGGGACCTCGCGGCCATACCGGCCCCTCCCCATCAATGGCACCACGGAGAGGAGCAGGGGGAGGCCTGGGATCTGTCTCCAGAGTCACAGCTGTGCTTCCGAGACTGCGTCATCCATATGTAACTAGACATGCAGAGAAAGTGTTGGAGATCAGCAGGAGACGGTGTCTGTCCCTAATGAGCTCAGGCGTGCCCTTGAGAGGGTCAGGTTTCTGTGCGGCTGATCTGGACTCGGCCTGGCTGTGGCAGTGCAGGTGACTGCTGGGCTTTGGCAAGGCTGCAGCCACTATCTGTCTGAAATGGCCCCCTTCCTTGGCTCGCGGTGCCAACTGGGCCCCCAGGCCTGAATTCCCGCCAGGACGGAGGCCCTGTGTATGTGTCGGGGAAGGGGGAGGTGGGGGTCCTACTTTATTGCCGTATCCAATGCCACGCGGGGTCAGCACTCAGGAAACATGTGCTGTGTGGGTCAGCGATTGAGTTCAGAAACCTGGAAAATTCAGCAGTGTAGGCTTTGGGCATGACCCGTCCAGCCTTGGGGCTCTTTCTTTCTCTGAATTTCCTTCCATGGCATCCTCCTCATCCCAGGGGCCCCTGTTCCCATATGGCTGTTGGCAACTTCACAGGTTCCTCTGCCTCCCCTCCCGGGCCCTGGTGTGGCTGGGGCAGCTAGTAGCTGTGTAGACCCCACAGCCAGTAGATCATTGGTGCCAACGCCTTGGGCCTGGTTTACTTGAGTCAAGGACTGCAGTACATGGCTGAGCCCACCCCGAATGCCTGGATCGGAAGGCCTTGGGTTGCAGAGGGGTGGGGATTGGATATTGAAGGACAACCTGCAAAGCAGAAGGGGAAATGGCTGTGCTGATGGGCAGCTAGAGGAGTCTGTGCAGAGCCTGGGACCCAGTGCAGACACAGAGCTGACATGGGCAATGCAGTGACACGGCCACCGTGGAATTGGGCAAAGTTACAGGCTTCAGACCGATATGGAGCGGCTGGTCTAAAACGATCCTCATTTTCCTTTAATCCTAACAATTGCTGGCTTACAGGGTGGGGGAGTGAGATCTGTGGTGGCCGCGAGGAGAGACAGGGATTTTAATTAAAACCCTCTTTCTGGGAGAGGGGAGTAGCCGTTTCTGTAGGGCAGTGAGCATCGTCATCTCAGGCAGCTCAGGCTGCTGTAACGAAACACCATTGACTGAGCGGCTTATGAACAACAGGAATTTGTTTCTCACAGTTCTAGCGGCTGGAAGGCAGGATCAGGGTGCCGCACGGGTGAATTCTGGTGTGGGCTCTTTCCTGGTTGGCACACACCTTCTCTCTGGCCCTGACACAATGGGAGGGTGAGGGATTTGCTGGGCCCCTTTCTGAGGCACAAATCCCATTCAAGGGTCTCCAGCCTCGGGAACTCATTACCTCCCAAAGACCACCTGACAGCATCACATTGAGGCTGAGGATTTCAACCTGTGTTTTGAGGGGCAGGCAGGCAGTTTGTAACCTTCACCCTCTTTGTGTATTTCTGACTCAACATTGAGTCTGCCTTTGGCTCTCCAGTGGACAGAGCCTGTGTGGACACTGAGCAAGGTCAGAGCTGCAAGCATGTACACATCGGGGGCAAGGGAGCTGCCAGGGGTGTGAGAAGGGGTTTCAGCGTCAATCGGAGCTGCTTTCCTGGCAAATGTACTCATAAGCTATCCTGGCAACATTTGCTTTTCACGAAGAGTCGATGAGGCAGTGGGGGCAGCAGGCGGTGTTGCCAGAAGCTTGGAGCTGATGAGCAGCAGAGAAGGGGCAGAGGCCACGACCTTGGGGTAGTCAGCAGTGCCAGGTGTCTGCCCTCCAGGCCTCACGTCTGTAACTGTGTAGAGACCGAGCCGACCGGGGCTTGCCGGCCAGTGTGGCTCTCATACAGGTGATTATCGCGTTGTGCTTTCTATGTAATGTTCCCTCAACCCCATGCCCACCCCACCAATTTCTGTGCCTAGCAGAAATGATGCTGCGTTTCCTTGATGAAGCCTTGAGTTTCCTGTGGAGATGTAGGAATAGCATGATTTGGCTCACGTCAAAATACTTTGCAGTGAAGCTGCACGGAAGAGGTTTCTAGGCTTCCATTTGACGTTTTCAACAATGCCTGAGTGTTACAGGACCGTCTTGCTTGTTAATAAAGCACCAGATGAAAAAGGCTACTGGTTAATAAAGGAGACTTTTTACATTAGCACAGAGAGGGTGGCTTGAGATAAATTCAGCGTAACGTAGGTGTGTTTGTAAGCCGTCAAAAGGACCATCTCTCTGCTGGCGACACATGTTTTCCGGTATTGGTTTTGTTCTGTAAAAGGATGACTGGCATTCGGCAGAGTCATTCCAGAATTCACCTGGAAGGCGTCCACATGGTGCCTTGTTTTCTCCTGATATTCTGGGCACCACGAGGGATTATTCCTGTCTTCAGCACTAGCAGGAGACTTTTCCTGAACACCTGCTCCTCTTTGGCGCTGTGGGTGTGAAGGGGTCAGAGTGACCCTGTCTTCATGGAGTTTTCAGACACCATGGGGATAGTGTGGCTCGAGTGTCGGGCTCGGGTGGGAGGGAGACTTTCCCCAGAAAACAGCTGCCGATTCCAGGACGGCCCTCGACCCCTCCTCCCTCTGTTCCTCTGCGTCATGTCTGAATTAAGGCTGTTCCATCGTAGCGGGGGTGTCATGTTAACTGGAAGTGTGCTTTTTTACTGGGCAGTAAGTAAATTAATGGTACATTTTCCAAGGACAGCGAGGTTTGATTTGATGAATCCAGTGGGGGAAAGGAGAAGGGGCTTGGCTGTGTGGGGATGTGTGTGATGGGAGCAGAATGTAGTAGCCATGCAGGCTTTTGGGATGGAGGGGCCACGCCCACATTTCCATGGGATCCGTCGCTGTTTGTGCCACTAGACCTGAACCTCTGTCTCTACTTCTAACACCCGTATAGTGAGGAAGCCCCTGATGGGCCTGAGTTGTTACTTCCCATGGCCATCGCTGGGAAATGCCCCAGACGCCTCTCCAGGCTGGTGATGGCCCTGGGGCTGGACACTGGCTTTGTCCTGAGTTGTTTCTTCTTGTGGCCATCGCTGGGAAGTGCCCCGGACACCTCTCCTGGCTGGTGACGGCCCCAGGCCTGGACACTGGGTTCGTCCTGAGCTCTGCGAGGGGCTTGGGCTCCACGTGCAGCAGGCATCTGTGCATCCCTTTGGATGTGAGATGTTGGCGCTCGGCTTGGAGGCCAGCGCAATCTGGGTGTGGTCAGGATCCAGTTCATCCTTTGGAGAGAGAGCACCTGCCCGGGGACCCCTCTGAGGTACATAGTCATGCAGTGCCCTCACAGGATGCCCGGTCCCCCGAGAATTTCCCGCCATTCCCCTGGACCCTCAGGTATGGGAGTCAATTGTGGTGTGTGTGTCACAGGCGGGGGTACTGAGGACACCACGTGCCTGCTCGTGCGAAGACCTGAAGTGCTGCGTGAGCTCGTTCCCAAGGGGCCGTTGGCATCTGGGGGCCTGTGGGTGTCTTTCCACTGGCAGGAAATAATGGGTGGCCTATGTTACCTTTTGTGTCTTTTTTTTTTTTTTTTCTTTGCCGAAAAGCCCTAATGCCAACGTCGCTGTCCTGCTATTGGAACCGCCCACCTCAGGCTCAGTGGCCCTCCTGTTTCTGGGCTGCTGCAGTGTTGTGTTGGGGTAACTGTATTAACTTCGTTTGAATTTTCTTCCTGTTCTTTTGGAATAAGTGTTGATAGTTTGTGCTGCTTGTTCACCCCAGAGGCGAGGATGTCCTTTAGGCCTGGAGGAGCACAGCCCCTGGAGGGAGGTGCCGGGCCTCTACCTCTCATGTCATCAGCAGCCCTCTCCACACGTCTCCTCTTCACTCCTCGTGCCCACGGCTGGGGTCACGGGCCGCTCGCTCTGCTGTTTGAGATCCTCGGAAAAGATGTTTGCCCTGAAGAGAGATTGGGGGTGTGTGGCTGATTTTAAATAGGAGGAAATGATTGTAACAGAATGAGCAATGCCTAGCACTTAGTCTCAGGCTTGAGAAATTGTGTTTTAGAAGCAAGGTATCCCCAACTCCGGTTTCCTTCAAATTAAATCTTTTAAAGAGTCCACAAATATAAATAGTTAAAGCCTAAAACTATGCAACAGAGGGCCTAGAGCCCAAGCCACTGCCACCTCTGACTCCAAGACACCACAAAAACTTGGCCCTCCTCCTCAGAGAACCCCCCTTCTGCTCCTCCTTCCACACTGCTCCCTCCACAGTGCTCCCTCCACACTCCTCCCTCCACACTCCTCCCTCCACACTCCTCCCTCCACACTCCTCTTCCGCCCCCTCCCCTTCTTCCTTCCCCTTTCCTTCTTCCTTCCTTCCTTCCTTCCTCTCCCCTTCTTCCTTCCTTCTTCCCCTTCTTCCTTCCTTCCTCTTCCTCCTCCCTCCTCTTCCTCCTCTTCCCCCTCTTCCCCCTCCCTGTCCTTGGGCAACCTCCATGGAACTCTGGTTCAAAGTCACTGGTCTGTGGGGCCGCCCATTTGATAGACGAGCACGCTGGGGACCAGACACAAGTGACTGACTCAGACCAGCTCGCATGTCGTCTCCTGCCTCCCGTAACACCGGGTTGTCCCTAATGGAAGAGAATCAATGATGCTGCTTCACTGATCTCCAGGGGAAACAGGTTGATAACAGGTTATAAACATGGGAACGTTTTGGAAAAAGCGTCGTCCACTTGTCAGCTCCATCTCTCCTGCCCGGAAGATGTAGGGGAAACCTGCCTTCAGCCCACCCTCATCCCATAACAGGACAGAGGACAAAGGGGCAGAGACCCAGGTCCTGTCAGTGCCCTCAGGAAACCCCCCATTTCCTCCTCATGGTGGAAGTGGAAACCATCCAACTGGACTAGATTTTCCCGGGAAGCCCCTTCACCCCGAAAGCAAGGAATCTGGTTTGAGCACACACCATTCTCGGTGCCATGACTTTCTGCTGCTGAACCCTGCATACGTGGCCCATTGATCTTGCTAGTCCAGTGTTACTGGGTCCTGGGAGTTTCTGTGGGCTGATGGCAGGTGTTTACCATTGTGTTCAGAGGGGAGAACAGAACTTTATTTGTCGAAATCAGATGATAACCATTGCCATGTGATTCCTTGGGTTGGTTTGGGTGGGGGGTGCTCAATGCTTTTCCTGAGGGCTAAGTTCTAGTTTGAGACCGTCTCTCTTTGTCGCCCAAGCTGGAGTGCAGTGGTGCGATCTTGGCTCACTGCAACCTCCGCCTCCTGGTTTCAAGCAGTTCTCCCTGCCTCAGCCTCCCAAGTAGCTGGGATTATAGGTGTGTGCCACCACGCTTGGCTAATTACAAAAATATTTAATATAGGCTGGGTTTTGCCATATTGGTCAGGCTGGTCTCGAACTCCTTGCCTCAAATGATCGGCCCACCTTGCCCTCCTAAAATACTGGGATTACAGGCTTGAGCCACTGTGCCCGGCCTGATCCTGACATCTTTTAAAGCTGCCTTCATGTACCAAAAGCCAGTCTATGTTTGAAAATCAGTCTTGAAGAGCCTAGGAGGAGAGGGATAAGCTTCAACTAGGTGAATAACTATGCATATGTTAAAAATATGGGCCAAAATCTACCCCAAATGTTAACTCTTCTGCTTTGCGTATTATATCCATTTATAGTTATTTCAGCACTAAGATTTTTGAAGACTCTTTTGATAATTATGGAGAAATTACTATTAAAACTCAGCTGCATTTGTAACACTTCAAAGAACTAATTGGATGACATCATTTTTCCCAGAGGCATTTTGGATTGTTACATAATTAATGTTTATCTCTTTGCCAGAAATCTTTTTTTTTTTCTTTTCCAGAACAGATACCTGAAAAGAAAATTTCCTTTGCATTAAGTGTTATTTCACTGTGTGACAATCAATTTTTGAACGTGAGAACAAGATCATCATGTATTTTTGGGATACTTCTTGCTTAATAGTGATAATGCTAAGTGTTAAAATTATGCAACAATTTGTTTCTTTGAAAATTACTATTTGCCTGCTCACCAGGTGGGAGCTGATGAGAACGTGGATGTAAAAATTAAATTGTATTTAGCTTGTATAAAAGAAGTTTTAAAAAAAAAAGCTTTTTTTGTTTGTTTGTTTTGTGCTACTGCTGAAGTTGCTTCGTTGTGGAAATGAGGTTATTGCAGGCACCTAGAATTTTATCTCCTTCACTTGTACAATGGGAAGAAATTCTCCAACAAGCACAGGAATCTGACTTTCTGATATTGAGACTCCTAGGCATCAAGCCCCGTGGAAAGGTTGGTGATTACGTGAGTGTTGGCGTTGATGTGGGTACCCTCCAAGCCGGACGCAGGCAGCAGGGAAGGGCAGAACAGGCCCCTCAGGAGCCATCAGAAAATCAAGTGTTGGCAGCAGTGGTGAGGGTTGATGTCAGGGGCCAGGAGGAGGTGGTGAAGGGAGCATGTGCCTCAAGGCAGCCCTGGAACCCATGGTCCCTGCAGTGAGGTCTGATCTGCAGGGGACGTGGACGGCCACGTGGCAAGGCCCACGGACAGCCTGGACTTGGCTGCCTCAGAACTCTGGTGGACGTTGCAAACGGCCCCACAGGGTTGCAGTGCACATTCCTCGGACAGAGAGAAGACGCTTGTAACTGTTCTCGGCACGAAGCCAGCGCCCTGTGAACAGTGGCCACTGCTGTTGTGACTGAGTGCCGTCCAACTGGAGGCATTTGCTCTGCTCAGTTCACTTAATTGGGCCAGGAATGGGGTTGCCCTGCCTTCAACAAGCTTGACGCATTGAACGAGGACTCAGTAAAGTACTCTGTAAATATGCTCTCCTGGCTAGAGTGAGCAAAGCCCAGGGAGAGAGTGGTTCCTCAGTATTAGACAGGTGTTTGGCGGGGCCAGCTGTGTGGCTGCCAGAGCGAATGTGACCAGGAAGCCTCTGTTCCCCCGGAGGTGGCCAGCGTAACTGTTACACGTGCCGTAGGTAGAAAGTGGGCACTGCTGGGAAACTTGCTCATGTTGCTGTTTCCTGATTGGAAATTCAAGGTTTCTGAGCATCCTACATCGAATTTGTACATTGCTGAGACTGTACACCTTTCAACACTTGTTTTTTCCTGCTTTTCGGATCTCTACAACCTGATATTTGGCCGTGGCTTCCAGAACAGGCTGGATGCAGAGTGAAGTCCTCTCCTCACTGTCAATCTTTGCAGATGTCTTTCTTGAGAGTCTCAATTAGGTTTTTACTTAACTAGACTTTTTAAATTGCCATGCACATAACTCTACCAGTTACAATCGTGAGCTAACGTGGGATTTTGGTTTTACTTTGATGAATGTTTAACATTTGCATGCTGGATGTAGGGGTGGAGGTCATTTATCTGCTTTTCATTTCCTTCTTGGTTATACTTAGTGACTTTCAGGTACGGTGTGGAAAGCCTGGTACAGGGTGAATTGCAGGCTGCAGTGTGGCGCGGTGGACGAGAGGCGTGGGCTGCAGTGTGCACAGTGGATGAGAGTGAAGCTATTTCCATCCTGGAGGGAAACACACAGGAAACAATTTAAAAAACTGATCATCTAGCTTGAATGAGGTCCAACAAATTCAGTTTGCAAAGTTTAACTTCCAAGTTAACTTAGTAACTTTTCCCCTAAGTCATTAATTTAGTAGCTTATGTTTATTGCCTAAAGCATAATAGTCATAAATTCTAAAATGAATGACTAAACATGTAATAATTTAGGCATACAGCACCTGAAGGGAAAACTGCCAGTATGCTAAAATATTGGATACAGATGCTCAAAAAATATAATGTAGCATTCTTACAATGCATGTGCTTTTAGCATGTAACTTGGTGAGTAGTTTTGAGCTATATTTGTAGGAATGTGTATCTTGAATACTTTAGGACACCACTGGAGATGTGTGCTTGAGAGGTATAAATACTGAATGTTCTTCTCCCTTCCTTTAAATGAAAAACATTAGCTCCCTTGATTTTTATTTTTATGTTTTGAAGTGGACTCTCACTCTTGTTGCCCAGGCTGGAGTGCAGTGACGCAGTCTCGGCCCACTGCAACTTCCGCCTCCAGGGTTGAAGTGCTTCTCCTGCCTCAGCCTCCCCAGTAGTTGGGATTACAGGTACCCACCACCATGCCCCGCTAATTTTTGTATTTTTATTAGAGATGGGGTTTTGCCATAGTGTCCAGGCTGGTCTCAAACTCCTGACCTCAGGTGATCTGCCCACCTCGACCTCCCAAATTGCTGGGATTACAGGCGTGAGCCACTGCGCCTGGCCAGCTCCCTTCTATAATGATTTATACAGTTGTTTTTGCTTTTTGTTTTTTCGAGACGGTGTCTCACTCTGTCGCCCAAGCTGGAGTGCAGTGATGCAAATCTGGGCTGACTGCAGCCTTCACCTCCTGGGCTCAGGTGATCTTCCCACCTCAGCTTCCTGAGTTGCTGTGACTAGACACACGTCACCATGCCCAGCTTTATTATTATTATTATTATTGGTATTTTTAGTAGAGACAGGGTTTTGCCATGTTTTCCAGGCTGGTCTCGAGCTCCTGGGCTCAAGCAATCTCCTGGCCTCAACCTCCAAAACTGCTGGGATTACAGGCGTGAGCACCACATTTGGCCCATTTTTTTTTTTCTTCCAGGATTAGGAGTCGACTTTCAGAAAATCCTTCAACCTTGCAAGCTTAATTTTCCATAAAAGTATTCCTCTAGGATAAAAACAAGGCACAAAGAAGTACGTGTGGACTGCAGTTAAAAATTTTCAAGAAAACTTAGCTTAGGAAAGTTGACATTTACAAAGAACAGGAGGCCCGTTCAGTGCCTTCTAGGCACTGGGAATGGCGGTCTGTGGGCGACCCTAACATGTGCGGCGTCCTGAGACGTGATCGTGGTGTTCACGCTTTTACCGAGGGCTTCCCGGGAGTACCAGAGGCTGTTCTTCTGCAGTCGGCCAGCCAGGCAGCAGCTGCTGGAGAAGGAACAAATAGCAAAAGACAGATGTACACGGTGTTATTGTGACAGAGAGGTTAAAACCAGGGTCACTTTGTTCTTACAGTTTTAAAAAACTAATAATGAAGTCCTTAAATATGTTTAGGATTTCAAAGTAGTTGTGGGTGTGTCTGTGTCTCTAGCTCCCGTTCGGGTGCTTCCTGCGAAGAGAGCTCAGAGACGCCACCTTTCCTTGATGAGGTGACAGTGTCTGGAGAGGTGTGAACCCCGTGGTGGGGGGATGACTGACCTGGGGTGAGGCTGGGTCAGTGTGGGGATCCAACCCCACTCCACATTCCTGTAGGGAATCCACAGTTCTAAGTCTTTATGATAGGGGTAAAAATAACCTGGAAGAGGTGTTATTTTTTAAGAAGTAAGTGCCATGCTCTTTTTTCCTCATACTTTTCCGTGTTTAAGCAGCATTGAAGGATAAGGCACTAGTAGCATGTTGTTTTGGAAACAATGTTGTTGGTTATTTTACGTTGAATATGGTACTAAGGTTGCCTGGTAACAGAAGTTTTCCTTAAACAACATGGAACTCTGTTGAATCTGTTGCCCCATTGGCTGAGCCGTCTGAAATCAGTGCAGTAGCAGCTGAAGAGGCCTCCTCCCCTTGGAGGAAGCCGCTGGATTGGCAGGAGGCACCGGTCTTGATTTGAGGGAGTGAGGCGCCTTTGCAGGGACCCCACGTGGCCCCTGCAGCTCTCTCCTGCCCCCTGCTGGTTGGCCAAGCAGCCTTGCGACAGTGTGCTCAGTGTGAATGTTCACTGGGGCAGGCCGAGGCTTTTGTTCCAGAAACACTGACTTCAGAAACGGCCGGCTGTGTGTGTTGAGCATGGCAAGAAAGACTTACGTGTGTCTTAAACCTCTTGAACAAAGCAAGTTGATGTTTCAAATGCATCTCAAAGGCTAATGACTTTGCTATGGTCAATATTCAGGAGAAAAGAGGGTTTGATGAAACAGAAAGACAGGAGTGGCAAGTGACATGCTTGTGCCCCGTATGACTAAGCGATGTCCTGGCCGTTCCACACCACGGCCTCTGAGCAGCCAGCCTGCAGATACTGGGTCAATTTAGATATCCCTGATCTCTGCAGAGGTTTGATCAGGTAGCCCAAGAGCAGATAAACACAAACGCTGACTGGAAACCCTGGCACACGGAGACACTGGAAACAGCAAGCTGCTATTAACATCATAGTAAGAGACAGTCGCCTGCTCTCAGGGGTGTCAGTTTCTTTTGCTTCTAGACGTTCATCTGCGTTACAATACAGTTTTGCTCAGTTTATCCCCATTACTCCACTGTCTTCGCCGTTAAAGTCTCAGCCAGCACTTAGCTCTGACACTGCAGGAGTTTCACTGTGCGGCTGACCAGGCCTACCTGGCTTGGCTGTAAAGCAGGTGAGATTTTCCGGAAGGCAGTGACGAGAACCCGAGGCAGGAAAGAGCATTGCTGGTCTACATACGGCAGCGCACCTGCAGCAGAGCATGTACGTGCACGTTCAGGCTAAACAGGTGTAGGAGAGAAGAAAACCACCTACAATTAGTCCCTTAAAATGCC
The DNA here is from genome assembly GCF_037993035.2 of Macaca fascicularis. Taxonomy (NCBI): domain Eukaryota; kingdom Metazoa; phylum Chordata; class Mammalia; order Primates; family Cercopithecidae; genus Macaca; species Macaca fascicularis. Next base: position 198,825 of record NC_088381.1, read on the forward strand.
ACACACCCAACCCTTGAGACCCTAGCACATACAGTAGTAGTGGTCTTGGAGATGGCAGGTGTGCTGAAGTCTGATTTTCTCACTTAGCTTTTCCAGCAGCGTTTTCCTCATCTCTAAGCTGGGCCTAACAACTGCCACGCGTAGATTTGTGCATGGAACCGTGCGTGTAAAGTGGGGTAGCCCCCAGGACCTAGGAAGGACTCGTGGTCAGTGTCGGTGGTCATGCGTGCTGTACGGGTCCCCCAGGAAGATGATTGCTACATATAACTCCCTCCGTTCAATGTCACTGAATGTAAAAGGTGGGACATTGGCTTCTGATGTGTCTGGTTTGCTGCAGGCCACGCTGCACCCCGTGGTTCCTGAGCCCTGAGCTGAAGTACATCCTGCTGCATCGCCTGTGTCGCTTTTGCTGTGTCACTTAGAGCTCCTGCCCTGGGAAACTTCCTCGCGCCTGACGAGCACCACAGTTTGCAGCAAGACCTGTCCAAAGCGTGGACTGCGAGAGCCCCGCTGTGGTCCTGTCCTCTCCATGTTGGGAGCGACTTTGTGGGGTTTGTCGGCCCTTCTCTCAGGTGTCCTGTGTCTCATGGATCAGCCGACGAGCCCCGTCTGGAGGAGCACTCTGCAAAACGTTGCCGGCCACCCAGATCTCCTAGCGCAGAGTGAGGCCACATCTGCAGACTTGACCGCACAGAGTCCCGAGGCATTCGGCAAGAAGGGGAGTGGGATGTGTGTGAGATCCCACTGCGGAAGCCGGCTCTGCTCCGTACTCTGCGTGCGGGGTGCCTGATGTTCAGACCTGCTGTGTCTATCGGGGGCCATGGCGGGGTGGTGGGAGTGGGGGCAGGGAGCAGCGCGGATGGATCCAGGAAAGGACTTAGTTGAATCCCAGCTGCCCACATACCTGTTGCTGGTCTTGGACAAGGTCCCTAGTTTCTCTGGGCTTTCGGTTTGATTGTAAGACTAGGACGCCGCCCCAGTCTGAAGATGTCGGTGTGTGCGGGAATGTCTGGCGCAGTCACCATGGGTTTTCCTTCAGCCTCCTCCGTGCCCCTCCCTGGGTCAATCAGTATCCATGCGTGCCACAAGTAAATTACAGTCCCTCCGAAAAACCAGTTGACCCGAGTTTTATGGTCGAGCATGGTGAGTGTCCTTGCCAGGAAATGCCACTAGATGTCTTGGGCCTGCTCCTCTACCTCCACAGCAATCCCCGGAACAGGCTGGTTCAGGACGTGGGAGGTGGGAGTCAGTGTTGTACCTAGGACAGGCTGAAGTCAAAGGCTCATTTGCTCTGTGAGGGGTGATCAGGATGACACATCAAGTGGAGCCCCATGGCTGACCCTGGAGGTGGACGGTCGGGTCGGATTGGCTGCCCTCCAGCACGTGTTTCGAGTGATGCCTTCCCTGGGTTACGCAGCCCTGATCTGTAGCGCACAACTTCCCAGCTCCAGCCAGTCTGGTCTTGCCGTCTCCTTCCAAGAAGGTAGGTGCGGCGCAGTTGCCTTTAAGCGGCTCCTTCTGGACACCGCAGGGCAGCAGCAAGCAAGCATGGGCGACTTTTTTCTTACGTTGACCACAATACGCGGGGCCAGCTTTGCACGATCCCATTCAGCATCACACGTGTGCATCGGCCACTCACCTGTCCATCTGCCACAGACAGGCTTGGACAGGACCATTGAGTGGCCTTTACGGCAAAGAGCCTAAAGGGCTCACAGGAAACCTGGACCCAGCGCAATGGTAACAGCGCAGCAATACCTGTCATTGATCAAGGGGTATTCTGGGCCCGACATGGTGTTAAGTGATCCAGTTCGGTTAGCACTCTTAGAATTAACCCCCTTTGGCCTATCAGGAAATCGAAGACGGAGGGCATTAACGCCAGGGAGCAGGGAGTAAGGGGACACACAGAGGGGCTGAGGGGCTGGGCATTCTGAGCCCACGGATCTGCCCACAGGCCCCGGCTGCACGGGCACCAGGGCTGCTGCTCTGGAGGGGATGAGGAGCTCTGGGGAAAAGATGGAGCCTGACGTGGGTAAGATTTGGATATTTTCAGAAGAGATTTTCAGCCTGGAATGAGGGTGTAAGTGACTGAATCGGAGTGATGAGCCAGATAGCCCGGCTGCGGGAGCTCCCCTGTGGGGTGAGGGAGGAAGGCCTTGGGGGCGTGTGGCTGAGCAGAGGCGCTGGGTCGCCAGGAGCCGCCGCGGGTTTGGAAAGGGGGAGAAACGCAGCGCCCTGCACTGCAAGGGCACCGAGACGTGGTTGTGGTTCTTCCTGACCGTGACAGGCACAAATGGTGCTGATGGTGGAATGCACGGAGTTTGCCTTCAGAGAACTCCTGCTGTCTTTTAAAACCTGGGCCTCTCATTTAAACTTGGTGGCCTCAGGTGAATGGTCAGAAACAGTTTCTGATGAGGTTGCAGAGACTGTGCATGGCCTCTGATTGTGCACATCCTGTGATTGTGTATAGTCTCTGATTGTGGCCTCTGGCCTCTTTGTGGCCTCTGATTGTGTGGGTCTCTGTGTGTGGTCTCTGTGCAGCCTCTGATTGTGTGTGGTCTCTGATTGTGCTCAGTCTCGGATTGTGCGCGGCCTCTGATTGTGTGCGGCCTCTGATTGTGGGTTGTGTGAGTTTCCCGGGATTAAGTAGATGAGCCTCGTGCTGGGGCAGGTGTGCCTTGTGTTGGGCATGTGGATAAAGAAGTTTAACCCATCTCCTCTTTGAGAATGGCAGGGCAGTAACAAAGGCGGTTGATTTATACATGGCCATCCTCGTGAGGTGAGGACCTGAAAGGTTTACTGCTTTCCCGGAAAGCTGCTCTGGGCGTCACCATCACTGATCATGGACAGCAGCTCAGAAGCCCCCTTAAGGTGCAGGGAGGGACCGGCGCTGGTCCTGTCTGTGCCCAGGCTGCTGGTCACCCTGACGGCCAGGCGATGGCTGCCTGTGCACGAAGCTGGGGTTAGAGTGAATTTGGGCAGTGTCGGCTTTGATTTAGGTCAAGACTGATCAGTCTTCCTAAAATACTAGCCATGAAAGCTTTCATAGATTGTAGTTCTTTGGGAGATTTATATGTGGTTTTTAAAGCACAGGGCCCATGGCCAGTGTTGAATTACATTTTGTTCAGTGTAACTGACAGGACACTGGACCTGAGTCTCAGGCCTGCCACAGGGTTCAGGGAGCTTCAGAGAGGGAGATGTTTGTGCTCAAGTTTTCGCAGATGGGATGGGACATGGGCATGGGGCTGGAATGCTCTAACCTTCAATCTTCAGTCATCGGTATCACCTGTGCACACGCATATCGTTTTCAAAGATGGACAAGCTTTTGGGAAATATCTGAAGACTTTTCCAGTTTTGAAAGAAGCCAGGATGACACTGGAAACGTCAGGTGTCTTGGCTGCTGATCAGGTCCATCACCACGCACATGGTCCCTAACCTGGCCCACCTCTGATCATGCACAGCGGGTGACGAGGTCCATAACCTCACACTTCTGTGCACAGCAGGTGACCAGGTCCCTAACCTCAAAATCTTCTGATTGGGTGCAGCTGGTGACCAGGTCTGCAACTTCGCATGGCTCTGATTGTGCAGAGCTGGTGACCAGGTCACTAACCACCCACACCTCTATTCATACCCAGCGGGTGACCGGGTCCATCACCTCACACCTCTGATTGTGCACAGTGGGTGACCAGGTCTGGAACCTTGCACACCTCTGATCGTGCACAACGGGCGACTAGGTCCATGACCTCACGCCTCTCTGCACAGTGGGTGACCAGGTCCATAACCTCACACCTCTGATCGTGCACAGCTGGTGGGCACAGGACCCACTTCAGTGAGGGGCTGACTTCCCAGGTGTGAAGGGGGAATGCTGTGTGGCTCGCTAAGCCCCTCCATGCTTTGGGGGCTCCAGGCTGTGGCCGGCAAGTAGGAGGTTGTCCCAGGAGGCAGCTGCAGGGTGGAAGTACGATGTTGTCGTAGGGGGCCACTGTGGGGGGGTGGGACGGGAGGCAACTGCAAGTTGGAAGTAGGATGTTGTCCCAGGAGGCTGCTGTGTGTGGGGGAGGGAGGAGGCAACTGCAGGGTGGTGTGGTGGTCCCCGTGCCACTGATTTCAGGTTAAAATAGAATGTGGACCTCTTTTTACCATAGTTTTTAATTACTCCGCTAGTTTGTGTTGCTGTCTCTTGCTATGAAGTCCACAGTCTGATGTCTCTGTGGTCCCCATGTTTCCCTTCTGCTTGTGTTACCCGACCCTGTGGGTCAGCTGTGAGGAAACCACTCTCCACTCCTCATCTGGAGTGGTCTCGAGCTGGGTGTGCTGGTCTCCTTGTGGGCTAAAGTGTTCCTCTGTTACTGTTTTCTGTTTTTTGACCAAATTTAGCAGACTTGTGTATGATGCAAACACTTCAAAAAATGTCTTTTGCCTTTATGAAAAAAACACTTGCATTGCTTTAAAATGAACCTTTCCTGTGTCTCCATCCTTCCTCACAGATTGCTCTGTGTTAGAAACTCGGTGGTGTGTGTGCTTCATGGCCTCATTCCATCAAGCACTGTAACCTGATTGCAAAAGTGACTACACTCAAGGCAAAAAACTTTGCAAATGTTGAAAAGAATGAACAAAAACAACATATTGTTCTCTTGTCATCCTGAAATGGCTACTCTTAAGATTTTGATGTAGTTCAAACTACATCAAACTCTCACCTACTCCTGTGCCAATATTCATCCTTCAGCTCTGCCTCCGTTCTTCCTTTTTTCATGCTATGGGGTCTGCTTTGGAGATGTTATCTACTTTCATTCTTCCAAAGTCAAGCTTCTAGCTTTGGTTGGAACTGCAGACCCATTGTGACTCATTCAGCAAATACTTTCTAAGCACATGGATAGTCACTGAGAATACCGTGGTTCACCAACATGACTGTGGCCCCTGCTCACACGAACTTGCGGCCTGATGGGGAGAATGGGCACTAATATGACAATCAGTCTAATGGGTTTCTGATGAAGAATTGAGGAAAGCGCACCAAAGAAAGGGAAGCGGGGTTCTCTAAATTTATGCTGTAAAAGAATCTGGCGTATCTTGGGATGAGAGGTAGAAAACCGATGCATTCTGGAAGGTATGATCCCCTTGCAGTCTGGAGAGAAGTAGAGGTTGCTTGTTGAGGGGGGTGGAGTGTAGGGACACCACGGTCTAAACAGAGATGGGGGTGCGTGCAGAATGCCTCTTGCAGCAGGAAACAGGCACGTGCAAGGAAGTAAACACGGGAGAAAGTGGCACAAGAATGAAGGCAGGCAGGCAGGGGCTGGGAGATGATGGTAGATGCTTTATTCTCTTAATAACAGCAACAGGATGCTGTTGAAAGCACTTGAGGGAGGTGGGGAAGTGGGTATGACATGTTTTGTGTTTGTAAAATTATCACATTGTCTTACCAAACTATACTCCCTATTTTTTATTTTTACATTTTACTTTAAGTTCTTAGATACATATGCAGGTGTGTTACATAGGTATACATGTGCCATGGGGGTTTGCTGCACCTGTCAACCCATCATCTAGGTTTTAAGCCCTGCATGCATGAAGTATTTGTCCTAATGCTCTCCCTCCTCTTGCCCCCACCCCCCAACAGGCCCCCGTGTGTGTCGTTCCCCTCCCCGTGTCCATGTGATCTCATTGTTCAACTGCCACTTATGAGTGAGAGCATGTGGTGTTTGGTTTTCTGTTCCTCTTTTAGTTTGCTGAGAATGATGGCTTCCAGCTTCATCCATGTCCCTGTAAAGGACAGGAACCCATTCTTTTTTATGGTTGCATAGTATTCCGTGGTATATACGTGCCACATTTTGTGTATCCAGTGTATCATTGATGGGCTCGAGATATCCTCTTAACATGTGCTCCAGCAATTGCACTCTTAGGTATTTATCCAAAGGAGTTGAAAACTTGTGTTCACAGAAAAACCTGCACATGGACATTTATAGAAGCTTTAATCATAATTGCTAATTTTATTCCAGCTTTATTCATAATTGCTCAAACTTGGAGGCAACGAAGAAACCAAAATGTTCTTCACTAGGTGAGTGGATAAATAACCTGTGATATATCCAAACAATGGAATATTCTTTAGCACTGAAGGGAAGTGAGCTGTCAAGCCATGAAAAGACACGTAGGAACTTTAAACATGCACGGCTACACAAAAGAGGCCCCTCGGAAAAGACTAAATACTGTAAGCTTCCAACTAAAGGACATCCCGAAAAAGGCCAGACTATGGAGTGAAAATGTCCGTGCTTCCCAGGTGTTGGGAAGAGGGAGAGATGATGAGGTGAAACACGGAGATTTTTAGGATTTTAGTGCAACTGCTCTGTACGATGCTATCATGGTGGATACATGTCATGACATATTTGTTCAAACCCATAGAACAAGCACCAAGACGGAGCCCTCATGTAAACTGTGGACTCTGGGTGACAATATGTCAATGTAGGTTCTTCAATTATTACAAATGCTCCTTCTGGACAGGAGTGTTGTTAGTTGGGGAGGCTGTGCACGTGGGGGAAGGGAAGGCATATAGAAGGTCTCTCTGCACCTTTCCCTCAATTTTTCTGTGAATGTGAAACTGCCTAAAAGATAAAGTGTATTTTTAAAAAAATAAAGGAAAAAAAGGAAACAAAAAGTCCTCACAAAAATCAAATGAGAAAAGGATCACACTGGGTGCTTCAGGTCAAAATGGAAGAACAAGGGCTGTATTTACCATCCCACTTGATGACTTTTTTCTCACTTCTTTTCAGCATTTTTTTGGAGTCTAGTCAGTGCAATAAGGCAAGTTAAAACATATAAAATGCACCCTTATTAGAAAATAAGATTTAAAACTATCTGTATCTGCAGGTGACGTGATCACCCGTGTGGAAAATCTCCTGAAATCACAAAAAGCCACTAAAACTAATAATAATAAATTACTTACTAATAAGTGAGTTTGTGTTTAGCTTGTATCTTGCAAACTTTCCATAAGCAGTATTTATCTCTTTATACACTGGCAAAGAAATAATTGGAAATGGAAATTTACAAAGTAATATTAAGACTAAATCTGACAAAAGATGTGTAAGATCTATGCACTGTAAAGCAGGCAGTGATGCTGAGATAAATTAAAGAACTAAATAAATGAAGTGATATACTGTGTTCATGGGTCAGCAGGCTCAATATTGTTAAGATGTCAGTTCTGCCCTTGTGGATCAGAGGTTTAATGCAATTCCAATCAAAATCCCAGCATGATTTTATTTTATTTTTTTTTCAGTAGAAATGAACTAGCAGATTCCAAAATGTGTCTGGAAATTTAAAGAACCCAAAAGAGCTAAGACAACTTGGAAAAAAAATGGTGGAGGACTTACCTGAACTATCAAAACTGGGTTAATGAAACCTCCTAGAGGGTCTAGTAATAATCTCACAAACATGTTACCTATACATAGTGGATTTTTGAATAAAGGTTCAAAGACATTAAATTAGAGAAAGGACGATATTGATGATAGAAGGATTAAATACTACAGGCCAAAAAGAGAAAAAAGAGCTCCTGTTAAATATCTTCACATTGTTGGTGTCACTCATGCAATTCAATTCACATTTTGTATATCTAAAAGTTGAACAGACTTCTTCATTCTCTTTCCCCAATTCACTCCACAGAGATGCTGATGTCTTTCAGTGGAACTTGGAAGTTTGCTATTCTTTTTAAAATGACTCTCAGATACTGTTTATGCAAGAAGTTGTGGGACTGTAACTTACAAATACTGTTCTAAACCTTGGAATCACACGTTTCCCTTTTTCTCTACTTATCGTTTCTAGTCAGTTTCCCATTTCCTCTTCTTCATATTTACACTGCATTCCTTTTAGTTCAGGCTCTTGTTACCCCACTTGATCTCTTGATGTGGTCACCTGAATGTCCTTCATGTTCCAGCCTCCTGGAATCCTTCCTTCATGACCCTGAAGAACTGCCCTCCAGACCCGCAGGTGTGACCCGGAATCAAGGATCTCAAAGCCGAGTGGGATCTGAGAGGCTATCTAGACCAATCCTCCATTACAGACGTAAACCTTTTGATGACTTCACTTCAGAGCCCAAAATATTTGCACTGCAGGCAGAATCACCTAAATCACTTAATGTGATGTTCAGTCTTCCCGTGGTATCTTCCTCTCTGCATCTCCCTACTTTCGGTCAGCCATTTCTCACTCGTGACACCGAACCCTTCATTCACATCACATTATTGTTCTTCTCCACACACACTTGTTTGTTTTCTGCCTGGGTTTTTTGTTACATTCTTCCCTCTACTGGCAATATCATTTTCCAAGGTCTGACTACAGAATTTTAACGTATTCCTCAGAATGACTCACATATCACATATTCGACCAAATGGCTGCAGATTCTGTCACTTCCTCTCTTGTCCTATGGCAACCTGGAGAATCTTCTTCTCTTAGCCAATAGGATTTATCATGGTCCTTCTTTATCTTAACAATAGTTTAGCAGGACTGAGAACTGGGAAGTAGATTTTTCTCCCAGGGGTGAGAACTGTCTTAGTTTAGCAGATCTCCCTGGGTCTCCATTCTGGTTGTAGAAAAGCAGCCCATAGGGCATGGTGGGGAGGAGAAGAAGGGGAATTAAGCTGTGTTGCATGAAGATGGACAGTTGTGACCCTTACTCCAGGGTTGGGAGTTGAGGCCCCTAGGAAGGAGAAGCTGTAAGGATGAAGACGAGGCATTAAAAAGTGATGCAGGCCGGGTGCGGTGACTCATGCCTGTAATCCTAGCACTTTGGGAAGCCAACGTGGATGGATCACGAAGTCAAGAGTTCAAGACCAGTCTGACCAATATTGTGAAACCCTGTCTCTACCAAAAATACAAAAATTAGCTGGGTGTGGTGGCACATACCTGTAGTCCAGCTACTCGGAAGGCTGAGGCAGGAGAATCACTTGAACCCAGGAGATGGAGGTTGCAGTGAGACAAGATCATGGCACTGCACTCCAGCCTGAGTGACAGAGACTTCATCTCAGGAAAAAAAAAAAAAAAAAAAAAAAAGTGATGCATAGTAACAAGACTGCCCGAGGAGAAGAGGCAATCAGCAACCTTCTCCAGAGTGGGATGGCTGAAGACCCTTTAAGAACAAAGGTGTCTACTTTCCTTCTTTAGGATGCTCTATCGTGATTTAATGAACCCTCCCAATCTACTGTATTCAGTATTTGGCATGAGTCAATTTAGGGGAATTCTAGAAAACATAGCTGGCTGTTATCAGGTTAATGTAGATTGGGAGGTAGGGAAAAACCCCAGGAGACACGTAGGAAGGACAATACGTGAAAACAGAAGAAACTTGGAGTCAGTTCACCCTTCAAACAAAATCCAGTTTCCAGAAGACATTGTGAGGGCTGCTGGGTCTTCCTCGCCTGCAGATGGGGGATTCCAGATAATTATTATACTTGAATCTCACAGGATGGGGTGATCACCACCTGCTCTCAAATGGGATGAGTTACAATATCTTCTATCGGGAGGCGGTAAATAAGAGGTTAGGTACACGTCTGTAGTCATCACAATTTTGTCAAGATTGCTATTTTTACTTCCATGTCATAGATGGGGAGCCTGATGCTTGTGGAAATGATTTGCTCAGGGTCTCACCATTAAAAGTGGCAGACGAAAGATTCCAACATGTTTTAAAAGCTGCAAACTGAGCTGACTCCCATCCATGCTGTCATACCGACTTTGAGATTTCAATCCTCCTGAAGGCAGGAAACTTATTCCATTTGCTTTTATACCCTCCATAACACTAGTGAGCAAGTTTTGCTCAAAGTAACATGGAATATTTTGCTGACTCAAGGGGAAAAAGTAAGAGACTTAAATGACACCATCACAAGTCAACCTTCAAGGAACAGAGACATATTTAGCATTAGCTGTCTCAGTCAAATCAACATAGACATGCACGTTTATCCTTTACATGGCAGTAAGACAGCAAACACAATTGAAAAAATGAGCCAAGTGTAAAAAATGTGTCACAAAGGGATGGATTTAGACAGGAGAGCAGTGAAGTAGGTTATAAAATGGTCAGCATAATCCATTTTAATGAATTATTAGCTGAAACATGCAAAGCATTTAGGATTTCTGGGAGAAGTGTACAAACACCAAATGTTTGTCCAACATTTTCTTCACTGCTGCTGTCTTTCCACAGGGCTGGAGATGATGTTAACAAACGGCCTTGGGAGGAGAGATTGCAGCTGAGCCCACACCCTCTCAAACTCCTTCAGACTGTTTGTTTTTGTAGACTTTACCATTAACAACAAATCCTAAGATTTACTCAATCAGTACAGCAGTCGTTGGCCCGAGTTCAAATTTCTGATTCGAAGGAATCTGCACTCTGCCTGCCAGGATCGACTATTAATGGCTTCGTCCATAGAGGAGCTGTGTCTTTGCTCACTATGGAACAGTATTGAGGCTTCGAAAGGGGTATTTTGCTGGTCACCTCCTTGGTCATCCTTCTGCTCACCAAGAGCAGATACTGTTCTCAGCCCCTTACATTTACAAGGTCGTTTAATTCTCACATAGCCCTTTCAGATAGATGCGACTATTACCCCCCTTTTACAGAGGAGGAAACCGAGAGGCAGAGGACATAGGTGAATTGTCCCAGATCACAGAGCTGGCTATGGAGCTGGGACTTGCACCCGGCCAGCCTGGCTCCAGAGTTCACTGCCCTCCTCCTGTACAGCACGTGTGACCTGCAGTAATCACCGCCCAAACAGGCAGGCACTGCGGATAGCCAAGCACACCTCTTCCGACTTCAGCACGGAGGACGGTTCGTTTTCATTCTGGTGTTCAGCTCAGGACTGTTTTTATCACAAGGACGCACCACCCAGAAAGCTCAGTCATGTGCCGTTACCTTCTACGGTCATGGTTTTCTACTTTTTGGCCCCATTTTCCTGAGGACTTGGCCTACTGGGACGTGAATGATGCGTTGCTACTGTAGAGACAGAGGTTCAGGTCTAGTGGCACAAACAGCGACGGATCCCATGGAAATGCGGGCGTGGCCCCTCCATCCCAACAGCCTGCATGGCTGCTCCATTCTGCTCCCATCACACACATCCCCACACAGCCAAGCCCCTTCTCCTTTCCCCCACTGGATTCATCAAATCAAACCTCGCTGTCCTTGGAAAATGTACCATTAATTTACTTTCTGCCCAGTAAAAAAGCACACTTCCAGTTAACATGACACCCCCGCTACGATAGAACAGCCTTAATTCACACATGACGCAGAGGAACAGAGGGAGGAGGGGTCGAGGACCATCGTGGAATCGGCAGCTGTTTTCTGGGGGAAAGCCTCCGTCCCCCCTGAGCCCGACACTTGTGCCACACTATCCCCATGGTGTCTGAAAGCTCCATGAAGACAGGCTCACTCTGACCCCTTCACACCCACAACGCCAAAGAGGAGCAGGTGTTCAGGAAAAGTCTCCTGCTAGTGCTGAAGATATGAATGATTCCTCGTGGTGCCCAGAATGTCAGGAGAAAAGGCACCATGTGGACACCTTCCAGGTGAATTCTGGAATGACTCTGCCGAATGCCAGTCATCCTTTTTCAGAACAAAACCAATACCGGAAAACATGTGTCGCCAGCAGAGAGATGGTCCTTTTGACGGCATACAAACACACCTATGTTACGCTGAATTTATCTCAAGCCACCCTCTCTGTGCTAATGTAAAAAGTCTCCTTTATTAACCAGTAGCCTTTTTCATCTGGTGCTTTTTAACAAGCAAGACGGTCCTGTAACACTCAGGCATTGTTGAAAACGTCAAATGGAAGCCTAGAATCCTCTTCCGTGCAGCTTCACTGCAAAGTATTTTGACGTGAGCCAAATCGTGCTATTCCTACATCTCCATGGGAAACTCAAGGCTTCATCAAGGAAACGCAGCATCATTTCTGCTAGTTACAGAAATTGGTGGGGGGGGGGGCATGGGGTTGAGGGAACATTACATAGAACGCAACCCTGATAATCACCTGCATGAGAGCCACACTGGCCGGAAAGCCCCGGTCTGCTCAGTCTCTGCACAATCACAGACTTGAGACCTGGAGGGCAGACACCTGGCACTGCTGACCACCCCAAGGTCATGGCCTCTGCCCCTTCTCTGCTGCCCATCAGTTCCAAGCTTCTGGCAACACCGCCTGCTGCCCCCACTGCCTCATCGACTCTTCGTGAAAAGCAAATGTTGCCAGGATAGCTTATGAGTACATTTGCCAGGAAAGCAGCTCCGATTGACGCTGAAACCCCTTCTCACACCCCTGGCAGCTCCCTTGCCCCCGATGTGCACATGCTTGCAGCTCTGACCTTGCTCAGTGTCCACACAGGCTCTGTCCCCTGGAGAGCCAAAGGCAGACTCAATGTTGAGTCAGAAATACACAAAGAGGGTGAAGATTACGAACTGCCTGCCCCCCAAAACACAGGTTGAAATCCTCACCCTCAATGTGATGCTGTCAGGAGGTCTTTGGGAAGTGATGAGTTCCCGAGGCTGGAGACCCTTGAATGGGATTTGTGCCTCAGAAAGGGGCCCAGCAAATCCCTCACCCTCCCATTGTGTCAGGGCCAGAGAGAAGGTGTGTGCCAACCAGGAAGGAGCCCACACCAGAATCCACCCGTGCGGCACCCTGATCCTGCCTTCCAGCCGCTAGAACTGTGAGAAACAAATTCCTGTTGTTCATAAGCCGCTCAGTCAATGATGTTTCGTTACAGCAGCCTGAGCTGCCTGAGATGACGATGCTCACTGCCCTACAGAAACGGCTACTCCCCTCTCCCAGAAAGGGGTTTAATTAAAATCCCTGTCTCTCCTCGCGGCCACCACAGATCTCACTCCCCCACCCCAAAAGCCAGCAGTTGCTAGGATTAAAGGAAACAGAGGATTGTTTTAGACCAGCCCCTCCATATCGATCTGAAGCCTATAACTTTGCCCACTTCCACGGTGGCCGTGTCACTGCATTGCCCAGGTCAGCTCTGTGTCTGCACTGGGTCCCAGGCTGTGCACAGACTCTTCTAGCTGCCCATCCAGCACAGCCATTTCCCCTTCTGCTTTGGAGGCTGTCCTTCGATATCGAACTCCCACCTTTCTGCAACCCAAGGCCTTCTGATCCAGACATTCGGGGTGAGCTCAGCCATGTACTGGAGTCCTTGACTCAGGTACCCAGGCCCAAGGCGTTGGCACCAACGATCTACTGGCTGTGGGGTCTGCACAGCCACTAGCTGTCCCAGCCACACCAGGGCCTGGGAGGGGAGGCAGAGGAACCTGTGAAGCTGCCAACAGCCATACGCGGACAGGGGCCCCTGGGATGAGGAGGATGCCATGGAAGGAAATTCAGAGAAAGAAAGAGCCCCAAGGCTGGACGGGTCATGCCCAAAGCCTACACTGCTGAATTTTCCAGGTTTCTGAACTCAATCGCTGACCCACACAGCTCATGTTTCCTGAGTGCTGACCCCGCGTGCCATTGGATACGGCAATAAAGTAGGACCCCCACCCACCCCTTCCCCGACACATACACAGGCCTGGGGACCCAGTTGGCACCGTGAGCCAGGGAAGGGGGCCATTTCAGACGGACAGTGGGTGCAGCCTTGCCAAAGCCCAGCAGTCACCTGCACTGCCACAGCCAGGCTGAGTCCAGATCAGCCGCACAGAAACCTGACCCTCTCAAGGGCATGCCTGAGCTCATTAGGGACAGACACCGTCTCCTGCCGATCTCCAACACTTTCTCTGCATGTCTAGTTACAAACGGACGACGCAGTCTCGGAAGCACAGCTGTGACTCTGGAGACAGATCCCAGGCCTCCCCCTGCTCCTCTCCGTGGTGCCATTGATGGGGAGGGGCCGGTATGGCCGCGAGGCCGCATACCCACAGCCACCATGCCACGGAGACACGGGCCTTCGACGGTTACTTCTGCCAAGGAACCCTGCTGCGTCTTGGAGCACACCATGGTGGGCGGGAAGCTCCACCCGGAGAAACAGCGATGCTTCTCCCCAGAGCCAACGGAGGGCACTCCCCACCCTGCATGCAGCAGATTACTTACATTCTGGAAAACATCTGAGTTAGTGGAGAACAGTAAAATGAAAAGGTCACGCTAGAAAGTTTAGAAGGTTGTGTGGAGTCTCAGGAGGTCCAAAGATTTCTGAACCAAGACTGCTGTGGGCAACGAGCTTACAGGGAAAGTTTCCACACGGGCCTTCAACAAGCAACGCTCAGCAGGGAGGAGCCACGTTCTGGGCAGAACCTCAGAACCAGAACATCGGACACCACAAAGTCACAACAGAGCCAACAGCAACTGAAATACAGCGCTCTCCTAAGATGTGTGCGTCACCTGCAGAAAGTCACCACACATTAAGATGGGGGAAGAAAAGGATAAGGTTAGAAACAAATTTGAAGTAATTTCTGCATACGTAAAATTTCTACATCCACTGGCTTTCTTTCTGGGAGTAACAACTTTTACATGAGATGCACATCCCCGTTGGAAGGAGTTTGGGTTTTCCGTGGGCAGAGTCAAGGGCTCTCCAAGAAATGTGAACCTTTTCTCACTCACTGAGCCGCGTGCCCTGAGGCCGTCCTGGCCTGTCTGAGCACCTCCCTGGCTCTGCCTCCAGCCAGCTCCTTCCAGCACTCACCCCGCTGCTCCCAGAGCCTGCACTGGCCCAGGATCTCCTCTTCTGCTGCTGTCAATCTTCCACTTTAGGGTAAATAAGTTGGAAACTACAAAGTTATAAGACCCCTTAGCTTTGTCTTCTCAGAAAACAAAGAATACTAATTCTACTTCCATGGTTTAATATGTTGCCCCCATCTGCATGTTCATGGATATGTGTTTTTATATATATTTTAATCAGTACTTATAAAAGCATGCACTGTTGGCTATGTTCAGTTCAATTACATTTGATGTAACAAGTTTTAATTTCAGTGAATTCAGGCACTCAAAATTTAAGCCCTCTGACATCTATTAATCAAATGGAAAAATGACAGGTAGATATCACAAAAATCAAGAGAAGTGTTTAATATAAATCCTGGACTTTTAGATATTTCCACAAATGTAATGTATACATTAGTACACAACCTTGAGCATTTTCACAACTCTTTGAACTAAAATTCTGTTCTTTTATTGGTAGATCGATATCCATATGTGATTATAAGCAGCTCAAACATCAGCTCTTAGAAACAACCAGAAATGCTGTGGGCAAATCCCACCGAGCAGCAAATAACGGAACTGCACCCAACAACCCAGGTACCTCCCCTGAGGCATCTGGAACTTGAGGATTACGAGCAGCCTTTGGTTTCTGAGGCACCCGAGAGTGGGGACTCCCAACTCCCCAAGTCTAAGAAGGCCTCAGCGATAAGGAAAACTGATCAAAAAGTCATCCCTGCCGGCCCCCTGCCATGGGTTCCCCCCTGCCGGCCCTCAGCCACGTGCTTACAGATCTCACTTCCTCTCTGTCCCGCAAAGCCTGACTCCTGATTCCAGCCCTGCTGCTTACTGGGATGTGCCCATGGACGTCAACTGCACCTGTAAGGGGAGAAGCCTGTCAGGATACAGGATCCTGGCCATCCTGGCAGCGCTCAAGCTGATACTGTAACTTGGTAGTGAGTTACTTAATGCAAAGGTTTAACTTTGAAAAATTTAGATGTGTGTATTCTAACGGAAATTCTGAATGTAGAACACAGGCCACACCCTCACACAGATGTTGTCTGGCCAGCACTCTTTTGTTTGTCTTTTCAATAGACATTTTTAAAAGCAGTTTTTGGTTCATAGCAAAATCAAGAGGAAAGTACAGAGAGTCCTCACCTATCTCCTTTCCCAGCACAGGCACAGCCTCCATCATTCTCCTGCCCTCACCAGACCAGCATGTCTCTACGACCGACAGACCCGCATCAACACAGCACCACCACCCACAGTTCACAGCTCACACGAGGACTCGGCCTGCTGCTGCTCACTCTGTGGGTTTCACAGACGTGGAACGGCATGCATCCACCATGAAAGCCCCACCTGGAGTTGTTTCCCACCTTCCATATCCCCTATGCTCCTCCCATTCATCTCTCCCTTCCCCAGCCCCTGGCAGCCACTGACTGTTTGACTGTCTCCACAGCTTTGCCTTTTCCAGACTGTGCTGTGGTTGGACTCAGACAGCAGGCAGCCTTTCCAGATTGGAGTCTCACTTAGCAACATGCATTTAAGATCCTTCCTTGTCTTCATGGCTTAGGGGTCCAGTTCTTTTTAGTGCTGAATAATATCCCAGTATCTGACATACCACAGTTTATCCATTCACCTGCTAAAGGGCATCTTGGTTGCTTTCTAGTTTTGGCAATTATAAAGCTGCTGTCAACGTCTGTGTGCACATTTCCGCATGGAAGTAAACTTTTAGCTCCTCCGAGTAAACGTCCAGGACTGTGATTGCTCCTGTGGTCAGAGAGCTTAGTTCCACGGAAAACCGCCACGCTGCCTCCTACAGCAGCTGCCCCACTTCCCCCAGTGATGAGTGAGGGTCCTGATGCCCACACACCCACCAGCACGCGGCAGTGTCGGAGTTCGGGTTTTGGCCAGGCCGATGGGTGCACAGTGACGCCTCACCCTATGACATAAGACGCGGGTCATGTTTCCACGTGTAGATTTGCCATCTGTGTATCTTCTTTGTTGGGGTATCTGTCCAGGTCTTTGGTCCATTTTTAATCAGGTTGTTCATTTTCTTGTTGAGTTTTGAGAGTTCCTTGCACGGTTTGGATAACAGCCTTTCTCAGATGAGTCTTTTACAGATGCGTTCTCCCCGTCTGTGGCCTGCCCTCTCATGCTCCTGAGACACTATGTTTTATACTTTGAAAAACACTTTAGACAGAAGATGGACCTCCCAGCCCACCACGGTTCTCAGTTTGGCTGTGGTCACCACCCTCCCAGCCCTGGTTCCCACCTTTCCACGATCTGCTGGTCCTATGGGTGTCAACCCATACTAAGTCCCTAACATATCTCCAATGATGGCAACGTCAAAGCAGGCAGTTTGCAGGTAGAAAGGAGCTGATGGAGGCCGGAGCAGAGTGTGAAGGCCAGCGGATTCGTCCCTCGGGGACCGGCAGGCCTCTCAGATATCCCCCTGGGTCACCTCCCAAATGAAGTACCTGCTTTGGCCGTGGGCAGGAAGCAGGACCTGGCCCAGATCTCAACATATTTGACCTGGCACGGCATTTACAGGTGAGCCTCCATAAGTGGAAACTCGACTCTCTGGGGAGAATGCATTTTCATTATCAAGGCTTTTAGACTTTTAATTAAGAAACCAAAGAGCAGTGACTGGAGTGAGGATGCAGGGACTCTGGGTGACCCACACGCTCGTTTCCACCTGGCACGAAGGACCCTGGAGTGAGGGTGCAGTTCCTGCTCTGAGTCACCAGCACACTCATCATTTCTACATAAACAACCCTGTGAGCCTCTCCCAGGACTTTTTAGCCTAGACCTAAAAATTCACAACTCAGGAAACCTTCATCATTTTAGGAACCTGAGGGGTGGGCCAGGGGGATCTCACAGAGTGTGGTGCTGTCTATGGGGTCAGCAAAGTACAGCTGGGGCTTCCCGCAAGCACTTCAGGGAGGCCGTGCACTGGCCCGAGGCTGGTTCCGCCTCCTATCCTCGGTTCTCATGCCCAACCGTGAGGGGAGCCCCCCGCTTCAGGAGCGGTCCCTGGCTCCAGGCCCTAACGTCCATGTCCAGGCCCCTGGTAGGGCAGCTTCTACCCCAGGGAGGCTGGGACTGGAGACAGCCTGGAGCTCTAGGCAATCCTGGCAACCACATGTTTCCCGAAGTGGCTGCAGACAAACTCCTGCTTCCAAAACCTGGCACGGGCTGTGTGAGGCCTGGAACACGGGAGGCGCGATTACCCTCTCATGGTTATCAAGTCAAGTCATAGTCTCTTAGACCTATGTGTGACTGGAAGTATACACATTATGGAAGTGTATATAAATGTGAATACAGACACGCTTATTTTCCTTTTATATACCTTACATATATGTGTATACGTGCATATGTATAAAACATGGAAGAAAAAACCATACTTAAGATTTCAAATCTCAGTCACAAAGATCTCAGAAGCAAATTATTATTCTTAAATTCTAAACAAAGATGTAACATTTTACATTCTTACAAACAAAACGTTCTCTATTAGCATTTTATTTTAAAAACTAAGAATGCATTGCACTCTCTGTTTCAATTTTTAACTCAGCTCACAATGGTCCCTGTACAAAGACCTCCGTGCCACGGCAAGGATGGCGGTGGTCACACCTGTGTCCATTTATCCTCTCTACATCTAGCTCCTCTCCCTGAGGCAACAGCACCTCCGAAGTCACAGCCTGGCCTCCCATCTCTCCCCCGTCCCGGGCTTTTTGGCATGTTGCTCTGCTGCACACACTTCAGCAAATACTGCTGATTAGACAGAATCGCCCAGAAATCTCTTAACCTTGATTCTGGCTGCTTTTGTAATTTGTAATATCTGTACTTCTGGTGTGATTTGAGAAACAACAAATTTTAAAATTAGACAAGATGTGGTTTTTATTCTCTCCTTTCTACTTGCAACCTTGAAAATTCAAGTAGCAGCAAGGGTTTGTTGAAAGTAACTTCCACCAAATAGAACCTATTACAAAGGTACTACAGAGTGTCAAATAACCACATAGATGTAAAATAGAGATGCAGACACAGATATAAAATCCAATGGTTAAACCAAATTGAGAAATGCTTGCCAGTTTGATAGGACTTCTAAAACTTGACATAAATGTTGGCTGAGGGATACAAGATGTTATGAGATGAGTGAGATGCTTGGCCTAGAACCACAGGCTCTCTCCTCTTTACAGCAGAATATCCATAAGGAAGTCAAATCTGAAAGAACCAGGTACCGTTGAACGGCATACTCAGCCATCCTTCCCCATTCCTGGGCCAGCTGCGGTGAGTGCAGCCAGTCGTTCACCAACATCCATCATCCATCCTCCAGGCCATGGCTACACTTTACTCCCAGGCTCCCTGTCATTATGTAGATTAGGTAAATCAGGGCCACTCTCACCTTAAGCCTCCCCCGCCAGCATGGCAATCGCCCAGTCCCAACCACAGCAAGGACAGCCATGTCCCTGGGAATGCAGAGCAGGGGTCGGGAAGAAACCTGGATCTCTGAATACCTCATGGAGCAGTCACCAGCCTGGAACATCCTCCCTGACGGCTTTGCAAGAGAGAAGAACTCCTTGGTTCCTCAAGCTACAATACTGCAGAGTCTCAGGTCACAGCATCCTTATCTACCCTCGTCAGGAACCGTTCATGCTCATCAAGACATGAGAACAAAACTGCAGTGGCACAGTCACACTCGACACAGACCACCTGCTGCTCACATTCATCGTATTAACACCAAAAGGCCACCTTGGTGGATATCCTGGATGTGGACACTGGGCGGCTTTTTGCTGGAGACGCGCTTTGTGCATTTATCGCACGACCATCTTGACCTCAGGAGGAGCTGTGCAGATGGCAGCTGTGCACGTCACAGGGAGTCTCACTTGCTGGACTCTCAGCCAGCTCCCACTATCAGTGCCCGCAGAGTCCTCTCCTCCGGGAGCACGTGCTTGGACGCCACAGTGGCCTGTGGATCCACACAACAGCACTGTGTGCCCCAGGAGCTTAGAAAGTACCACTGCATCAATGCCTCCACAGGTGAGGCCGGGGGCAGAAGCCAACCTCAAGCAGTTACGGTCCTCCGTGGGGCTGGCGTCCAGGCAGGAAGGCGGCTCAGCGGCTCTCCTCTCACTGTGAAACTTCCTAGGTCCCCAGATGAACAGAACCCTAAATAACACGCAACAAACAACAGGAACGAGAACACGACCAGCAGCTTCTGTGATGAGCAAGCTGGGCTGATCATGAGACACCTGACGGGGACGGTGCCAGAGCCCCTCCCGGTAACCTGTGAGGACAGCGCTGCCAGCATCTCCCTAAAACCAGCACAAGTCAAGTTAGACTTGAGGCTTTCCAGGAGTGGGTAGATCCATTCAATCCCACAGTCTGAATCTTCCAGGCCGTGTCTCATGGCCCTCATCTCACATATGGGAACGCGGACGCTGCACCATAAACGCAGCCCCAAGCCCTCGTTCCTTCTTCAACACCACACACCAGTACAGTGAACACTTAGGATCTGGGCATTCACGTAAAATACTGCTTAACTAAAACTCCTGATTTAGAATATGTTTAATTCCTACTCACAGAGCTGAAAGTGTTTTGTCATAGAAGGCGGTAGCTGTAACTAAGCATGAGAGAAGAAGGGTTCAGAGTGGTGCCAGGTATTAAATATTCCTCTAAATCTATTCACCAGGTTGCCATGCTATTGTCACCTGCTTCATTTTCTGTCCTTAAAAGACATAATAGTTACTTTTCAAAATAGACAACCTGTTTTACTGATGCTTAGCTATAAAGTAGCGAGCTATGTATCCAAAAGGGAGATATGGGAAAACAGAAAATGTCCACAAGCGATCGGGTGGGGAGGGGCGCAGTTTCAGCAGCACCTGGCTCTGTTGCGTTGTGAGCCAGCCACGTGGGATGGACAGCTCACTTAGCCACTGAAATTATATCATCTAAGATTTTGTTGCAGTTACTTTGACAAATTCTCCCTCCTGCTATGAAGAGTAAGGTTTGAGGGGTTTTTTTGTGTTTTTTTTTTTTTGACTTGGAGTCTCGCTATGTCACCCAGGCCGGAGTGCAGTATTACAATCATGGCTCATCGCGGCCTTGACCTTCTGCCTCAAGCAATCCTCCCGCCTCAGCCTTCCAAGCAGCTGGGACCCAAAGGCGAGTTTGATTTCTTTGCTAACGAATTCCTAATTCACCTCGCAGTGGGCCTGTCAAGGCCATATGCCCAGACATCCACCTTGCCGACCGTCCATGTGGTCTCTAAGGTGGATGCACTCCGGTTGCCTGGGCTCTGCACGCGATACTGAGTCTCCAAGTCTGCCGCTGTATAAGGGACTGACAGCCCCAAGCGTCTCGACGCGCCACCTTGAGCCGGGCTTTATTCCACAGGGCGACTCTGCTTCCCGTGATGAGATGCAGCACGTGAGCACAGATCAAAGGGTATCAGCAACTAACCCATTCCCCTGGTACTAAGCAGAGGACCAAGAGTTTAGTTCCTTACTTATTTACTACGGGCTTGATTCAAAGCAGCTTTCTGGGATCCTGGGGACAAACATCTCCAACTGGTGAGAATTCTGACTTTAGTAACAGAAGAATCACCTAATGCCCATTTTGTAACTGCTGTTCTCATCAGAACTTGAGGCCAAAGCGAAAAATAAAAGGGGGAGGCTAAGATCGTGACACCCCAGTTTGCACAAGGCCAACCAGCCTGCTTGAGGGGGTGAAAGGAGTAGGATTTTTGAACTGCTGAGTTTTAAAAACATGGCTGTAGGCTGGGCGCACTGGCTCACGTCTATAAGCCCAGCACTTTGGGAGGCCGAGGTGGGAGGATTGCTTGAGGCCAGGAGTTCAAGACTGGCTTGAGTAACACAGCAATACCCTACATCTCTTGAAAAAGAAAAAAAAAAGGTATTAAAATAGTAATAAAAAGTTTAATGCAATAAATTACTATATCAACATGGCACCCCCAGCTGTCAGAGGAGGTACAATCTCTGTGGCTATGATGAGATCTGGAGAGAAATGTAACTGGCATCATAGGGAAGGTCAACCCCAAAGCGCCACGGCACTACTCCTGTACAGTGTGTTAACCAGCATGAAGTCTCCTCCACAATCAGAAGCCTGGTTTAGAGGAACGCTGTCCACGGGACCTGGGTGGACTCCAGAGGCTGGCTGACCAGACAACCCCCCCCCCGGGACCCTGCCGGCAGCCCCAACTGGACAGAATGACCTCGTGAATGTCCTTTCCCGCCACAAGCTGCAGACCCTGAGCCAGTCCTGGCTGTGACCGAGGCTGCGCATAAACGTCTGCGCCCAACAGCTCACCTTTGTACATGACACGCCCAGTCCACCTCATTTCAAATGTTACGCTCCCCCCAAGGCGAACATGGATGTTACAGGTTAACTCACTGCATGTGTGCTAGACTTTCCCTGTAAGTGTTCAGACATTGCACGAACCGGATGAACAAACCCCACTTTCCCTGTAAACGTTCAGACATTCCTTGAGCCCGATGAACACACACAGCCAACAAACCCCGGAACGTGTAACGCCGCGGCCTCCTCTCCTCCTGAGGGGCGTGTGCTTACAGCTCCCCCAAGACCACATTTCCCAAAGCACAGAGTGTTACTCTGAAAATAAAACCTCCTTTTTCCTTCCTCTGTACATCTCGTGGTCGTGTTAACAACTATTGCTACAAATGCAGAGAAATGGGGTATCATCCGTGCTGGTCACCGAATTCCTAGCACCAAAGCTTCAGGGCCCCCCAGTCTGAAGGAAGCTTCTATCGCTCTAAAGCCAACTCTGGAGACGAAGGCCAAGCTGGGGAAAGGCTGTGTCACCGCAAATCCACACCACGGGGCCCTCTGCAGTTGTGTGTAATGAACTCTTGGCCTGTCCTGGGGTTTGGGGAAATCAGGATGCAAGCAGATACCGTACGCTCTGCCATGGGACCGTGAAGTCTGCGGGACCTCAGAGGAACACGGAGACAAACGGTGGCACGATTCTCACAGGCCGAGCCTCGATGGGCGCCCGTGTCAAGAACACAGACACGCTGGGAGGGACAGCCGATGCAGTCAACGCCTGCAGCCCCAGCACACGGCAGCGTCTAAGTGTGGGGGTCTCTGGCCAGGCTCCACCACAATTGCCATATTCTGTGGCAAAACTTTAAAAATAGGTTTTAACTAGTTATAACTCTAACTTGTTTTACACATAAACAGAACACAGGGTACCAACAGGCTCCAAAATACTTCACCTAGAACCAAGTCTAGAATGCAGATGGATGCTGCTCCGAGTGTGACGAGTCCCCTTGTAGTGTCATAAATCCTAGATCTAGGTGACTAAGTGCTCGTCCTAAACCAGACAGCACCCTGAGGCTCTGAGGGCACCCTCTGTCCCCAGGCCAGTCCATCAGCCCCGGCAGAAGCTTCTAGAGTAAGAGCCTGTGGATTTGTATTGGACGGATGCAAACCAGGCAAAGTCACAGGGGCTCGTTCTGGAAGCCCATCCGTTTACCCACTCATGCCATGGAGAGCCGTTCCCCCAACTCCACACCCGCATGTGGTTCATGCTGAACCACAGCAACTGGCTTTTAGGCCTTCAAGCCACTCCTTCTCACCGCTGGACAGACCCTTCTCACACCGTGAGGCCCAGAGTAGCCTTAACAGGTGGTCCCAGCAGAACTGGCCACTGCATGAATTGATACTTTGTGTGTGGGGGGGTGGTTGTTCTTCTGTCACTCAGGCACAGTGCACCATAAGTACAGTGGTGCTATCATGGTTCACTGCAGCCTCAACCTGCCAGGCTTGGGTGAACCTCCAGCCTCAGCTTCCGAGTAGCTGGGCCCACAGGTATACATCACCACTCCTATTTAATTTTTTGTAGAGTCAGGGTCTTGCTATGTTCCCCAGGCTGGTCTCGAATTCCTGGGCTCAAAAGTGAACTGCCCACCTCAGCCTCCCAAGGTGCTGGGATGACAGGTGTGAGTCACTATGCCCAGCCTAGAATTGGTTTTTCTTAAACCTGAGTTTGACACATGAACCCCACTTACATAGATATCAGCGCACACTCACAGCTCGAGAGTTTTTCTGAATCTCGATTCTGTCCGTTCAAGGTCAATATCTAAGAAAGGGTCAGAACTGACCCTCCCTCCGTGAAGCCTAAGGGCAAATGCAGCAGTACCTCAGTGTATGAGGAGACAAAGTAAGAAGGTGGAAAATACACACTGAAATTCTAGTGCTAGAATCATAATCACCAACACTTTAAGAGGCAATCTGCTTTCCAAAACATGTAGCTGCTGGATTAACTTCAAAGTCACCAGATTCCACAGGCAGTAGCTCACAGGGGCACAGCTTTCTAAGGCCGCACAGCCCGGGGCAACGTAACAGCCTCGGGGCAAAGCAAACTAAACAAAGGCTTGGTTCTCTCAAGGAGGAATGTGCTCAGGTCCTTCCAAATAGATTCTTCTTCTAAGTAAGTTAGATACCTCCTACAATACTGTTTCGAGTGCCAGTGTGTTCAGAAACATGAAGTTGAAACTACATCTCAGGACCCCAAAATCACTACGCTAAAGCGACGTCAAGGTGAGGAAGAGCTGAGAGCAAACCTGCCTCCCATGCTCTTCCGAACAGAGACAGCTACTGGGGGGAGGGGAAAAAAAAGCCACGTACCTCCCTCACAACGGATGCACAAGGAAATTCCTCACGGACAGAGGAGAGAATTCAAAGTCCCCATCTGCACACGGAGATAAATGTGGATCTGGCTGCTTCCTCTGGAAAGGTACACCAGAAACGCATTTGTCTGATCTACCTGTGACCTGGAAACCCCTCCCCGCTTGGAGCCGAGCCTCCCTTCCTGGACCGAACCAACGTACATCTCATATATATTGATGTCTCACGTCTCCCTAAAATGTGTAAGACCGAGTTGTGTCCCAAACACCTTGGACACATGTCCAGGACGTCCTGAGGCTGTTGCAGTGTGTCCTCAACCCCGCCTGAGGCTGTGTCTTTAACCTTGGGAAAATGAACTCTCTATGGGCCGAGAACCGTCTCAGAGATCCTTCTGGTTTACAGGAAGCATTCTCTCCTGCGAGTATATCAATGAAATCATGTGGAATTACAAAATGCCACTTTAGTAAAGGCCAAAGGAATTAGGATTCGATGTGCTTAAAAAACAACACAAAAATAACGTTCTATTTGTCAATGGACCATGAAGCCCACACCCCCTTTTGCAGTGAAGATGTCAAACGGGACGAGAGGCCCCTCCTGAGGATGCTACCCTCTGACCCCACTTCCCAGAGTCCAGTTTCCTGCTGCTCAGGGAACAGCAACCCCAGCTTCACGGGGCTCAGGCCTCCAAACCCAACTCCCACCCATGCTGGAGAATCACCCCAGGGACTAGCAAACTGGCAGGTGCAACTCTCACCTCATCCCCTTAAAGGGGAAAAGGCACCTTCCCGCTCCTCTTCCTGCTGGTGGGAACAGGGGCAGGAGCTGGAGGGTCAGGAGTTGGGCGGCAGAACGGAAGCAGCCTGGGTCCCTGCTAGTCAGAGTTGGCAAATGCCAACCATCCCCGACATTCACTTTGCAAATAAATCCTTCTCTTTTGTCAGGTCCCTGGTTATAAGTTTGCACCCATAACTTAAAAAGAAAAAAAAAAAAAACCTCAGGTAAAAAATCGGTGTTTGGCTGACGGTATTTCAATTATCTTGGGGCCTTGGGTCAAATGACGGCAAAACAGGAAACTGAACGCTGTTATTCAGAAAACTACCTTCCAGCGCCGTCTACCCTCCCAGGCTGTCACCTTATGGTTGTTTGTCTGCTAGATGATTAACAATAACTGCTCTGAAAACCTAGGTGTACAGAACAGACAAGAAGTCAGCTCGGGTTGAGGGGAAGCAGGATAAGACCCCCTTCCCCGCAGGATGGTGGAAGAGGAGGAACCTTCAGCACCTGGGTTTTCAGGATGCTGGATCTCTGAGAGCATCTCTCACAGCTCAAGTACAGCCAGACCCTCCTCTGACACAGCCTGCTCAGACGAAGGTGGCACCTGCCCTAGAGACCCACAGCCCTGTGCGGGGCTCAGCTGGAGCTGAACTTTCCTCCCTTGGTAAGAGTCAGGGCCAGGGGTGGGGAGAGGAGAGAAGCAGCAGGCCTGAGGGCCACTGTGGAAACTCCATGCCGCGCTAACTCTCATCTGATGTGCTCCGGCCAAAGCCACGCTTCTCGGAGGGAGTTTCCCTTCACACATCCGGAAATCATCAACATCTAGTCTCCCCACAGAACAGATCCTTCCCCAGGAGGCAGATGCTTGGCTGTAACACGGGGTAATGAGGGGCGCGCCTTCGTGCCCATTCTGTAGTGTTTCCTGTTACCTATTTTACCTTAAGCTACAAATGATTCCCGTTTACACGGGACACAGTGACACAGACAGCAAAACACATGAGATTCAGTGTGATCCCACACCCGTCACTGCTGACCTCAAGTGCTTTGTTCGTTTTGCTTCTAGAGTTTGTACTCTCTCCCGGGGTTCCAGGCCTGTGGATTCAACCAACCATAGATCAAGACTTTTTTTTAATGTGTTTGTACTAAGCATTCAGACTTTATTATTCATTAAACAACTACTCGCATGGCATGTGCATGGTATAGCTGTTACGAGCAACCCTGACATGACTGTCTGCAGGAGGATGTGCATATGTCATATGCAAACACGATGCCATTTTATTGCAGGGACCTGAGTGCCCACAGACCTTGGATTCCATAGGCAGTCCTGCAGCCCACCCCCATGGGCACTGTGGAATGGCTATAATAGAAAATATAGAGGTTTTAACCAGTTATATACTAAATCTAATTGTTTGTTAAGAAATTACCGTGTAGCACTTGTATTATTTGGAAGTCCTTCCTGGCCCAGAGACTTGACATGTTCTTATCTTTTGTCCACGGATCTAGCCATTCCAGTAAGCTTATTGAACACAAATCAATTTTACAATTAAATTCTTACAGGAATCACACTCAATCTGTAAGCTGCTTTGGTTTTTAAAGTGAAATAACCAATAGTTTTGCAAACCAGCTATATCATAGAATAGGATAAAGCAGCCCCATGACATGCAAAAACATGGGGTTTCAAAGCTAACCAGTATAAAACACGTTACAAACCCCTAAATATGAAAACGTTTTACACCACCACAGATATTCCAGAAAAAAACAGGATGTTCAAAAAAGCCCTTTGCAGAAAAGCACTTTCCCCTTCATTTTTCACACGGTTTCCAGAAGCTTGTGTTTGGCGATGACCATGAACCAGAAGCAGCGTCCGCTGCAACTACTGCCACCACAACACAGAATATTAAGGCATTAAAAAAAAGGACACAGCATATTTCCTATTGTTGAGAACAGGTAGAGTGTTATCAAAATGAGAGTGTTCTAAAGTCAACAATGTTCAAATTCTTGGTCTCCCGCAGACACTAGACGGTAACCGCCAAAGCTTATGTACTTGGCAACGTTCAAGGAGATCAAGTTCAGAGCTGTCACAATGCAGCACCATCCTCACGCGATTATCTCAGGCGGGTTTGAGGGCAAGTGCCCCCGTCACAGTGGGAAAGCTGCCCAGCCCAGCACTTCCTGAGATCACAGACCTTCACCTTCCCACGTCTTCAATAGTTCCTTTACACCGGGAACCAGACAGCAAAACCTAAAACACTTCCTCAAATCTCAAGAGAGTCTTTAGAGCTCGTTTCCTTGCCCCTTCTCTTACTGAAAAAGCCTATTTTGTAAGCAACCTGTAGTGCTTCCCAGAGCTGGGGCGGGAGGAGAGCTGGTGTTGGGTAGACCGAGTTTCAAGCGTGGGGAGACCAGGAAGTTCTGGAGATGGATGGCGGTGATCGTGGCACCACAGTGTGAACACACTTAATGCCTCCAAACCATACACTTAAAAATAGAGTGCTATGTAATTTTACCGCAATCAACACACTGAGAAAACTCATCTCTAATTACTGTCATTTCCAATATCTTGCACCCTGTAAGTTGCATTTGCTTTTGGAAATCCTCAGAGCAATCTTGAAAGACTAATACCCTAATCATCTCTGAAACGCAGGCAAAGTCGTTCAAGGGTTTGGTTATAGGAAAGTAGCTGGAAAGCAAAGCGCCCGTTAGACATGGCAGCCGTGGTAGCACAAACACATGGTAGGAAGATGGTGGTCATGCTACACACAGATGGGAAGGGTGTGGGGAGCCACAGCACCGGATACTCGGGAGGCACCTGGGCAGGAGCTGAGAATGTACCAAACGCGTTCGAGCATGCAACATTCACGGACCGTGAGTCCAGCCACCGCCACTGACATCCACTGTGGCCGGGGTGTCCTCTGCCACAGAGATACACACCCTGCCAAGGATAGTGTACAGATTAAACGTCAAAGCACAGACATGCTCAGGTCCCGCTGTTCACATAGAAGCAAACACAACACATTTCCCAGACCCCAGCAGCATGACTCTCCACTTGACTGCAACCCGGTCCCATTTATTCTCGAACCCATCTCTCCCGGACCCCACAGCATGACTCTCCACCTGACTGCACCCCATCCTGTGCATCGTTGCATCTGTGTCTCGGCCCTCACTCACTCCCTCACGTCCTCGTTGGGTCAGGAACCAAAAGTCCACTGTGTCCCTGGTGCACTGAGCTTTGTCAGGGGCCTCTGGGCCGCATGCTGGGACACGCAACTAGGAACTCCCAGTGCACACGTTGGTCTCCTGCAAGACGCTTGGCTCTTATGTGCGGGAGCCGGGAGCCGGCACCCACCCCTACAATTGACTGCACTCTTAGAAAAGTCACAGAAGGCCCCTCACCAACCCAGCAGCACCCTGAGGCCACATCCCACTTGCCTGCTGGCTCCTGAGCCTCCCACCCTGTGATGACTCGCTCCTTCAGTTCCCCGCCTTGAATCCACTGGTTCCTCTCCTCATGGGCCTCTTTCCTGTCGTCTTCCTGTCATTTTCCTGTCAGCAAGCACATTTCCTGTCATTTCCCTGAAATGACATATTTCCTGTCATTTTCCTGTCAGCAAGCACATGTATCCAGCCTGACCTTGCTGATGTGCTCCAGCTGGCCCTGGACGTGAACCGCGCTGCTGCGGCTTTCCATCAGTGTGACATCTGCGAGTTACCTCCTGGGAAATGCCAGGTGATGGTAACATCAACCAGGAGGCACCGCTGAGAAGCAGAACGCATGGTGCGGTGCCCAGAACGTCACGTCCTTGAACAGACGCTCCGTGTCTTCTCCTCTTCTGCCAGAGCTTCACTGTAGGAAGTCGGCCATTCTTCCAGTGCTGCTACTTCCAACACCGGGGAAAGCAAGCTTCAGAAATGAACGGTGTCAAAGAGGCAGGACCCACCAGCGGCCGGACGACCGCAGCCCCAGCATTCCCCAGCCACCATGGCTGACAGCCCAGGCTCCAGAAATGCACAGCTTCAACCTTAGGAGAAAAAACCCTCCCAAGCCAACTATTATTTTCAACAATGGGATTGGGGAGTGGGGCGTTCTAACCCTGCCTCTCTCAACAGCACAGATCATCAGATCCCAGTTCTTATAGGATTGGGGAGTGTGGGGGGATGGTTCTAATCCTGCCCCCCTTAAAAAAAAAGAACTGGGATCTGATGATCTGTGCTAGGTCAGTACTTTGCTTCCGCCACATGCAGTCATCCTCAGCACCAGGAAAAGTCAGAAGCATTGAGTGATGATACCAATACCAACACGTGCGGTTCTGACAGCTCCGGTAACTCGCTGCACAGATACAACACAACAGCAGTGAGATCCACGGACATCAGCAGTCTTCCCAACGACTGTGTTCCTGAATCTTCTGCGTTTGGAATAACGGTCTTCTTTGCCAGGGCTGAGCCATGCTTCCCTGTTGCCTGTCCTCTGCCTTCACCAGCTTCGTGCACGTTTCCGGGCAAGTGTTTGTGCAGGTGCTATCACTTATTTCCACAGCGAGAATATACACAGACACCATACAGAAATGGGCAACCCCATTAGGAGCTGTGCAGAGAGATCTAACTCATCAGATGTGCCAAATTTCTGTTGCCATAGAAATTTAACTAAACTAACGTTGCTATGACCTCATCTCTTACTGTGCCACTAAAGATCATCCGGGTAAGAGGAGTGTGCCTCTGCATAGCATTCAGCTCACGTTTACATGTCGGTTTTCCCTGAATATGGTTATGAGAGATAGAAATCAGTAAGATGGGATGTAACATCTAGTGTAGGATCGTTGTGTCTCCTAGGCTCACACACTTCCTTTAAGATCCTCAGAATATGAAGTTTAACTCTGTCGACGTGAGTTACATAGTAACTTGTTTTGGATACTGTCTCTTTCACCATCTAAATATCAACACCAAAGAAGTTCTTGAGTTCCTTTTTAAATTGAAAGGAATTTACAAACCATAAAAGCCCCAATATTAAAGGATACAATTCAGTCTTTTTAGCACATTCTCAAAGCTGCACATCAACCACTAGTATGTAATTCTGGGACTTTTTCACCATGGGCCAAAGAAACCTTGAACCCATTAAGAGTCAGCACCTGCTCCTTCCTTCCGCCAGCACCTGGCAATCGCCAGCCGACTTCTGTTTCTCTGGATTTGCCCATTCTGGACATCTGTTGTGAGAAGAATCGTACGGTGCATGACCTTTGGCGTGACCTTCGGTGCTGACATCTTTCACGTCCAAGGTGAGTGGAATCTCACAGTGAGTGACCTGTTGACAGACACCTGGACTGTTTCTACTACTACAAATAATGCTGCTATGAAGATTCTTGCATAAGATTTTTTTTTTTGTTTGTAAAAATGTTTTCAATTTTCTTGGGCATATGCCTAGGAGTGAAATTCCTGGGTCGTATGGTGATTTCATGCATAACTTTTCTGAGGAACTGCCAGACTTTTCCAAATCAACTGTACCATTTTACTTCCCTTCCCACTAGCAATATATCAAGATTTCAGTTTTCCCAAATTCACCACCAAGTCACTGTCCAATACTGGGATTTTACCCATCCAGTGGTTGTGAAGTGGTATCCCAGTGGTTTTGATTTCCATTTCTAAGATGACGAATTCTGCTAAACATCTCATGTTTTTTTTTTTGTTTTTTTTTTTGTTTTTTTTTTGTTTGTTTTCTGAGACGGAGTCTCGCGCTGTCGCCCAGCCTGGAGTGCAGTGGCCGGATCTCGGCTCACTGCAAGCTCCGCCTCCCGGGTTTACGCCATTCTCCTGCCTCAGCCTCCCGAGTAGCTGGGACTACAGACGCTCGCCACCTCGCCCGGCTATTTTTTTGTATTTTTTTACTAGAGACGGGGTTTCACCGGGTTAGCCAGGATGGTCTCGATCTCCTGACCTCGTGATCCGCCCGTCTCGGCCTCCCAAAGTGCTGGGATTACAGGCTTGAGCCACCGCGACCGGCCCTCATGTGCTTTTTAAGGCATTTATATGTCTTTCTCTGGAGAATGTCTATTCAAATCCTTTTTCCATTTTTAAATTGGATTTTTATTAAGAGCTTTAAAATATATTCTTGATATCAGGTCCTTATCGTGATAATGTATCCTGTTCTGTGGGTTGTCTTTTTACTTTAATAGTATCCTCTGAAATGAACTTTTTTAATTTTGATACCGTCTTTTTCCCTTCAGTTGCTTGTTATAGCTTTAGACGTCTCAGCCAAGGAAACATTGCCTAATCCAACCTAACAGTTTCTCGAGGATTCTCCCCTGAAGGTGTTATGGGCTGAACTGTCCCATTCCCCCCTCCCCCACCAAGATTCCCATGTTAAAGTCACAACCCCAGAAACTTAAAATGTCACTGTATTTAGATACAGGGCCTTAGCGTGGTAATTTAGGTCCCATAAGATCTTAAGAGTAGGCCCTGATCCAGAATGACTGGTGTTCTTTTAAGATAATTTAGACACAGTCCTTAGTGCTCCATGCACATAAGAGAAACCTGTGAAGACACAGAGAAGACGCCATCTACACAGCATGGGGTGAGGCCCCAGAGAATCCAACCCTGCCCGCACCTTGATCCCAGGCTTCCAGTCTCCAGGAAAAAGGAAACAAGATGCTATTGTCTAAGTCGAACGGTCTGTGGTGTCCGTTATAGTACCCAGCAGACTGACAGAATGGGTCTCAGTCAGCTCCTTACGTTGGATTCATGTTGAGCTTTGCTTGTACGGTGAGGAAGGGTCCAGTCCATCCTTTTCCATGTGGATACCCAAGTTGTCCCGGCACCACTGAGTTGTGAAAGGCAAAAAGTAAAGCAACCCTTACCGTCCTTTCTCCATCAACAGATTAGAAGATACACTGAAGAATCGTGGACAATTTTGTCAGTTTAAGCCAGTGGTTTTCAAACTTTTGGGTCTCAGGAACCCTTTGCACTTTATTAAAGAGCACAAAGAAGCTTTCTCATCAAGCCGGGAGTGGTGGCTGCTCATGCCTGTAATCCCAGCATTTTGGGAGGCAGAGGCAGGTGGATCACTTGAGGTCAGGAGTTCGAGACCGGCCTGGCCAACATGGTGAAACCCCGTCTCTACTAAAATACAAAAATTAGCCTGGCATGGTGCCGAACACCTGTAGTACCAGCTACTAGGGAGGCTGAGGCAGGAGAATCGCTTGAACTCAGGAGGCAGAGGTTGAAGTGAGCTGAGGTCACACCACCGCACTCCGGCCTGCGTGGCAGAGCAAGACTCCGTCTCAAAAAAAAAAAAAAAAAAAAAGTAACAATTTAGTTTATTTTACAAGGATAAAGTCATTACATCTTAACACAGTCTTAAAGAAGAAACCATTTTCCAAAATAAGCAGCAGCGTGGCAACAGTTTGTGCTGCTGTGAAAACACCTAACATCTCTGCACCTCAGACAGCAGGATTCTCATGCCTGCATCTGCGTTCACTGGGCTGCAGAACCGTGACTGAAGTTTATGAAGAAAGTCCAACCCCATACTGATATACAATTAGGAAGCGGTATTTTCACTGTGTTTTCAGATCACTTTAGTTATTCTCTGCTGCCAAATGTAACAAGTGGCACTTCCGTACAGGCTGTCTGCAACACAGAGTCTGTGCTCTGGTCGACGGGCCTTTCTGCCCCAATTCCTTCAAAGTCGACTGGTCCGTCTTGCACTTGAATGGCTTTTACCAGCACACGATTTTGTAATCACACATTGGTTAGATAACACTGATTCAGAGTTATGAGCAGCTTCCACATTTCGTTATATGTAAAAAACAAAACAAAACAAAACAAAACCGCATCAATATCATTAATCACATGAGAAAGTGGTGGACACAAGATTTTTATATTTTAATATTCGCTGGAAAGCTCAAATGTCTATCATTGGGAATAATGTAAGGTACTTTCCTGGAGATGAAAGTCATTCTGTTCATTTTTCAGGCCACACCTGCAAATACCTCCATCTGAAGTGGCATCTTTTGTAAGTCATTCTTTATATAAAGGCGGCCATTAGTGGAACAAGTGGTTCTGCAGGTTCATAGCTCAGAGGCACCAGTGCTCTCCCAAGATAACCATAAAATCCGCAGAAGACGCACCTGTGCACACTTCCTGTTTCTCACTCAGAACATTCCAGAAGGAACCCTGAATCCCAATGCCACAGCGGGACTGAAGTTTGCTCTCACCCACACAATAAACCCAGGGAGATCCCCCAGCCCCCACCCCGAGGCCCCAGCCTTGGTCCTCTGTCTGGTCTAGGAGGGCTCCTGCAGCTCCAGCCTAACAGGGAACAGAAGGCACCCACATGTCAGAAAGCCCTCCCAAGGCCCAGCGAGCACTTCTGCTTATGTGCCAGTCAAGTGCGTTTGACAATTCTACAGCCAGCTGTATGGCAGGCAGCGAGGTATCCAGCAAATACTCAGGGCTCACGTTACTGAGGAAGGAAGGTGGACAGCGAGGTACCCAGCAAGTACTCAAGGCTCACGTTATGGAGGAGAAAGCCAGGCAGATAGTGAGGTACCCAGCAGGGTTCACGTTACCGAATAGGAAAGGAGGGTGGAGACAAGCGGGCTGGAACAGTCTGTCATAACCTTTAGCATTTACAAGGCTCGCTGAAGATTATCCGATTTGATCTTAACAGCTCACAAGATAGGCAGAGGCATGACTGTTTTCACTTCATAAAAAGAGATCCCGAGAACTGATGATGACCACGTGCTCTTCCCATAGGCTCCCAGAAATCATCCTCAGATCATCTCTCAGTTGTATACATGTGGTAATATCTCAGTCACGTCCCCTCTCTGCAGGGGAATTTTACTGCCGCCCTGCTGTTCCTTCGCACCCCTGCCCTCTCCTGCATTTCAGCCATGCCCACCATCCATGGGGAGTCTGCACCACCTCACCCCCGCTGCTGCTGATGGCTTGGGTCACCCTTATCTTTCATCTCCACCTACAGGGACCTGTTCTTCCTTCAAATGCAGCTCAAACTCACTCGTTGTGTGAAGCCTTTTCCAGCCATCACAACCGTCATGTGTAAAATCAGTGTGTGGAATGCTTCCTTTAGGAGGTGCTTATGTTGCCTCACTGGCTGTGAGCAGGGCCCAATTCTGAGCAAACCCGGTGGTCCCCTCTCCCCATCTCTGCTCCAGTGCACTTAAAACAAGGATTCCTGGAAGCACCTTTTTTGTCCAATTCACGCATGAGTCTGCCCCACACCCTGCAGAAAAGCCCTGGTGGTCGGCGGTCAGGGCTCGGGACCCCGAGGTGGGTAAGGAGAGCTTAGTGCCCTCTCTGGACTTGTCGCTCAGAGACCCGCGGCTGGAAGGGAAGAAACTTGCATCCTGTGAAACATCCAGGCCCTGAGACCCACTCCGGAGTGGAAAACGGGGAAGGAGCCTTGAACAGACCCACGGGAGGGTAGACAGCAGGAGTCACAGAGGCTACCAGGGAGAGAGGGAGGCAGGCAGTGAGGCCAGAGGTGACGTAGCCGGGAGGGAGTTGATGTGACCAGAGGTGAGGTGGTGGGGGGATGACACGGCGTGGTTGGGGGAGGAGATGTGGCCAGGGGCAACGTGGCCAGGGAAGGAGACACGGCTGGAAGTGACAAGAGGGGTCTCCAGGCCTCAGACTGTGCCTCAATTATGGATGACATTTTAATTAAGATGTTGTATCTAACTTTAACGAAAAGTAGCAATTTAGAACCATTGTGTACATTTAAAGCACGGTACAAATAGAGCCCGTTTTCCAAACCAAAGAACAGTGCATTGAAGGAAAAAGTAATAGCTCACCAAAAACAAAACAAAACAAAACAAACAAACAAAAAAACTAATTAAAGAAAAAATTCATTTAAGATCAGAAATAAAGAGATCCTACAGCTCTTCTAGTCCAATCCCCACCCTAACGTGAATGGGGGGGGGAAAGGAAGTAGATTATGTCAGTCAGAATTAAAGGCAAAACCGATCCAGTTTACTTTCTACTTGACAGAAAACAAGAAGCTCATCAAGGAATCCCTACAAAAAATAGCTTTAGTAGTTCCCAAAATGCAAAATTCACCTACAAATTAAACCAACTGCTAAGTGTGTATAGAGTAATTTTTTTCATTATTGCCTTCCTCATCCCCAGGGGCTTTTTTAGACCTTGTTTCCCCCTAATTGCCTCCAACACCCAGGAAATTTAAACCCCACAAGTAAACCGTGTCTCGATTCATTCACAGCGTCCTTTGGAGCAGACAGCCCCTTGCTCTAAGACGTTCTTGTCACCTAAGCACCAAGCACAGCCTGAGAACGCACAACACGCACTCACACAAACTCAGACAGACAACAGGGGAGATATGGCACATGAGGAGGAAGACAAGATAAATGAGCTTCACCGTCGACCCAGATCCGGCAAGAAGTGACACACGCAGCCTGTTCGGGTACAGGTGATTCCTAGAAAACAGCCAAGGGCAGAATTTGGAGAAGCAGCACCGCAGGCCAGGAAGGTGTGGGGGCTTTAGAAGGGAGGGGCGCCCCGACCAGGTGCTGGGGGATTCAGAAGGGAGGGGTGCCCCGACCAGGTGCTGGGGCTTCAGAGGGGATTGGTGCCCCGATCACTTCCGGGGGGCTTCAGAGGCAAGGGGTACCCTGACCACGTGCTGGGACTTCAGACGAGAAGGCGCCCCGACCGGTTCCTGGGGATGGCAGGACAAGCCCAGGGTTCCGTCGTCACTTTTCACTCCCTACTCCCGAATCTCGCCCTGAAGTTGCAGCCAGTCCAGGTATTCATTTACCCATAAAATTAAGTATCTGTGAGTAACACAAGTCACTAATCCACACAGATCTGAGTCCACAAATACCTCCCAGAGACGCCACCATCCCTTCTGGTAGAAGAGCAGCCCAGCGGCCCACGCTGCTAGGAAGGGAGACTGTCTCCAGCCTGACGCTGCAGAGTCCTCAACACAAAGTCTACCTTCTGGAACCATGCCGTCTCCTACAGAAGCAACTAGGGGCATGTAGGGTTTTTTAAAATCTTTTTTTTTTTCTTAAGACAGAGTCTCCCTCTGTCACCCAGGCTGGAGTGCAGTGGCTCGATCTCGGCTTGCTGTAACCTCTGCCTCTCGAGTTCAAGTGATTCTTCTGCCTCGGCCTCCCGAGTAGCTGGGATTACAGGCGCCTGTCACCACGCCCAACTAATTTTTTATATATTTAAGTACAGATGGGATTTCACCTTGTTGGTCAGGCTGGTCTTGAACACCTGACTTCACATGATCCACCCGCCTCGACCTCCCAAACTGCTGGGAACACACGCATGAGCCACGGTGCCCGGCCCATATAGCTATTTAAATTTGACTAAAATTAAATAAAATTAGAAGTTCTCATTTACACTTCAAGCATTCAGTTACCCACAGGCGGCCACTGACCAGAGGCTGGTAGAGATGTCACACTCCACACTGTAGAAGGATCTAGGGACGAAATGGCTCTAAGATCATCTCGACATCTTTATGTTGAAGCTACTGAAGTTTTACTCTGATTATTATAGACATCAGCATTTTCCCACTTTAAAATGTCAGAGCTATTGCAATGATCAGCTCTGTGGCTTCCCAGCAGCTCTTCTCTTCCTGGACAGAGAACTGTAGAGCATCTGCACTCTGCCTCCACACTAAGGGATAGTAGAAGCCTCCGTATAAAATCAGGGGGAGAAAAAAAAATGAATCCCTAGTCCGACTCTCCCCCTATGATTTTGTGAAACTCCTCTTAATATGCAGAATAACTGCCAGAGTTGCAATAAAGAAGCATCCCTTGACCAGGAAGCAGCAGGGAAGCAAGAGGAGGGAGATGCGAAGACCCTCCGTTCCCTCTGGGACCCCAGGCCCAGCCAGGACTGAGAAGGGCCGCACAGCCCGGCAGACCCGCACACCTGATGCGAACCATACACACGGCTTCCCTGGGCCTCGGTCCCCTGCTCTGCCCTCACTGGCCACTGTGGCTCTGGGTAGAGGCAGCTCCCTGAGCTCCAACACCCACAGCCAGTCCCCTCCTTGCAAGTCTCAGCTGTGCTTTGACTGCCTCCCTGATGCTTCTCATCATCATCTGCGTACCGTGTCCCCTCTACCCCACAGCCCTTGCTACCGCCCACCCCACCACGGAGCCTAGCACACAGCAGGTGCCCGAGATGCCCCAACGGGCGGGCATGCCAGGGTAGGGCTTGGAGTTCCAAGGGCCATGTCCCGCATACCACCACAAGTGCCGCGGAGGCTGTGGAAGGGGTCCAGGTTTCAGCCCTGCACTCAGCTTCTCCTGGCTCCCGAGGCCAAGAACCTAGCAAGGGAGCGCAGCGGGAAGCTGGGTCCCAAACCCACTTCCTGCTCCTCAAGAAGAAGGGGGCCTCGGGGCACAACC
Source organism: Macaca fascicularis (assembly GCF_037993035.2). Lineage (NCBI taxonomy): Eukaryota > Metazoa > Chordata > Mammalia > Primates > Cercopithecidae > Macaca > Macaca fascicularis. The sequence goes on from NC_088381.1 coordinate 236,284, forward strand.
CCACGAGCACCTTTCCTCCTGCCAGGCTGCCTGTCACAGCACCAACACCTTCACCGCAGGGAAACCCACCTCTGTGAGGAGAAAACCAAGTACCACAGGGGCCACGTCCCCCGCAGCGTCTGCTGAGCCCAATGGCGACAGCAGCAGCCGGGTCCCCACTCAGCACACACCGACTCGGAACCCGCCAGGCACACTACAACACCAACCATCTTGAAGCTCAGCTTCGACTCATCAGGGCTCTCTTCCATGAAAGCTAGGCATGTCTATCTTCCCTGGGCTCACAGAAAGGAGAGTGACTCAGCCCCGAGTGTGAACAGAGTCAAGCTCCCACTAGCTGTACAGACAACCTCCCTTGCCCCGTCCTGGGAAGGAGCCAAGCGCAAATAGCCATCTTTTGCCCGCACAGGTACGGAATTCAGTCAGTTCTCTCAATGGAGTTGTGACAGGTCAACTCCAGGCTCCTCAGTGCTCTGGGGTTCACCTCGGGCCACTGCACCTTTGAAACGTGGCTGTGGACTCCTCTAGGGTGCACAGTGTCACGGCCATTTCATTCAGATACTGCAGGCCCCTGCCGTGGAGTCAGTACCCAGGACACCCCTGCCGGCATCCTCCGAGATGCTGCTGCAGCTGCTGTGATCTGAGAACAGCCATGCACAGGCATCAAAGGGAGGGCTTCTCAGATCTTTTCCAGGAGCAGTGGCTACAGCTTTGGAAGACGTTGCACTGAATCCTGGGTGATCGTGGCTTGGTCTGCAATCTAAACCTAGTTGCTGGGGAGACACACTCTGTTGTAATTGACAGAGGCTGTTGGTGGCAGCTCTACCAAGACCAAGAATGGCAACTAATCTGAGATTTACTATCCATACTTTCTATTTGATGTTTAAAAGGAAAGCATCGTGAAGTTCCAGTAGCAAGGAATTTTCTATAATCTATCACACATCAAGATATAGCAGAAATGTAGCTAAAATGTTCATAGGATCTATGCAGAGGAAGAGACGGGTCTATTTCAGGAAAAGTGCTTGCTGGCTTTTAAGAAACATAGTGAAATCCCTGCCAAGTAAAAGATTGTTTATACTTTTGCTGTGGAAATGGAGGGAAAGTTCTTTCTTATTATTTGAATACATTAACTGTATTTAAGTGTTCTGGTAGATTAAGTATTAAACATTCAAAAGGAAGTAATTCTGTTCAGTCTATTTCATTCTTTAAATGTAGCTTTCAAAAACCGACAAATACCTGGCCGGGTGTGGTGGCTCATGCCTGTAATCCCAGCACTTTGGCAGGCCGAGGTGGGTGGATCACAAGGTCAGGAGATCGAGACCATCCTGGCTAAAACGGTGAAGCCTCGTCTCTACTAAAAACGCAAAAACCTAGCCTGGTGTGGTGGCAGACACCTGTGGTCCCAGCTACTCGAGAGGGTGAGGCAGGACAATGGCGTGACCTGGGAGGCGGAGCTGGCACTGAGCCGAGATCACACCACTGTACTCCAGCCTGGGCAACAGAGCAAGACTCCGTCTCGAAAAAGAAAACAAAAAGTGGCAAACACCCCATTGTCTGCCCTGGCTGCGGCCATCTCCACGGAGTGGACAGAGCTTGGGAAAAGCTCACTGTGGAGGCCCAGAAGGTCGGGCCTGGCCTTTGCTCAGCAGATGAGCAAGAGGGTCAGCCACCCTAGGGAAGAAGCCTATATTTGCTATGTTACTGATGATATCCACATAAATTTCTATTTTGCCTCTCACACAGAACTGGGATCTATGTTTGAGCAAGCAGCTCATGCCAACAGTCCCTCCATGCCATCACTTCCCTGACCTCCCCCAGAAGAGCCAGGCCAGGCAGCGTCCCCACACGGGGACTGGGTCCCAGGAAGATCCTGGTCCTACCCCTCTTCTCTCTCATCCCTGCAGCACCCTGGCTTGCTGTGGAAGCCCAGCAGTGCTGGCTAAACCCACGTTCACCTGGGGCATTCAGGAGAAGCCTCTGTGCAGAAATCAATTGGGAAGTAGGATTGTGTGTGCTGGCAGGTCACTCGAATGGATTTGCAGAACTCAGTTTTCAACACAGGTGCCGCCACCAAGTCCCTGAAGACCTTTGTGAGCCTAGAGCCACAGAGCCATTTGAGGCACTCTCACAATCTCTAACAACCCTGCACAGAGGCCCTGTTTATCCAAAGGACCATAAAATTTTCCATGTAAACAAAGTTTGACATAATGAATTAAAAGTGAAGTCACCACTTCTATTTTCCATTAATCCATTCATTCAAACAAGTATCTCTTGAGCGTGTTCATCAAATACTGTGGAATTAGGATTTAGTCCATGCCTTCAAGAAATATACAGCACAGAAGAAAAGGTATAGCTTGTAACTAACAGTGGTGAATAGGCAAGAAACACACATCGCAGAAGGAAAAGTATAGCTTATAAGTGTAACAGTGGTGAACAGGCAAGAAATAAACATCATAGAAGGAAAGGTAGAGCTTATAACTAACATCATAGAAGGAAAGGTAGAGCTTGTAACTAACATCATAGAAGGAAAGGTGTAGCTTATAACTAACAGTGGCGAACAGGACAGAATCTCATAGGCTCGTCAGGAGCCACCGAGGAGGAAGCCATGATTCACATCCACCTGCAGTAGATGAATGTTTCCCGGATAAAGTAACTTTTCTACAGTGATATCTGCTCCTTATTGTTTAATCCTCCTCGATAGGGTATTAAATTACCACTTTATGTGCTGCTTATATAAAATACATAATTGTCAGGGGAGGTTATAAAATAATACTTCACACAAGCTTGGGCTGTGAATGGTGCGAGGCAATGGGAAGATGTGTTCCCGTGTTCTCGAGACGCAGAAGGGTCAAGACCCTGCTTCCCTTCTCCTCCCCACCGCCCTGTTCCCAGATGAGGGGCGGAGGCAAGGCCGCCGGGCAGTCCTAGAGCTGGCTCCAGGGCCACGACACCACGCCCAGACTCTCTGCGCCCCATGCAAGAAACACAGACTGTGGGGCAATCACCAATTTACCTGGCAGTGGGGAGAGTCCTTCATCAAAAGCCTGTGCTTCCAGGAGCCAGGACAAAGCAGGAGCCCCTAGGAAAACTGTTCCAGGTGCTCCTGAAACCTGGGCAGAGTCACAGTCTGGCAGGAAGCACCAGTGATGCAGGTGTGCCCAAGACTGGGAGGATGGCCAGATGCCTGGAGACCAGACCGGCCTGTAGGAGATGACCACCTCTCTCTAGTTCATTAGAGACAGACAGTCTGGGCTTCACTTTTGTATGTGGAGTCTCACAGTACAGAAATGTCACAAAGAGATTAGACTTCGTATACCCCATTTTTTTAAATTTAAAAAACACAATTATTTCAACTAATTCTAAATCCAGCAAAGAAAAATAAGTATATAAATGCATGCCTCCAAAATGTAAACCACAATCTCTTTACCCATAGGAGACCCAAAATTTAGTGTACTTTTTCTTCAGTATGATCTCATTTTTTTTTAAGCCCATTACTGAGGTGTCTCCTCACTGCCCCATGAGGAGGTTCATGGGCTCTTCAGGGCTCTTTGCTGTTTCATCATTTTTTAGATTTAAGGGCAGGATCATTTTCCCACACTTGCTTGCTTCCCTGATCACCAATTTTTCACAAGGACATCATTGTGCCTCAGAAAACCTAGTAACTGAACTTCATTAAAAGTGAAAACGATAGGGACATGTTGGCTGCTATGACAGCATCCTCAGTCACCGAATCTCCCTGGGGGACCCGACACACCCCGAATCTCCTTGGAACCCCAGCATGCAGGTATCGCTGTGGCTGACAGGACTGACCCACCCTGGGGGAGGCATGAAAGCAAAGGGAAGAGAAGGCAGGTGACTCATTTAGGAAACTCGGGTGATCCTCTCGAGTCACGTTTCTCAGGGTGTCAGGGTACCAGCTACATGTAGGGAACCTCCTTGGCCTGGCAGGTGGCAGACTCCTGGGACCCTCCTCAGACATGTTAATCAGAGAATCTAAAGACGGGCAAACTCTGAAAAGTATCTGTAAAGGAAGGACTTAGCTCTGCTGTGAGCCCACTACACGTGGGGTCACACAGGATGCCGCTCCCAGCGTCCAGTCTCCATTTCACCCTCCTGGGAGGCACACCCGTCAAGTCACAGAGCACGGTCTTCAGCGAACACCTTCCTGCGCGACCTCCACTGTCTCCCAGCCCTGCAGGAGTAGCCGCCGAGTAGGGGAAACAAGTCTTTGCTCCTAACCCGGCCACCTTGACGCTGGGCATAAGACCAGCACTGCTACGTCTCTGGGGAAAGGAGTGGCCCTGGGCAGGAATGCACTTGGCAGCCCCGGGGAGTGGCCAGGTGTGGAAGACCAGGCCTCTGCCCGCAGACACGTCAGCACAGCATCCTGGAGCAGAACTTCCAGCCCAGCTGAGCCTACAGATGGCTGCAGCCCTGGACAGCATCTTCACGGTGACCCGGGGGACTGGGCCAGAGCCGCTCAGCAGGGCTGCCCTGAATTTCCAACCTGAAAAAGCTGTACAGTCGTACGTGTATGTTGCCTTAAGCCCCTAGGTTTTGGGGTCACTTGTCACACAGCGACAGACAGTGGATGTGCACGGACTCCCAAGGCCACGATGGCCTCTGCCGGCCTCACCCGGGCTGTCTCATCTGTTCCCGTGACATCACGTTTCTCAGAGCCAAAGGCTGCCAGGATCCCCTCTTTTCTTCACAAAGTCGTTACAAGCTCACGATACAAACTGAAAAAAAAACAATCTGTAAAATACAACGCATGACGCAATACAAGGGGAATGCCCAGGCACACACACACGCAAAACAGGCACAAGTGTGAAACAGGCGCATGCACAAACAGGTGTACATGCGTGAAACAGGTGCACGCGTGAAGGTGTACACTCGTCAAACAGGTGTACATACACACATGAAAGCACCCGACATGAAGGGCTGTCTTTGGGAGCCTAGTTTTTAGACATCTCCCTCACCATTTTACATCTGCACGATCACAAACACAGCACACCACACTACTGAGGGGAAGCCCCAGCTTCTCATGGGGGCACATGAGGCTTTTTATTTATGCCACAGGTTGCATCACTACATTCTAGAACTGCAAGGCCCCCCACTGCCAGGACTGGGTCAGGTCCACCCTGTGCTCCAAGGACCAGGCCGCCTGCCAGCCCACACGGACCTGCCCCTCGGATGGTACGGCTGCTTCTAAAACAGAGGCTCAGGCCCACCCAGAGACCTGCAGTACCTGTTATTAAATCAAGACTTGGCTGTGGGTAAACGTGAAGATTTTTATTAAACATGACTCTGCAACATTCAAAGGACCATAACTGAATGCTCCTTTCGCAGCCACGGCGTGTCCAGACACTCATAGAGAAGGCCAGGGCGTGGGAACCCACGGAGCCCCGACAAGGCAGACTTGGAGCTGTGTGGCGCAGTTAGCACCCATTTTATGCTGATACTTGCCTTTCATATTCAGATTAAAATAAAAAATACGCAAAAGTAGTTCACATTCTATTTCAATTCTCTATTTTTGTAGTAACTGGGCCCCTTTCCCTCTGGTTTCCCAGCCCAGTGATAAATAGGCCCAGCTGGGATTTGTCAAAGTCTGGGTGTCTGTTGTAGAGTAAGTGAGGGGGGTAGGGAGGGGAGCAGGAGTGGAAAGGAGGAGTGGGGGATAGGGAGGGACAGAGGGAAGGAGAGAGAGAAACCGCCGAAGGCTGGAGGTAGGAGGGTTGCTCCCTGGCAGCCTCAGGCTCCCCGTTCCAAGGTAACTGAGCTGGCATCACGCACGCGGTGCCATCATATGACTTGGCTGACACACACCAGAATTACGACAAAATGCTTCAGAAGACTAAGCACCAGCATCTTCAGATTAGGGTAGAGTCCCGGTTTCACGCTTGCCTTGTGTGACATTCTATAAATTGTAAAGATAACGCATTTTCTTACCAGTCATGCTGTTCCCCAAATACTAACTATAATAAAGACCAGACAGCATCTGAGTACTGAGCGTGTGGCAAGCCCCGTGAGGTAGGCATAATTTACTTTGCTAGAGAAAGAAACAGGCTCTGAGAGAAAATTCCTGAGGCCAGGCAGTTGTCTCCAAACTCACCCCGTGCCTCCTGACCCTGAACGTGGAGGACCCAAGTCATTTACGTGAATAATTTACCTACATGCATGTCAGATTGAGATTCAGCCCCCAGATCTAATCATCTCTATGCAGGAATGTGTCAAGGAAGGTATACAATTCTATGAGTTCGAGCTGGGGGAACAAAGGCAGGCACCCTCGACACACATGTGGTACGGAGGTATGCGCCCAGCACAGGGGCGGACAGGAGCAGGTCCAGCCCTGCCCAGTCACACGCCCACCCTGCCATGCCAGTGCAGGGGCCGCCACCGCGTCTCGGGGAAAAGCAGCTTCTCCTGCACAGGAATCTACCCTTCAAAGTGTGTTGCTGAGAAGGTGTGGACCAACATCTCAGAAATCAGACACCGTGTAACACGCTTATCTATACAGGCTGCCTATGTCAGGGAATCACCAATAATTCCCATCTCGCCATCAATTATTTCTGGTAAATACTGATTATTCTAAGTTAACTGAGGCAACACAAGAACAATATAATGGAAATGTCAGAGTCAATCAGCTCCACCTGCTGAAGAGCTGGGACTAGTGATGAAACCTAAGGAATCCTGGAGAACGCAGCAGGACCCCAGACGCTGCGGACCACCCCAGCCTCCTTCCACAGGAGAGTTAGTCGTGGGGCAAAGGAACAACTTTCAAGGAATCTCAGAGGTTCCCAAGCTCTTGAAAGTTTAACGGGAATTAAATATTTGCATCTGAGTCACACGAGCACATTAAAAGTAAAATTTCCTCTTTCCACTAGAATTATGAGCTTGCGGTGGCGACACTGGCTGTATCTCATGCTCGTGAGATGTTTGGGCACAGCCGTGCGTCTCTGGTGAATCATTTATAATCATGAAAGAAGTGCTTGGGCCCTCGATCCAGGACCACAGACCCCACCAACAAGGGTCTAAACAGGACAAGCCTCGGCCTGGAAAGGTTGGTGTCCATGGGGGCTGAGAGGAGCACCAGGGAAACTCAGGGGCAAGCCCCACGCAAGCTCGGCATGTCCTACCCCATGCAGTTGGCATCAGCCACAGGGATCTTTTGTTGTTTTTTGCTCAGGAAGGAACATATTAAAAAGCCCGGGGCCCAGGGCCTGGACTCCTCAAAGCTCTCCATAGAACCGGGTTAATTGGCACCTTCCCTCATGTTCAAGTCAACTATATATGGCTGCTGAGGGCATCTCAGAGCAGGTGCAACACTGAGCTTTCTTGCTGTCTGGGGAAAGCAGGAATTCCAGGCCTCTGCCTTAATACCTCCCCAGAGGCTCTGGCCCAGGTGAGCTCAATTTCTCCCAGGTAAGGAGCACAGACCAGCTTCCCCCATGCCCCTCAGGTCACACAGGAGCGGTGCAGACCCTTGCAACTTGGCACGAGCCCTCGCAACCCACCCTAGAGTCAGCAGCCCAGCCCTGTGGCCCCGGCCTGGCAGGAGGCAGCTGCTGGGGCCCCTGCTCAGGGTTCAGCACAGCGAGGTCCAGCCACAGCAGGGGAGACATCCACCACCCGGCCATTCATCTTTAACCTAAAACAGACACAGGAATGCGGCAAAGGGTTCCTTCCCCTGACAAACCCATCCTTCCTATTCTCATCTCTCCCTCCTTCCCCAGTACTGCACCCAAGGCCACCCAGCACTGTGCCCAAGGCCTGACTCCCAGTTCACAGGGAATCCAAGACAATTATGATTTTGAGAAACTGGGAGCTACATAGAAAATGAGTAGGTAAAGCCATTGTCCACTGATCCTCCACTCCACACAGCGGAGAACCGTCCTCAGGATAAAACCCACTGGGCGGGGAAGACGCGATCAAGGCGGACAGGACCGCGGAGCCACAAACCTGGTGGTTCAGGGAACAACGCCACGTGAACACAAACCTAAAGTGCTCCACAGCTGGAAGACAAAACACAGGAGACAGAAACGCTGACCGTTTAAAAGAAAAAGCAAAAAGCCTCACTCTTAAGAGTCCATCAAGATTTAAGTTCTCAAGTCACAATGTATCAGCACAGACTTCTCATAATGCCTGAAACTTGGCACAGTAAACACGTGAATCAGTTCTCCCAAGTCCATCGTTTTCTTTGATGAGCCTCTTGAGTCTCAGGCTGGTTTCAAAGTAAGTCCTTCTCTGTTTGTTGATGATTTAGTAATTAACATACTTGAAAACACATTGACTTCCAACTTAATCTGCTAACAAAATATTAATTACCACACTGGCTGTCATCCACAGAAAAAAACACAATCACTTTCTGGTTGTAAAAACATTAGAATTCGAAGCCCCTTTGGCCATCTGAACAGCCCCGGCTTTTGACAAGGGCATTCCAAAGCTAATCTGAAAAACTAGTCCAGGCCATGATCGCTGGGGGGTCGGACTTGCCTCATCACCCTACCTCCCTTCTGGAATTAGACAGAACTTAGACGTTTAGTCTGATGGGAAACATTTACAATCTATTCTCTCCGAAGCTACCTGGAGGATTTCCTTCACATGACAAAGCCTTGGTCTCCACAACCCCTTATCTGACAACTCTTAACCAACTGTCAATCAGGAAATTTTCAAATCTACCTATGACCTGGACACCCCTGCTTCCAGTTGTCCCACCTTTCCAGACCAAACCCATGTACATCTTACATTTATTTGATCGATTGTGTCATGTCTCCCTAAAAGCTATAAAACCAGGCTGGGCTCTGACCACCTCGGGAATACGTTCGTAGGATCTCCTGAGGGTAATATCAAGGGCCATGGTAACTCATTTGGCTCAGAATAAATCTCCAAATGCTTCACAGAGTTTGACTCTTTACTGACATGGTACCTTTCATGGGTATTCATCTGGGGGACTCACAATCAACCAGAGGCAGCAGTTGCCCACTGTGCAAAAGTCTCTGCAGGACTGAGCCTCTGGCACGGGGACTCCAACCCCTGAAGCAGCAGCTCTCCCACGTCCCACGGCCTGATAGACCTGCACCTCCCGGGCTTCTCATTTCAGAGTCTCAGCAACAAATCTACCAAACGTGATCAACATCACAGAATATTCCTCGAGGCTTTTGGCTGTTGTTTCTCCCCAAGTTTACTCTAGAACCAGAATGGCAACACTCGGAACAGGATGGTTCTCAGTCACTGACCCTCCTGGTAAATACACTGTCTCCAAGGCCCTTTCCCGCCAGTCACAGCTTCCTTCATGTCAGGCTCGAAGGCCACCTCCCCAAGAAGGAAACCTCTTCAATCCAGCAACCACAGTTCCTGTTCCCATCTAGAGCTTGTCTGCCAGGAAGGGAAGACTCCTCATTCCAGAGACAGCAGGTGCCACAAACTCAGGGTTGTAGCCACTGCGAAGGCAAACACTCATGAAATTAATAGACTTTTTCCTCCTTGGATACTGACGTTTCCTCTTCTGGAGGTCAGCCAAGGCCATCTGCACGAGTCACGAGCGTGATGGCTCCAGCCCCTCCTTCGGTGTCAGCAGTGTGGCTCCGCTCTGAGACCCTCCTGCACCAGCCGGGCCATGCACCTGTTCCCACGACTGCTGTCAGCAGACTACAGTGATTCTAAAATAATCAGCAAACTGAGGTTCCGAAGGATGCATTTTAAAGAAAAATGTGTAAGTTTTACTGCATGAAATCAGCTACATCTTTTGCTACTCCAGAGGCTTTTTGTTTTGCTTTCCTCAAGGTTCTCTACAATGATCCTGACAGTCAAGGTTCCCAGTTAGAGAGAGAGGGTTGGGCAGGCCGCGTCTGCTGTTTAACACATACAGAGGATCCACATAGGATTTTCCCTGTTCACCAACATCATCAGGACACACACTAAGCAATAATAATCTCCCTGTCTGGAAAACTGAGCTCACTTGAGAACTAATGCAACAAATGTGTTTGACAAAGTTGCAGGTGGACATTTTAGTGAATGAATCACTATTTCAAGGAGGATAAAGGCTCACTATTCAAAGGCATGTTTTTGTCAAGTTTTGTCATTTCAGCTTCATGCATTTAAATCATGAAGTGAGGCTTGTACCTGATACATTACAGAATCTCTACAAAATAGACAAAATTCCAATTCTGTACATTCTCTCTCATTCTTTTCCATATGCATACGGATGGTGGTAATTTAAGTTGGCATTCCAACAGGATTTCTAAATTAAACTGTCTTCTACTTTAAACACTACGTGTTAAACATTACACATTCCATTGTTCAACATTTATAGCAGGGTCTGTATGGCCCGTTTTAAAGATTTCTTCCTCACTAAAAGCAAGCGTTTAAACAATAAATGATCTACTCTAAAATATTCTAGAGACAGAGATACATTTGGAGAGTGGACACACTTAACACAGAAGTCCGCAACATCAAATAGGCACAACCGGCAGTGAGGGTGGAAGGGGCGCTATGTGAGTGCCCCTAAAAACACACACAAGCCTGGCTGCTTAAAAGCAATGAATATAACTCAACACTCCTATGTGAACATTGATGTGTCTACTGCCTTACAGAATCCTCCTAGCTGAGCTGCAGGAATCTTCTTTGGAACCTTTTCTCACCTACACTGCCTACAGGTGCCCACTGGGCTCCCTGGGCAGTATCGTGTCTTTGTTTAGAATATCACAGTATTAGGAGATCTGTTAAATCCCAAGTCAGAGCCTTATCATAACTCAGACACCATCCCTCAGGGCTTGTGGGCCAACTTCGGCTAATGCAGGCTGCTCCACAGTGCCCTGCAGATGGGCTTGGTACATCCACACGATTTTAAGATTTGGGGCTGCCGTTTTCTGCGGTCACAGATGCGGACTTACATATTCATCATGACTGAAGGCAGCACGTATTTTTATGTTCCTTCTCTAACGGTAATAATCATGGCGACATTTCCCCGATCCTTAAAAAAGCCTCCTAACAGTAGTTGCATTCCATCCCCTTCCTTAAAATTAATAGAATTTACCAAACTAGGTGAAATCAGTCTTCATGAGAAAGTGAGAAATCAGTGTTCACACAATGGCATAGTAGCTGGGCATAGAGTATACGTCAACATCCCAAACTAAGCACCCATCACAATTATTCCCAACTCGCAGGAAAGCTAGAAAAATTAGAAGGCTTAAAACATAATTATAAATGAAAATAACAAGAAACCAAAGTTTCTGAGGGGCATTTGTTAGCCAAACAAGGAAAGCCATTAACCAGTGCTGATTACATTGCATTTTATTACATTGCATTTGATTACAGCAGCCAAAGACGTGTCCAGAGGAAGAGACTTTTAAACATTAGTCTTTCAGTAAGAATGGTTGCTTAACAAGGCTTTTAATTAAGAAACCAAAGAGCAGTGACTGGAGTGAGGATGCAGGGACTCTGGGTGACCCACACGCTCGTTTCCACCTGGCACGAAGGACCCTGGAGTGAGGGTGCAGTGCCTGCTCTGAGTCACCAGCACACTCATCATTTCTACATAAACAACCCTGTGAGCCTCTCCCAGGACTTTTTAGCCTAGACCTAAAAATTCACAGCTCAGGAAACCTTCATCATTTTAGGAACCTGAGGGGTGGGCCAGGGGGATCTCACAGAGTGAGGTGCTGTCTATGGGGTCAGCAAAGTGCAGCTGGGGCTTCCCGCAAGCACTTCAGGGAGGCCGTGCACTGGCCCGAGGCTGGTTCCGCCTCCTATCCTCGGTTCTCATGCCCAACCGTGAGGGGAGCCCCCCACTTCAGGAGCGGTCCCTGGCTCCAGGCCCTAACGTCCATGTCCAGGCCCCTGGTAGGGCAGCTTCTACCCCAGGGAGGCTGGGACTGGAGACAGCCTGGAGCTCTAGGCAATCCTGGCAACCACATGTTTCCCGAAGTGGCTGCAGACAAACTCCTGCTTCCAAAACCTGGCACGGGCTGTGTGAGGCCTGGAACACGGGAGGCGCGATTACCCTCTCATGGTTATCAAGTCAAGTCATAGTCTCTTAGACCTATGTGTGACTGGAAGTATACACATTATGGAAGTGTATATAAATGTGAATACAGACACGCTTATTTTCCTTTTATATACCTTACATATATGTGTATACGTGCATATGTATAAAACATGGAAGAAAAAACCATACTTAAGATTTCAAATCTCAGTCACAAAGATCTCAGAAGCAAATTATTATTCTTAAATTCTAAACAAAGATGTAACATTTTACATTCTTACAAACAAAACGTTCTCTATTAGCATTTTATTTTAAAAACTAAGAATGCATTGCACTCTCTCAATTTCGATTTTTAACTCAGCTCACAAAGGCCCCTGTATAAAGGCCTCCGTACCGCGGCAAGGATGGCGGTGGTCACACCTGTGTCCATTTATCCTCTCTACATCTAGCTCCTCTCCCTGAGGCAACACACCTCCGAAGTCACAGCCTGGCCTCCCATCTCTCCCCCGTCCCGGGCTTCTTGGCATGTTGCTCTGCTGCACACACCTCAGCAAATACTGCTGATTAGCCAGAATCACCCAGAAATCTCTTAATCTTGATTCTGGCTGCTTTTGTAATTTGTAATATCTGTACTTCTGGTGTGATTTGAGAAACAACAAATTTTAAAATTAGAGAAGATGTGGTTTTTATTCTCTCCTTTCTACTTGCAACCTTGAAAATTCAAGTAGCAGCAAGGGTTTGTTGAAAGTAACTTCCACCAAATAGAACCTATTACAAAGGTACTACAGAGTGTCAAATAACCACATAGATGTAAAATAGACATGCAGACACAGATATAAAATCCAATGGTTAAACCAAATTGAGAAATGCTTGCCAGTTTTGATAGGACTTCTAAAACTTGACATAAATGTTGGCTGAGGGATACAAGATGTTATGAGATGAGTGAGATGCTTGGCCTAGAACCACAGGCTCTCTCCTCTTTACAGCAGAAAATCCATAAGGAAGTCAAATCTGAAAGAACCAGGTACCGTTGAATGGCATACTCAGCCATCCTTCCCCATTCCTGGGCCAGCTGCGGTGAGTGCAGCCAGTCGTTCACCAACATCCATCATCCATCCTCCAGGCCATGGCTACACTTTACTCCCAGGCTCCCTGTCATTATGTAGATTAGGTAAATCAGGGCCACTCTCACCTTAAGCCTCCCCCGCCAGCATGGCAATCACCCATTCCCAACCACGGCAAGGACAGCCGTGTCCCTGGGAACGCAGAGCAGGGGTCGGGAAGAAACCTGGATCTCTGAATACCTCATGGAGCAGTCACCAGCCTGGAACATCCTCCCTGACAGGTTTGCAAGACAGAAAAACTCCTTGGTTCCTCAAGCTACAATACTGCAGAGTCTCAGGTCACAGCATCCTTACCTACCCTTGTCAGGAACCGTTCATGCTCATCAAGACATGAGAACAAAACTGCAGTGGCACAGTCACACTCAATGCAGACCACCTGCTGCTCACATTCATCGTATTAACACCAAAAGGCCACCGTGGTGGATATCCTGGATGTGGACACTCGGCGGCTTTTTGCTGGAGATGTGCTTTGTGCATTTATCGCACGACCATCTTGGCGTCAGGAGGGGCTGTGCAGATGGCAGGTGTGCACGTCAAAGGGAGTCTCAACTCGCTGGACTCTCAGCCAGCTCCCACTATCAGTGCCCGCAGAGTCCTCTCCTCCGGGAGCACGTGCTTGGACGCAACAGTGGCCTGTGGATCCACACAACAGCACTGTGTGCCCCAGGAGCTTAGAAAGTACCACTGCATCAATGCCTCCACAGGTGAGGCCGAGGGCAGAAGCCAACCTCAAGCAGTTACGGTCCTTCGTGGGGCTGGCATCCAGGCAGGAAGGCGGCTCAGCGGCTCTCCTCTCACTGTGGAACTTCCTAGGTCCCCACATGAACAGAACCTAAATAACACGCAACGAACAACAGGAACGAGAACACGACCAACAGCTTCTGAGATGAGCAAGCTGGGCTGATCATGAGACACCTGACGGGGACGGTGCCAGAGCCCCTCCCAGTGACCTGTGTTGACAGCGCTGCCAGCATCTCCCTAAAACCAGCCCAAGTCAAGTTAGACTTGAGGCTTTCCAGGAGTGGGTAGATCCATTCAATCCCACAGTCTGAATCTTCCAGGCCGTGTCTCATGGCCCTCATCTCACATATGGGAACGCGGACGCTGCACCATAAACGCAGCCCCAAGCCCTCGTTCCTTCTTTAACACCACACACCAGTACAGTGAACACTTAGGATCTGGGCATTCACGTAAAATACTGCTTAACTAAAACTTCTGATTTAGAACATGTTTAATTCCTACTCACAGAGCTGAAAGTGTTCTGTCCTAGGAGGCGGTAGCTGTAACTAAGCATGAGAGAAGAAGGGATCAGAGTGGTGCCAAGTATTAAATATTCCTCTAAATCTATTCACCAGGTCGCCATGCTATTGTCACCTGCTTCATTTTCTGTCCTTAAAAGACATAATAGTTACTTTTCAAAATAGACAACCTGTTTTACTGATGCTTAGCTGTAAAGTAGCGAGCTACGTATCCAAAAGGGAGATATGGGAAAACAGAAAATGTCCACAAGCGATCGGGGTTAGGGGGCAGTTGCAGCAGCACCTGGCTCTGTTGCGTTGTGAGCCAGCCACGTGGCCTGGACAGCACACTTAGCCACTGAAATTACATCATCTAAGATTTTGTTTCAGTTACTTTGATAAATTCTCCCTCTTGCTATGAAGAGTAAGGTTTGTTTTTTTTGTTTTTGTTTTTTTTGTTTTTTTTTTTTTTGACTTGGAGTCTCGCTGTGTCACCCAGGCCGGAGTGCAGTATTACAACCATGGCTCATCGCGGCCTTGACCTTCTGGCTCAAGCAATCCTCCCGCCTCAACCTTCCAAGTAGTCGGGACCCAAAGGCGAGTTTGATTTCTTTGCTAACGAATTCCTAATTCACCTCGCAGTGGGCCTGTCAAGGCCATATGCCCGGACATCCACCTTGCCGACCGTCCATGTGGTCTCTAAGGTGGATGCACTCCGGTTGCCTGGGCTCTGCACGTGATACTGAGTCTCCAAGTCTGCCGCTGTATAAGGGACTGACAGCCCCAAGCGTCTCGACGCGCCACCTTGAGCCGGGCTTTATTCCACAGGGCGACTCTGCTTCCCGTGATGAGATGCAGCACGTGAGCACAGATCAAAGGGTATCAGCAACTAACCCATTCCCCTGGTACTAAGCAGAGGACCAAGAGTTTAGTTCCTTACTTATTTGCTACGGGCTTGACTCAAAACAGCTTTCTGGAATCCTGGGGACAAACATCTCTAACTGGTGAGAATTCTGGCTTTAGTAACGGAAGAATCACCTAAAGCCCATTTTGTAACTGCTGTTCTCATCAGAATTTGAGGCCAAAGCGAAAAATAAAAGGGGGGCTAAGATCGTGACACCCCAGTTTGCACAAGGCCAACCAGCCTGCTTGAGGGGGTAAAAGGAATAGGATTTTTAAACTGCTGAGTTTTAAAAACATGGCTGTAGGCTGGGCGCACTGGCTCACGTCTATAAGCCCAGCACTTTGGGAGGCCGAGGTGGGAGGATTGCTTGAGGCCAGGAGTTCAAGACTGGCTTGAGTAACACAGCAATACTCTATCTCTTTAAAAAGAAAAAAAAAAAGGTTATTAAAATAGTAATAAAAAGGTTAATACAATAAATTACTATGTCAACATGGCACCCCCTGCTGTCAGACGAGGTGCAATCTCTGTGGCTGTGAGGTCCGGAGAGAAATGTAACCAGCATCATAGGGAAGGTGGACCCCAAAGCCCCACAACATTACTCCTGTACAGTGTGTTAACCAGCATGAAGTCTCCTCCACAATCAGAAGCCTGGTGTAGAGGAACGCTGCCCACTGGACCTGGGTGGACTCCAGATGCCGGCCGACCAGACAGCCCCACCCTGGGACCCTGCCGGCAGCCCCGAGTGGACAGAATGGCCTCATGAGTGTCCTTTCCCGCCACAGGCTGCAGACCCTGAGCCAGTCCTGGCTGTGACTGAGGCTGCGCATAAACGTCTGCGCCCAACAGCTCACCTTTGTACATGACACGCCCAGTCCACCTCATTTCAAATGTTACACTTGCCCCAAGGCGAACATGGATGTTACAGGTTAACTCACTGCATGTGTGCTAGACTTTCCCTGTAAGTGTTCAGACATTGCACGAACCGGATGAACAAACCCCACTTTCCCTGTAAACGTTCAGACATTCCTTGAGCCCGATGAACACACACAGCCAACAAACCCCGGAACGTGTAACGCCGCGGCCTCCTCTCCTCCTGAGGGGCGTGTGCTTACAGCTCCCCCAAGACCACATTTCCCAAAGCACAGAGTGTTACTCTGAAAATAAAACCTCCTTTTTCCTTCCTCTGTACATCTCGTGGTCGTGTTAACAACTATTGCTACAAATGCAGAGAAACGGGGTATCATCCGTGCTGGTCACCGAATTCCTAGCACCAAAGCTTCAAGGCCCCCCAGTCTGAAGGAAGCTTCTATCACCCTAAAGCCAACTCTGGAGACGAAGGCCAAGCTGGGGAAAGGCTGTGTCTCTGCAAATCCACGCCACGGGGCCCTCTGCAGTTGTGTGTAAGGAACTCTTGGTCTGTCCTGGGGTTTGGGGAAATCAGGATGCAAGCAGATACCGTACGCTCTGCCACGGGACCGTGAAGTCTGCGGAACCTCAGAGGAACACGGAGACAAATGGCTGCACGACTCCCACAGGCCGAGCCTCGATGGGCGCCCGTGTCAAGAACACAGACACGCTGGGAGGGGCAGCCGATGCAGGCAACGCCTGCAACTCCAGCAAGCAACAGCGTCTGAGTGTGGGGGTCTCTGGCCAGGCTCCACCACAACTGCCATATTCTGTGACAAAATTTTAAAAATAGGTTTTAACTAGTTATAACTCTAACTTGTTTTACACATAAACAGAACACAGGGTACCAACAGGCTCCAAAATACTTTGCCTAGAACCAAGTCTAGAATGCAGATGGATGCTGCTCCGAGTGTGAGGAGTCCCCTTGTAGTGCCATAAATCCTAGATCTAGGTGACTAAGTGCTCTTCCTAAACCAGACGGCACCATGAGGCTCTGAGGGCACCCTCTGTCCCCAGGCCAGTCCATCAGCCCCTGCAGAAGCTTCTAGAGTAAGAGCCTGTGGATTTGTATTGGACGGATGTAAACCAGGCAAAGTCACAGGGGCTCGTCCTGGAAGCCCATCCATTTACCCACTCGTGCCGTGGAGAGCCCTGCCCCCAACTCCACACCCGCAATCACGCTCAACCACAAGAACTGGCTTCTAGGCCCTCAAGCTACTCCCTCTCGACCCCGGACAGACGCTTCTCAAACCATGAGGCCCAGAGTAGTCTTAACAGGTGGTCCCAGCAGAATTGGCCACTACATGAATTGATATTTTGTGTGTGGGGGGGTGGTGGTTCTTCTGTCACTCAGGCACAGTACACCATAAGTACAGTGGTGCTATCATGGTTCACTGCAGCCTCAACCTGCCAGGCTTGGGTCATCCTCCAGCCTTAGCATCCCGAGTAGCTGGGACCACAGGTGTACATCACCTCTCCTATTTAATTTTTTGTAGAGTCAGGGTCTTGCTATGTTGCCCAGGCTGGTCTTGAATTCCTGGGCTCAAAAGTGAACTGCCCAACTCAGCCTCCCAAGGTGCTGGGATGACAGGTGTGAGCCACTATGCCCAGCCTAGAATTGGTTTTTCTTAAACCTGAGTTTGACACATGAACCCCACTTACATAGATATCAGCACACTCTCACAGCTCGAGTTTTCCTGAATCTCGATTCTGTCCGTTCAAGGTCAATATCTAAGAAAGGGTCAGAACTGTCCCTCCCTCAGTGAAGCCTAAGAGCAAATGCAGCAGCATCTCAGTGTATGAGGAGACAAAGTAAGAAGGGTGGAAAATACACACTGAAATTCTAGTGCTAGAATCATAATCACCAACACTTTAAGAGGGAATATGCTTTCCAAAATATGTAGCTGCTGGATTAACTTCAAAGTCACCAGATTCCACAGGCAGTAGCTCACAGGGGCACAGCTTTCTAAGGCCGCACAGCCCAGGACAGCGTAACAGCCTCAGGGCAAAGCAAACTAAACAAAGGCTTGGTTCTCTCAAGGAGGAAGGTGCTCAAGTCTTTCCAAATAGATTCTTCTTCTAAGTAAGTTAGATGCCTCCTACAACACTGTTTAGAGTGCCAGTGTATTCAGAAACATGAAGTTGAAAATACATCTCAGGACCCCAACATCACTAAGCTAAAGGGACGTCAAGGTGAGGAAGAGCTTAGACCAAACCTGCCTCCCATGCTCTTCCTAACAGAGACAGCTACTGGGGGTGGGGGGAAAAAGCCACGTACCTCCCTCACAACCGATCCACAAGGAAATTCCTCATGGACAGAGGACAGAACTCAAAGTCACCATCTGCACACGGAGATAAATGCGGATCTGACTGCCTCCTCTGGAAAGATGCACCAGAAATGCATTTGTCTGATCTACCTGTGACCTGGAAATCCCTCCCTGCTTCGAGCCGTCCATCCTTCCTAGACTGAACCAACGTACGTCTCACATGTATTGATGTCTCACGTCTCCCTAAAATGTGTAAGACCAAGTTGTGCCCCAAACACCTTGGACACATGTCCAGGACCTCCTGAGGCTGCCGCAGTGTGTCCTCAACCCCTCCTAAGGCTGTGTCTATAACCTTGGGAAAATGAACTCTCTATGGACCGAGGACTGTCGCAGAGATCCTTCTGGTTTACAGGAAGCATTCTCTCCTGCGAGTATATCAATGAAATCATGTGGAATTACAAAATGCCACTTTAGTAAAAGCCAAAGGAATTAGGATTCTATGTGCTTCAAAAAAAAAAAGTAACGTTCTATTTGTCAATGGACCATGAAGCCCACACCCCCTTTTGCAGTGAAGATGTCAAATGGGACGAGAGGCCCCTCCTGCGGATGCTACCCTCTGACCCCACTTCCCAGAGTCCAGTTTCCTGCTGCTCAGGGAACAGCAACCCCAGCTTCACGAGGCTCAGGCCTCCAAACCCAACTCCCACCCATGCTGGAGAATCACCCCAGGGACTAGCAAACTGGCAGGTGCAACTCTCACCTCACCCCCTTAAAGGGGAAAAGGCACCTTCCCGCTCCTCTTCCTGCTGGTGGGAACAGGGGCAGGAGCTGGAGGGTCAGGAGTCGGGCGGCAGAACGGAAGCAGCCTGGGTCCCTGCTAGTCAGAGTTGGCAAATGCCAACCATCCCCGACATTCACTTTGCAAATAAATCCTTCTCTTTTGTCAGGTCCCTGGTTATAAGTTTGCACCCATAACTTAAAAAGAAAAAAAAAAACTCAGATAAAAAATCGGTGTTTGGCTGACAATATTTCAATTATCTTGGGGCCTTGGGTCAAATGATGGCAAAACAGGAAACTGAACGCTGTTATTCAGGAAACTACCTTCCAGCGCCGTCTACCCTCCCAGGCTGTCACCTTATGGTTGTTTGTCTGCTAGATGATTAACAATAACTGCTCTGAAAACCTAGGTGTACAGAACAGACAAGAAGTCAGCTTGGGTTGAGGGGAAGCAGGGTAAGACCCCCTTCCCCGCAGGATGGTGGAAGAGGAGGAACCTTCATCACCTGGGTTTTCAGGATGCTGGATCTCTGAGAGCATCTCTCACAGCTCAAGTACAGCCAGACCCTCCTCTGACACAGCCTGTTCAGGCGAAGGTGGGCACCTGCCCTAGAGACCCACAGCCCTGTGCGGGGCTCAGCTAGAGCTGAACTTGCCTCCCTTGGTAAGAGTCAGGGCCAGGGGTGGGGAGAGGAGAGAAGCAGCAGGCCTGAGGGCCACTGTGGAAACTCCATGCCGCGCTAACTCTCGTCTGATGTGCTCCGGCCAAAGCCACGCTTCTCGGAGGGAGTTTCCCTTCACACATCCGGAAATCATCAACATCTAGTCTCCCCACAGAACAAATCCTTCCCTAGGAGGCAGATGCTTGGCTGTAACACGGGGTAATGAGGGGCACGCCTTCGTGCCCACTCTGTAGTGTTTCCTGTTACCTATTTTACCTTAAGCTACAAATGATTCCCGTTTACACGGGACACAGTGACACAGACAGCAAAACACATAAGATTCAGTGTGATCCCACACCCGTCACTGCTGACCTCAAGTGCTTTGTTCGTTTTGCTTCTAGAGTTTGTACTCTCTCCCGGGGTTCCAGGCCTGTGGATTCAACCAACCATAGATCAACATATTTTTTAATGTGTTTGTACTAAGCATTCAGACTTTATTATTCATTAAACAACTACTCGCATTGTATGTCCATGGTATAGCTGTTAAGAGCAACCCTGACATGACTGTCTGCAGGAGGATGTGCATATGTCATATACAAACACGATGCCATTTTATTGCAGGGACCTGAGTGCCCACAGACCTTGGATTCCATAGGCAGTCCTGCAGCCCACCCCCATGGGCACTGTGGAATGGCTATAATAGAAAATATGGAGGTTTTAAACAGTTATGTACTAAATCTAATCTTTTGTTAAGAAATTAACGTGTATCACTTGTATTATTTGGAAGTCCTTCCTGGCCCAGAGACTTGACATGTTCTTATCTTTTTGTCCACGGATCTAGCCATTCCAGTAAGCTTGTTGAACACAAATCAATTTTACAATTAAATTCTTACAAGAATCACACTCAATCTGTAAGCTGGTTTGGTTTTTAAAGTGAAATAACCAATAGTTTTACCAACCTGCTATATCATAGAATAACAGGATAAAGCAGCCCCATGACATGCAAAAACATGGGGTTCAAAGCTAACCAGTATAAAACACGTTACAAACCCCTAAAAATGAAAACGTTTTACACCAAAACAGATATTCCAGAAAAAAACAAGATGTTCAAAAAAGCCCTTTGCAGAAAAGCACTTTCCCCTTTATTTTTCACACGGTTTCCTGAAGCTTGTGTTTGGTGATGACCATGAACCAGAAGTAGCGTCCGCTGCAACTACTGTTACGGCAACACAGAATATTAAGGCAAAAAGAAAAAAAAAAGGCCGGGCGCGGTGGCTCAAGCCTGTAATCCCAGCACTTTGGGAGGCCAAGACGGGCGGATCACGAGGTCAGGAGATCGAGACCATCCTGGCTAACACGGTGAAACCCCATCTCTACTAAAAAATACAAAAAAAAAAAAAAAAAACACTAACCGGGCGAGGTGGCGGGCGCCTGTAGTCCCAGCTACTCGGGAGGCTGAGGCAGGAGAATGGTGTAAACCCAGGAGGCGGAGCTTGCAGTGAGCTGAGATCCGGCCACTGCACCCCAGCCTGGGCGACAGAGCGAGACTCCCTCTCAAAAAAAAAAAAAAAAAAAGGACACAGCATATTTCCCATTGATGAGAACAGGTAGAGTGTTATAAAATGAGTGTGTCCTAAAGTCAACAATGTTCAAATTCTAGGTCTCCCACAGACACTAGACGGTAACCGCCAAAGCTTATGTACCTGGCAACGTTCAAGGAGACCAAGTTCAGAGCTGTCACAATGCAGCACCATCCTCACGCGATTATCTCAGGCAGGTTTGAGGGCAAGTGCCCCCGTCACAGTGGGAAAGCTGCCCTGCCCAGCCCAGCACTTCCTGAGATCACAGACCTTCACCTTCCCACGTCTTCAGTAGTTTCTTTACACCGGGAACCAGACAGCAAAACCTAAAACACTTCCTCAAATCTCAAGACAGTCTTTAGAGCTCTTTTCCTTGCCCCTTCTCTTACTGAAAAAGCTTATTTTGTAAGCAACCTGTAGTGCTTACCAGAGCTGGGGCGGAAGGAGAGCTAGTGTTTGGTAGACCGAGTTTCAAGCGTGGGGAGACCAGGAAGTTCTGGAGATGGATGGCGGTGATCGCAGCACGACAGTGTGAACACACTTAATGCCACAAAACCATACACTTAAAAATAGAGTGCTGTGTAAGTTTACCACAATCAAAAAACTGAGAAAAGTCATCTATAATTACTGTCTCCAATATCTTCTATCCTGTAAGTTACATTTGCTTTTGGAAATCCTCAGAGCAATCATGAAAAACTAATACCCTGTCGTCTCTGAAACGCAAAGTCGTTCAAGGGCTTTGGTTATAGGAAAGTAGCTGGAAAGCAAAGCGTCCGTTAGGCACAGCAGCCGTGATAGGACAAACACACGGTAGGAAGGTGGTGGTCATGCTACACACAGATGGGAAGGGTGTGGGGAGCCACAACACCTGATTCTTGGGAGGCACCTGGGCAGGAGCTGAGAATGTACCAAACACGTTCGATCATGCAACATTCACGGACCCCGAGTCCAGCCACCACCGCTGACATCCACTGTGGCTGGGGTGTCCTCCCAGCCTGTGGTGGCTCGCTCCTTCGGTTAACTGCCTTGAATCTACTGGTTCCTCTCCTCATGGGCCTCTTTCCTGTCATCTTCCTGTCATTTTTCTGTCAGCAAACACATTTCTTGTCATTTTCCTGAACTGACATGACATTTCCTGTCATTTTCCTGAACTGACATGACATTTCCCGTCATTTTCCTGAACTGGCATGTCATTTCCTGTCATTTTCCTGTCAGCAAGCACATGCGTCCAGCCTGACCTTGCTGATGTGCTCCAGCGGCCCTGGACTCGAGCCGCACTGTTCCATCAGTGTGGCATTCGCGAGTTACCTCCTGGGAAATGCCAGGTGATGGTAACATCAACCAGGAGGCACAGCTGAGAAGCAGAACGCATGGTGCGGTGCCCAGAACGTCACGTCCTTGAACAGACGCTCCGTATCTTCTCCTCTCCTGCCAGAGCTTCGCTGTAGGAAGGCGGCCATTCCTCCAGTGCTGCTACTTCCAACACCGGGGAAAGCAAGCTTCAGAAATGAACGGTGTCAAAGAGGGAGGACCCACCAGCAGGGCTACCGGCAGCCAGACAACCGCAGCCCCAGCATTCCCCAGCCACCATGACTGACAGCCCAGGCTCCAGAAATGCACGGCTTCAACCTTAGGAGTAAAAACCCTCCCAATCCAACTATTATTTTCAACAATGGGATTGAGGAATGAGGTGTTCTAACCCTGCCTCTCTCGACAGCACAGATCATCAGATCCCAGTTCTTATAGGATTGGGGAGTGGGGTGGGGTGGGGTGGTTCCTAACCCTGCCCGCCTTCATAGAAAAGAACTTGGATATGATGACCTGTGCTAGATTAGCACTTTGCTTCTGCCACATGCAGTCATCCTCAGCACCAGGAAAAGTCAGAATCGTTGAGTGATGACACCAATACCAACACACGCCGTTCTGCGGCTCTGGTAACTGGCTGCACAGATACAACCCGATAGTGGTGAGGTCTAAAGACATCACCAGTCTTCCCAAGGATTGTGTTCGTGAATATTTTGCGTTTGGAATAACGGTCTTCTTTGCCAGGGCTGAGCCATGCTTCCCTCTCGCCTGTCCTCTGCCTTCACCAGCTTCGTGTGCGCTTCCGGACAAGTGTTTGTGCAGGTGCTATCACTTATTTCCACAGCGAGAATATACACAGACACCACACAGAAATGGGCAACCCCGTTAGGAGCTGTGCAGAGAGATCTAACTCATCCCATGTGCCAAATTCCTGTTGCCATGGAAATTAAACTAACTAAACTAACGTTGCTATGATCTCATCTCTTACTGTACCACTAAAGATCATCCGGGTAAGAGGAATGTGCCTCTGCATAGCATTCAGCTCACATTTACATGTCGGTTTTTCCTGAATATGGTTATGTGAGATAGAAATCAGTAAGATGGGGTGTAACATACAGTATAGGATCGTTGTGTCTCCTAGCCTCAAACACTTCAAGATCCTCAGAAAATGAAGTTTAACTCTGGGGACGTGAGTTACATAGTAACTTGTTTTGGATACTATCATATCAACACCAAATAACTTCTTGAATTCCTTTTTAAATTGAAAAGCAATTTACAAAGCACAAAAGCCCCAATATTAAAGAATACAATTCAGTCTTTTTAGCATATTCTAAAAGCTGCACATCAACCACTAGTATGTAATTCCGGGACTTTTTCACCACAGGCCAAAGAAACCTTGAACCCATTAAGAGTCAGCACCTGGCTCCTTCCTTCTACCAGCCCCTGGCAATCACCAGCCAACTTCCTTTTCTCTGGATTTGCACATTCTGGACACCTGTTGTGAGGAGAATCGTACAGTGCATGACCTTTGGTGTGACCTTCGGTGCTGACATCTTTCACGTCTAAGGTGAGTGGAATCTCAGTGAGTGACCGGTTGACAGACACCTGGACTGTTTCTACTACTATGAATAATGCTGCTGTGAAGATTCAGGCATGACATACTTTTTGGAAAAATGTTTTCAGTTTTCTTGAGCATATGGCTAGGAGTGAAATTGCTGGGTCGTACGGTGATTTCATGCTTTTCTGAGAAACTGTCGGACTTTCCCAAATCAACTGCACCATTTTACTTCCCCTCCCACTAGCAATATATCAAGATTTCAGTTTTCCCCAATTCACCAACATGTCACTGTCCAATACTGGGGTTTTACCCACCCATCACGGTGGTTGTGAAGTGTTATTTCACGGTGGTTTTGATTTCCATTTCTAAGATGACGAATTCTGCTAAACATCTCATGTGCTTTTTAAGGCATTTATATGTCTTTCTTTGGAGACTGTTTATTCAAATCCTTTGTCCATTTTTAAATTGGATTTTTATTAAGAGTTTTTGAATATATTCTTGATATCAGGTCCTTATCGTGATAATGTATCCTGTTCTGGGGGTTGTCATTTTACTTTAATAGTATCCTCTGAATTGAACATTTTTAATTTTGATACCGTCTTTTTCCCTTCAGTTGCTTGTTATAGCTCTAGACGTCTCAGCCAAGGAAACATTGCCTAATCCAACCTAACAGTTTCTCCAGGATTCTCCCCTAAAGGTGTTATGAGCTGAACTGTCCCCCTCCCCCAAGATTCCATGTTAAAGTCACAACCCCAGAAACCCAAAATGTCACTGTATTTACATACAGGGCCTTTAACTTGGCAATTTAGGTCCCATAAGATCTTAAAAGTAGGCCCTGATCCAGTATGACTGGTATTCTTTTAAGAGAATTTAGACACAGTCCTCAGTGCTGCATACACGTAAGAGAAACCTGTGAGGACACAGAGAAGAAGCTGTCTACACAGCATGGGGTGAGGCCCCAGAGAATCCAACCCTGCCCTCACCTTGATCCCAGGCTTCCAGTCTCCAGAAAAAAGGAAATAAGATGCTATTGTCTAAGTCGCACGGTCTGTGGTGTCCGTTATGGTACCCAGCAGACTGACAGAATGGGTCTCAGTCAGCTCCCTACATTGGAACCATGTTGAGCTTTGCGTGTAGGGTGAGGAAGGGTCCAGTCCATCCTTTTCTATGTGGATACCCCAGTTGTCCCAGCACCATTGAGTTGTGAAAGGAAAAAAGTAAAGCAACCCTTGCTGTCCTCTCTCCATCAACAGATTAGAAGATACACTGAAGAATCATGGACAATTTTGTCGGTTTAAGCCAGTGGTTTTCAAACTTTTGGGTCTCAGGAACCCTTTGCACTTTATTAAAGAGCACAAAAAAGCTTTCTCATCAGGCCGGGAGTGGTGGCTGCTCATGCCTGTAATCCCAGCACTTTGGGAGGCAGAGACAGGTGGACCACTTGAGGTCAGGAGTTCGAGACCGGCCTGGCCAACATGGTGAAACACCGTCTCTACTAAAATACAAAAATTAGCCTGGCATGGTGCCGAACACCTGTAGTACCGGCTACTAGGGAGGCTGAGGCAGGAGAATCGCTTGAACTCAGGAGGCAGAGGTTGAAGTGAGCTGAGGTCACACCACCGCACTCCGGCCTGCGTGGCAGAGCAAGACTCCGTCTCAAAAAAAAAAAAAAAGATAATTTAGTTTCTTTTACAAGGATAAAGTCATTACATCTTAACACAGTCTTAAAGAAGAAACCATTTTCCAAAATAAGCAGCAGCGTGGCAACAGTTTGTGCTGCTGTGAAAACACCTAACATCTCTGCACCTCAGACAGCAGGATTCTCATGCCTGCATCTGCGTTCAGTGGGCTGCAGAGCCATGGCTGAAGTTTATGAAGAAAGTCCGACCCCATACTAATATACAATTAGGAAGCAGTATTTTCATTGTGTTTTCAGATCATTTTAGGTATTCTCTGCTGCCAAATGTAACAAGTGGCACTTCCGTACAGGCTGTCTGCAACACAGAGTCTGTGCTCTGGTCGACGGGCCTTTCTGCCCCAATTCCTTCTAAGTCGACTGGTCCGTCTTGCACTTGAATGGCTTTTACCAGCACACGATTTTGTAATCACACATTGGTTAGAAAATACTGGTTCAGAGTTATGAGCGGCTTCCACATTTCATTATATGTCCAAAAAAAAAAAAAAAAAAACCCCCACATCAGTATCACCATTGATCACATGAGAAAGTGGTGGACACAAGATTTTTATGTTTTAATATTCGCTGGAAAGCTCAAATGTCTATCATTGGGAAAAATGTAAGGTACTTTCCTTGAGATGAAAGTCATTTTGTTCATTTTTCAGGCCACACCTGCAAATACCTCCATCTGAAGTGGCATCTGTTGTAAGTCATTCTTTATATAAAGGCGGCCGTTAGTGGAAGAAGTGGTTCTGCAGGTTCATAGTTCAGAGGCACCAGTGCTCTCCCAAGATAACCATAAAATCCGCAGAAGACGCACCTGTGCGCACTTCCTGTTTCTCACTCAGAACATTCCAGAAGGAACCCTGAATCCCAATGCCACAGCGGGACTGAAGTTTGCTCTCACCCACACAATAAACCCAGGGAGCTCCCCCAGCCCCCACCCCGAGGCCACAGCCTTGGTCCT
Source organism: Macaca fascicularis (assembly GCF_037993035.2). Lineage (NCBI taxonomy): Eukaryota > Metazoa > Chordata > Mammalia > Primates > Cercopithecidae > Macaca > Macaca fascicularis. The sequence goes on from NC_088381.1 coordinate 263,227, forward strand.
CTATCTGGTCTAGGGGGGCTCCTGCAGCTCCAGCCTAACAGGGAACAGAAGGCACCCACATGTCAGAAAGCCCTCCCAAGGCCCAGCGAGCACTTCTGCTTATGTGCCAGCCAAGTGCGTTTGACAATTCTACAGCCAGCTGTACGGCAGGTAGCGAGGTACCCAGCAAATACTCAGGGCTCACGTTACTAAGGAAGGTGCACAGCGAGGTACCCAGCAAGTACTCAAGGCTCACGTTATGGAGGAGGAAACCAGGCAGATAGTGAGGTACCCAGCAGGGTTCACGTTACCGAATAGGAAAGGAGGGTGGAGACAAGGGGGCTGGAACAGTCTGTCATAAGCTTTAGCATTTACAAGGCTCGCTGAAGATTATCTGATTTGATCGTCACAACAGCTCACAAGATAGGCAGAGGCAAGACTATTTTCACTTCATAAAAAGAGATCCCGAGAACTGATGATGACCACGTGCTCTTCCCACAGGCTCCCAGAAATCCTCCTCAAATCATCTCTCAGTTGTATACATGTGATAATATCTCAGTCACGTCCCCTCTCTGCAGGGGAATTTTACTGCCGCCCTGCTGTTCCTTCGCACCCCTGCCCTCTCCTGCATTTCAGCCATGCCCACCATCCATGGGGAGTCTGCACCACCCCACCCCCGCTGCTGCTGATGGCTTGGGTCACGCTTACCTTTCATTTCCACCTACAGGGACCTGTTCTTCCTTCAAATGCAGCTCAAACTCACTCATTGTGTGAAGCCTTTCTGTCATGTGTAAAATCAGTCTGTGGAATGCTTCATTTAGGAGCTGCTTATGTTGCCTCATTGGCTGTGATCAGGACCAAATTCTGAGCAAACCAGGTGGTCCCCTCTCCCCATCTCTGCTCCAGTGCACTTAAAATAAGGATTCCTGGAAGCATCTTTTTAGTCCAATTCATGCATGAGTCTGCCCCACACACTGCAGAAAAGCCCTGGTGGTCGGTGGTCAGGGCTCAGGGCCCCCCAGGTAGGTAAGGAGAGCTTAGTGCCCTCTCTGGAGTTGTCGCTCAGAGACCCACGGCTGGAAGGGAAGAAACTTGCATCCTGTGAAACATCTAGGCCCCGAGACCCACTCAGGAGTGGAAAACGGGGAAGGAGCCTTGAACAGACCCTCGGGAGGGCAGACAGTGGGAGCCACGGAGGCCACCAGGAAGGAGGGAGGCAGGCAGTGAGGCCACAGGTGATGTGGCCGGGAGGGAGGTGTTGTGACCAGAGGTGAGGTGGTGGGCGGATGACACGGCGTGGTGTGGGGAGGAGATGTGGCCAGGGGCAATGTGGCCAGGGAAGGAGACACAGCTGGAAGGAAGTGACAAGGGGGGTCTCCAGGCCCCAGACTGTGCCTGATTTATAGATGACATTTTACTTAAGATGTTGTATCTAACTTTAAAGAAAAGTAGCAATTTCGAACCATTGTGTACATTTAAGGCACGGTACAAATTGAGCACATTTCCCAAACCAAAGAACAGGGCATTGAAGAAAAAATTCATTTAAGATCAGAAATAAAGAGATCCTACAGCTCTTCTAGTCCAATCCCCACCCTAACGTGAATGGGGGGAAAAGGAAGTAGATTCTAGTCAGTCAGAATTAAAGGCAAAACCGATCCACTTTACTTTCTAGACAGAAAACAAGAAGCTCATCAAGGAATCCCTACAAACAGTAGCTTTAGTAGTTCCCGAAATGCAAAATTCACCTACAAAGTAAATCATCTGCTAAGTGTGTATAGAGTAATTTTTTTCATTATTGCCTTCCTCATCTGCAGGGGCTTTTTTAGACCTTGTTTCCCCTTAATTGCCTCCAACACCCAGGAAATTTAAACCCCACAAGTAAACTGTGTCTCGATTCATGCCCAGCGTCCTTTGGAGCAGACAGTCCGTTGCTCTAAGACGTTCTTGTCACCTAAGCACCGAGTACAGCCTGAGAACGCACAACACGCACTCACACAAACTCAGTCAGTCAACAGGTGAGATACGGCACATGAGGAGGAAGACAAGATAAACGAGCTTCACTGACACCCCAGATCCGACAAGAAATGACACACGCAGCCTGCTCTGGTGCAGGTGACTCCTGGAAAACAGCCAAGGACAGCATTTGGAGAAGCAGCACCGCAGGCCAGGAGGGTCTGGGGGCTTAAGAAGGGAGGGGCGCCCTGACCAGGTACTGGGGGATTCAGAAGGGAGGGGCTCCCCGACCAGGTGGCTGGGGGATTCAGAAGGGAGGGGTGCCCCGACCAGGTGCTGGGGCTTCAGAGGGGATTGGTGCCCCGATCACTTCCTGGGGGCTTCAGAGGCAAGGGGTACCCTGACCACGTGCTGGGACTTCAGACGAGAAGGCACCCCGACCGGGTCCTGGGGATGGCAGGACAAGCCCAGGGTTCCGTCGTCACCTTTCACTCCCTACTCCCGAATCTCGCCCTGAAGTTGCAGCCAGTCCAGGTATTCATTTACCCATAAAATTAAGTATCTGTGAGTAACACAAGTCACTAATCCACACAGATCTGAGTCTACAGATACCTCCCAGAGACGCCACCATCCCTTCTGGTAGAAGAACAGCCCAGGGGCCCACGCTGCTAGGAAGGGAGACTGTCTCCAGCCTGACGCTGCAGAGTCCTCAACACAAAGTCTACCTTCTGGAACCATGCCGTCTCCTACAGAGGCAACTAGGGGCATGTAGGGTTTTTTTAAATCTTTTTTTTTTCTTAAGACAGAGTCTCCCTCTGTCACCCAGGCTGGAGTGCAGTGCCTCGATCTCGGCTTGCTGCAACCTCTGCCTCTCGAGTTCAAGTGATTCTTCTGCCTCGGCCTCCCGAGTAGCTGGAATTACAGGCGCCTGTCACTGCGCCAGACTATTTTATTTATATTTTTAAGTACAGATGGGATTTCACCTTGTTGGCCAGGCTGGTCTTGAACACCTGACCTCACATGATCCACCCGCCTCGACCTCCCAAACTGCTGGGAATACACGCATGAGCCACGGTGCCCGGGCCATATAGCTATTTAAATTTGACTAAAATTAAATAAAATTAGAAGTTCTCATTTACACTTCAAGCATTCAGTTACCCACAGGCGGCCACTGACCAGAGGCTGGTAGAGATGTCACACTCCACACTGCAGAAGGATCTAGGGACGAAATGGCTCTAAGATCATCTCAGAATCTTTATGTTGAAGCTACTGAAGTTTTACTCTGATTATTATAGACATCAGCATTCTCCCACTTAAAAATGTCAGTGCTATTGCAATGATCAGATCTGTGACTTCCCATCAGCTCTTCTCTTCCGGGATAGATAACTGTAGAGCATCTGCACTCTGCCTCCACACTAAGGGGTAGTAGAAGGCTCCGTGTAAAATCAGGGGGAGAAAAAAAAAATGAATCCCTAGTCCGCCTCCCCCCCTACGATTTTGTGAAACTCCTCTTAATATGCAGAATAACTGCCAGAGTTGCAATAAAGAAGCATCCCTTGACCAGGAAGCAGCAGGGAAGCAAGAGGAGGGAGATGCGAAGACCCTCCGTTCCCTCTGGGACCCCAGGCCCAGCCAGGACTGAGAAGGGCCGCACAGCCCGGCAGACCCGCACACCTGATGCGAACCATACACACGGCTTCCCTGGGCCTCGGTCCCCTGCTCTGCCCTCACTGGCCACTGTGGCTCTGGGTAGAGGCAGCTCCCTGAGCCCCAACACCCACAGCCAGTCCCCTCCTTGCAGGTCTCAGCTGTGCTCTCACTGCCTCCCTGACGCTTCTCATCATCCGCGTACCGTGTCCACTCTACCCCACAGCCCTTGCTACCGCCCACCCCACCACGGAGCCTAGCACACAGCAGGTGCCCAAGACGCCCCAGTGGGCGGGCATGCCAGGGTAGGGCTTGGAGTTCCAAGGGCCATGTCCCGCATACCACCACAAGTGCCGCGGAGGCTGTGGAAGGGGTCCAGGTTTCAGGCCTGTACTCAGCTTCTCCTGGCCCCCGAGGCCAAGAACCTAGCAAGGGAGCGCAGCCGGAAGCAGGGTCCCAAACCCCCTTCATGCTCCTCAAGAGGAAGGGGGCTTCGGGGCACAACCCCACGAGCGTCTTCCTCCTGCCAGGCTGCCTGTCACAGCCCCGACACCTTCACAGCAGGGAAACCCACTCCTGTGAGGAGAAAACCACCAAGTACAACAGGAGCCACGTCCCCCGCAGCGTCTGCTGAGCCCAATAGCGACAGCAGCAGCCGGGCCCCCACTCAGCACACACCGACTCCGAACCCGCCACGCACACCACAAGGCCGACCATCTTGAAGCTCAGCTTCCACTCGTCAGGGCCCTCTTCCAGGAGAGCTCGGCATGTCTATCTTCCCTGGGCTCACAGAAAGGAGTGGGACCCAACCCCGAGTGTGCACAAAGCTAAGCTCCCACTAGCTGTGCAGACAACCTCCCTAGCCCTGGACTGAGAAGGGGCCAAGCGCAAACAGCCATATTTTGCCCGCACAGGTACGGAATTCAGTCAGCTCTCTCAATGAAGTCGTGACAGGTCAACTCCAGGCTCCTCAGTGCTCTGGGGTTCACCTCGGGCCACTGCACCTTTGAAACGTGGCTGTGGACTCCTCTAGGGTGCTCACTTTCACGGCCCATTTCATTCAGACACTGCAGGCCCCTACCGTGGTGTCAATACCCAGGACACCCCTGCTGGCATCCTCTGAGATGCTGCTGCAGCTGCTGTGATCTGAGAACAGCCATGCACAGGCATCAAAGGGAGGACTTCTCAAGTCTCCTCCAGGGGCAGTGACTACAGCTTTGAAAGACGTTGCACTGAATCCTGGGTGAGCCTGGCTTGGTCCGCAATCTAATCCGGGTTGCTGGGGAGACACACTCTGTTGTAATTGACAGAGGCTGTGGGTGGCAGTTCTACCAAGACTGATAATTGCAACTAGTCTGAGATTTACTATCCATACTTTCTATTTGATGTTTCAAAGGAAAGCATCGTGAAGTTCCAGTAGCAAGGAATTTTCTACAATCTATCACATTAAGATACAGCAGAAATGTAGCTAAAATGTTCATAGGGTCTATGCAGAGGAAGAGATGGGTCTATTTCAGGAAAAGTGCTTGCTGGCTTTTTAGAAACATAGTGAAATCCCTGACAAGTAAAAGGTTGTTTATACTTTTTCTCTGGAACAGAGGGAAAGTTCTTTCTTATTATTTGAATACATTAACTATATTTAAGTGTTCTGGTAGACTGAGTATTAAATATTCAAAAGGAAGTAATTCTGTTCGGTCTATTTCATTCTTTAAATGTAGCTTTCAAAAACTGACAAATACCTGGCCGGGTGCAGTGGCTCACGCCTGTAATCCCAGCACTTTGGGAGGCCGAGGCTGGTGGATCACGAGGTCAGGAGATTGAGACCATCCTGGCTAACACGGTGAAGCCCTGACTCTACTAAAAACGCAAAAAATTAGCCTGGTGTGTTGGCGGACACCTGTGGCCCCAGCTACTCGAGAGACTGAGGCAGGAGAATGGCGTGAACCTGGGAGGTGGAGCTTGCACTGAGCCGAGATCACACCACTGCACTCCAGCCTGGGCGACAGAGCAAGACTCCATCTCAAAGAAAAAATAAATAAAAAGTGGAAAACACCCCATATCTGCCCTGGCTCCGGCCATCTCCATGGAGTGGACAGAGCTTGAGAAAAGCTCACTGTGGAGGCGTAGAAGGCCAGGCCGGGCCGGGCCTTTGCTCAGCAGATGAGCAAGAGGGTCAGCCACCCTAGTGAAGAAGCCCATGTTTGCTATGTTACTGATGATACCCACATAAATTTCTATTTGCCTCCCACACAGACCTGGGATCTATGTTTGAGCAAGCGACTCATACCAACAGTCTCTCCATGCCATCATTTCCCTGACCTCCCCCAGAAAAGCCAGGCCAGGCAGCGTCCCCACACGGGCACTGGGGCCCAGGAAGATCCTGGTCCTGCCCCTCTTCTCTCTCGTCCCTGCAGCACCCTGGCTTGCTGTGGAAGCCCAGCAGTGCTGGCTGAACCCACGTTCACCTGGGGCATTCAGAAGAAGCCTCTGTGCAGAAATCAACTGGGAAGGAGGGCTGTGTGTGCTGGTGCTGGCAGGTCACTCCAATGGATTTGCAGAACTCCGTTTTCAACACAGGTGCGCCACCAAGTCCCTCAAGCCCTTTGTGAGCCTAGAGCCCAGAGCCATTTGCGGCATTCTCACAATCTCTAACAACCCTGCACAGAGGCCCTGTTTTTCCAAAGGACCATAAAATTTTCCGTGTAGACAAAGTTTGACATAATGAAATAAAGTGAAGTCACCACTTCTATTTTCTATTAATCCATTCATTCAAACAAGTATCTCTTGAGTATGTGCATCGAATACTGTGGAATTAGGATTTAGTCCATGCCTTCAAGAAATATACATCACAGAAGAAAAGGTATAGCTTGTAACTAACAGTGCTGAACAGGCAAGAAATAAACATCATAGAAGGAAAGGTAGAGCTTGTAACTAACGTCATAGAAGGAAAGGTGTAGCTTATAACTAACAGTGGTGAACAGGACAGAATTTCACAGGCTCATCAGGAGCCACCGAGGAGGAAGCCATGATTCACATCCACCTGCAGTAGATAAATGTTTCCCGGATAAAGTAACTTTTCTACAGTGATATCTGCTCCTTATTGTTTAATCCTGCTCGATAGGGTATTAAATTACCACTTTATGTGCTGCTTATATAAAATACATCATTGTCAGGGGAGGTTATAAAATAATACTTCACACAAGCTTGGGCTGTGAATGGTGTGAGGCAATGGGACGATGTGTTCCCGTATTCTCGAGACGCAGAAGGGTCAAGACCCTGCTTCCCTTCTCCTCCCCACCGCCCTGTTCCCAGATGAGGGGTGGAGGCAATGCCGCCGGGCAGTCCTAGAGCTGGCTCCAGGGCCAGGACAGCACGCCCAGACTCTCTGTGCCCCATGTGACAAATACAGACTGTGGGGCAATCACCAATTTACCTGGCAGTGGGGAGAGTCCTTCGTCAAAAGCCTGTGCTTCCAGGAGCCAGGACAAAGCAGGAGCCCCTAGGAAAACAGTTCCGGGTGCTCCTGAAACCTGGGCAGAGTCACAGTCTGGCAGGAAGCACCAGTGATGCAGGTGTGCCCAAGACTGGGAGGATGGCCAGATGCCTGGAGACCAGACCGGCCTGCAGGAGATGACCACCTCTCTCTGGTTCATTAGAGATAGACAGTCTGGGCTTCACTTTTGTATGTGGAGTCTCACAGTACAGAAATATCACAAAGGGATTAGACTTCGTATACCCCAATTTTTTAAATTAAAAAAACACAATTATTTCAACTAATTCTAAATCCAACAAAGAAAAATAAATAAGTATATAAACGCATACATCCAAAATGTAAACCACAATCTCTTTACCCATAGGAGACCCAAAATGTAGTTTACCTTTTCTTCAGTATTATCACTTTTTTTTAAGCCATTACTGAGGTGTCTCCTCACCGCCCCATGAGGAGGTTCATGGGCTCTTCAGGGCTCTTTGCTGTTTCATCGTTTTTTAGATTTAAGGGCAGGATCATTTTCCCACACTTGCTTGCTTCCCTGATCACCAATTTTTCACAAGGACATCATTGTGCCTCAGAAAACCTAGTAACTGAACTTCATTAAAAGTGAAAACGATAGGGACATGTTGGCTGCTATGACAGCATCCGCAGTCACCGAATCTCCCTGGGGGACCCGACACACCCCCAATCTCCTTGGAACTCCAGCATGCAGGTATCGCTGTGGCGGACAGGACTGACCTACCCTGGGGGGGCATGAAAGCAAAGAGAAGAGAAAGCAGGTGACTCATTTAGGAAACTTCGGTGATTCTCTCGAGTCACGTTTCTCAAGGTGTCAGGGGAGAGCCACATGCAGGGAACCTCCTTGGCCTGGCAGGTGGCAGACTCCTGGGACCCTCCTCAGACACGTTAATCAGAGAATCTAAAGGCGGGTAGACTCTGAAAAGTATCTGTAAAGGAAGGACTTAGCTTGGTGTGACCCCACTACACATGGGGTCACGCAGGATGCTGCTTCCGGCGTCCAGTCTCCATTTCACTCTCCTGGGAGGAACACCCGTCAAGTCACAGAGCATGGTCTTCAGCGAACACCTTCCTGCGCGATCTCCACTGTCTCCCAGCCCTGCAGGAGTAGCCGCCGAGTAGGGGAAACAAGTCTTTGCTCCTGACCCGGCCACCTTGACGCTGGGCATAAGACCAGCACTGCTACGTCTCTGGGGAAAGGAGCGGCCCTGGGCAGGAATGCACTTGGCAGCCCCGGGGAGTGGCCAGGTGTGGACGACCAGGCCTCTGCCCGCAGACACGTCAGCACAGCATCCTGGAGCAGAACCTCCAGCCCAGCTGAGCCTACAGATGGCTGCAGCCCTGGACAGCATCTTCACGGTGACCCGGGGGACTGGGCCAGAGCCGCTCAGCAAGGCTGCCCTGAATTTGCAACCTGAAGAAGCTGTACAGTCGTACGTGTACTTTGCCTTAAGCCCCTAGTTTTGTGGTCACTTGTCACACAGCGACAGACAGTGGATGTGCACGGACTCCCAGGCCACGATGGCCTCTGCCGGCCTCACCCGGGCTGTCTCATCTGTTCCCGTGACATCACGTTTCTCAGAGCCAAAGGCTGCCAGGATCCCCTCTTTTCTTCACAAAGTCGTTACAAGCTCACGATACAAACTGAAAAAAAACAATCTGTAAAATACAACGTATGACGCAATACAAGCGGAATGCCCAGGCACACACACACGCGAAACAGGCACAAGTGTGAAACAGGCACATGCACAAACAGGTGTACATGCGTGAAACAGGTGCACGCGTGAAGGTGTACACTCGTCAAACAGGTGTACATACACACATGAAAGCACCCGACATGAAGGGCTGTCTTTGGGAGCCTAGTTTTTAGACATCTCCCTCACCCTTTTACATCTGCACGATCACAAACACAGCACACCACACTACTGAGGGGAAGCCCCAGCTTCTCATGGGGGCACATGAGGCTTTTTAATTATGCCACAGGTTGCATCACTACCTTCTAGAACTGCAAGGCCCCCCACTGCCAGGACTGGGTCAGGTCCACCCTGTGCTCCAAGGACCAGGCCGCCTGCCAGCCCACACGGACCTGCCCCTCGGATGGTGCGGCTGCTTCTAAAACAGAGGCTCAGGCCCACCCAGAGACCTGCAGTACCTGTTATTAAATCAAGACTTGGCTGTGGGTAAACGTGAAGATTTTTATTAAACATGACTCTGGAACATTCAAAGGACCATAACTGAATGCTCCTTTCACAGCCACGGCGTGTCCAGACGCTCATGGAGAAGGCCAGGGCGTGGGAACCCACGGAGCCCCGACAAAGCAGACTCGGAGCTGAGTGGCGCAGTTAGCACCGATTTTGTTTGACACTTGCCTTTTATATTCAGAATAAAATAAAAAACAAGACGCAAAAGTAGCTCACATTCTATTTCAATTCTCTATTTTTGTAGTAACTGGGCGCCTTTCCCTCTGCTTTCCCAGCCAAGCGATAAATAGGCCCAGCTGGGATATGTCAAAGTCTAGACCTCTGTTGTAGAGTAAGTGAGGAGGGTAGGGAGGGGAGCAGGAGTGGTGAGGAAGATTGGGGGACAGGGAGGGACAGAGGAAAGGAGAGAGAGAGAGAAACCCCCGAGGACTGGAGGCAGGAGGGATGCTCCCTGGCAGCCTCAGGTTCCCCATTCCAAGGTAACTGAGCTGGCATCACGCACGCGGTACCGTCATATGACTTGGCTGACACACACCAGAATGACAACAAAATGCTTGAGGAGAAGACTAAGCACCAGCATCTTCAGATTACGGTAGTGTCCCGGTTTCACGCTTGCCTTGTATGACATTGTATAAATTGTAAAGATAACGCATTTTCTTACCAGCCACGCTGTTCCCCAAATACTAACTATAACAAAGATCAGACAGCATCTGAGTACTGAGCGTGTGTTAAGCCCGGTGAGGTAGGCATCATTTACTTTGCTAGAGAAAGAAACAGGCTCTGAGAGAAACTTCCTGAGGCCAGGCAGTTGTCTCCAAACCCACCTCGTGCCTCCTGACCCTGAAGGTGGAGGACCCAAGTCATTCACGTCAATAATTTACCTACATGCATGTCAGATTGAGATTCAGCCCCCAGATCTAATCATCTCTATGCAGGAATGTGTCAGGAAGGTATACAATTCTATGAGTTCGACCTGGGGGAACAAAGGCAGGCACCCTCGACACAGATGTAGGGCGGAGGTGGGCGCCCAGCGCAGGAGCATGTCCAGCCCTGCCCAGTCACACAGCCACCCTGCCATGCCAGTGCAGGAGCCGCCACCGCGTCTCGGGGAAGAGCAGCTTCTCCTGCACAGGAATCTACCCCTGAAAGTGTGTTCCCGAGAAGGTGTGGACCAACATCTCAGAAATTAGACACCGTGTAACACGCTTATCTATACAGGCTGCCTATGTCAGGGAATCACCAATAATTCCCATCTCGCCATCAATTATTTCTGGTAAATACTGATTATTCTAAGTTAACTGAGGCAACACAAGAACAATATAATGGAAATGTCAGAGTCAATCAGCTCCACCTGCTGAAGAGCTGGGACTAATGATGAAACCTAAGGAATCCTGGAGAACGCAGCAGGATCCCAGACCCCGCGGACCACCCCAGCCTCCTTCCACAGGAGAGTTAGTCGTGGGGCCAAGGAACGGCTTTCCAAGGAATCTCAGAGGATCTCAAGGTCTTGAAAGTTTAATGGGAATTGAATATTTGCATCTGAGTCACACGAGCACATTAAAAGTAAAATTTCCTCTTTCCACTAGAATTATGAGCTTGCGGCAGCGACACTGGCTGTATCTCATGCTCGTGAGAGGTTTGGGCACAGCCGTGCATCTCTGGTGAATCATTTATAATAATGAAAGAAGTGCTTGGGCCCTCGATCCAGGACCACAGACCCCACCAACGAGGGTCTAAACAGGACAAGCCTCGGCCTGGAGAGGCTGGTGTCCGTTGGGGCTGGGAGGAGCACCAAGGAAACTCAGGGGCAAGCCCCACCCAAGCTCAGCATGTCCTACCCCACGCAGTCGACATCAGCCACAGGGATCTTTTGTTATTTTTTGTTCAGGAAGGAACATATTAAAAAGCCCGGGGCCCAGGGCCTGGACTCCTCAAAGCTCTCCACAGAGCCGGGTTAATTGGCACCTTCCGTCATGTTAAAATCAACTATATATGGCTGCTGAGGGCATCTCAGAGCAGGTGCAACGCTGAGCTTTCTTGCTGTCTGGGGAAAGCAGGAATTCCAGGCCTCTGCCTTCCTACCTCCCCAGAGGCTCTAGCCCAGATGAGCTCAACTTCTCCCAGGTGAGGAGCACAGAAAAGCTTCCCACATGCCCCTCAGGTCACACAGGAGCGGTGCAGACCCTTGCACCTTGGCACGAGCCCTCCCAGAGGCAGAAGCCCAGCCCTGTGGCCCCGGCCTGGCAGGAGGCAGCTGCTGGGGCCCCTGCTCAGGGTTCAGCACAGCGAGGTCCAGCCACAGCAGGGGAGACATCCACCACCCGGCCATTCATCTTTAACCTAAAACAGACACAGGAATGCGGCAAAGGGTTCCTTCCCCTGACAAACCCATCCTTCCTGTTCTCATCTCTCCCTCCCGCCCCAGTACTGCGCCCAAGGCCACCCAGCACTGCACCCAAGGCCTGACTCCCAGTTTCACAGGGAATCCAAGACAATTAAGATTTTGAGAAACTGGGAGCTACACAGAAAATGAGTCGGTAAAGCCAGTGTCCACTGATCCTCCCCTCCCCACAGCGGAGAACAGTCCTCGGGATAAAACCCACGGGGCAGGGAAGACGCGATCAAGGTGGGCAGGACAGAGGAGCCACAAAGCAGGTGGTTCGGAGAACAAGGCCACGTGAACACAAAGCTAAAGTGCTCAGCGGCTGGAAGACAAAACACAGGAGACAGAAACACTGACCATTTAAAAAGAAAAGAAAAAAAAAGCCTCACTCTTAAGAGTCCATCAAGATTTAAGTTCTCAAGTCACAATGTATCAGCACAGACTTCTCATAATGCCTGAAACTTGGCGCAGTAAACACGTGAATCAGTTCTCCCAAGTCCATCGTTTTCTTTGATGAGCCTCTTGAGTCTCAGGCTGGTTTCAAAGTAAGCCCTTCTCTGTTTGTTGATGACTTAATAATTAACATACTTGAAAACACATTGACTTCCAAATTAATCTGCTAATAAAATATTAATTACTACACTGGCTGTCATCCACAGAAAAAAACACAATCACTTTCTGGTTGTAAAAACATTAGAATTCGAAGCCCCTTTGCCCATCTGAACAGCCCCTGCTTTTGACAAGGGCATTCCAAAGCTAATCTGAAAAACTAGTCCAGGCCATGATCGCTGGGGGGTCGGACTTGCCTCATCACCCCACCTCCCTTCTGGAATTAGACAGAACTTAGACGCTTAGTCTGATGGGAAACATTTACAATCTATTCTCTCCAAAGCTACCTGGAGGATTTCCTCCACATGACAAAGCCTTGGTCTCCACAACCCCTTATCTGACAACTCTCTTACCCAACTGTCAATCAGGAAATTTTCAAATCTACCTATGACCTGGACACCCCTGCTTCCAGTTGTCCCACCTTTCCAGACCAAACCCATGTACATCTTACATTTATTTGATTGATTGTCTTATGTCTCCCTAAAAGCTATAAAACCAGGCTGGGCTCTGACCACCTTGGGAATACGTTCTTAGGATCTCCTGAGGGCAGTATCAAGGGCCATGGTAACTCATTTGGCTCAGAATAAATCTCCAAATGCTTCACAGAGTTTGACTCTTTGCTGACACAGTACCTTTCATGGGTATTCATCTGGGGGACTCACAATCAACCAGAGGCATCAGTTGCCCACTGTGCAGAAGTCTCTGCAGGACTGAGCCTCTGGCACGGGGACTCCAACCCCTGAAGCAGCAGCTGTCTCACGTCCCACGGCCTGATAGACCTGCACCTCCCGGGCTTCTCATTTCAGAGTCTCAGCAACAAATCTACCAAATGTCATCAACATCACAGAATATTCCTCGGGGCTTTTGGCTGTTGTTTCTCCCCAAGTTTACTCTAGAACCAGAATGGCAACACTCGGAACAGGATGGTTCTCAGTCACCGACCCTCCTGGTAAATACACTGTCTCCAAGGCCCTTTCCCGCCAGTCACAGCTTCCTTCATGTCAGGCTCGAAGGCCACCTCCCCAAGAAGGAAATCTCTTCAATCCAGCAACCACAGCTCCTGTTCCCATCTAGAGCTTGTCTGCCAGGAAGGGAAGACTCCTCATTCCAGAGACAGCAGGTGCCACAAACTCAGGGTTGTAGCCATTGCGAAGGCAAACACTCGTGAAATTAATAGACTTTTTCCTCCTTGGATACTGACGTTTTCTCTTCTGGAGGTCAGCCAAGGCCATCTGCACGAGTCACGAGCGTGATGGCTCCAGCCCCTCCTTCAGTGTCAGGAGTGTGGCTCCACTCTGAGACCCTCCTGCATCAGCCAGGCCATGCACCTGTTCCCACGACTGCTGTCAGCGGACTACAGCGATTCTAAGATAGTCAGCAAGCTGACGTTCCGAAGGAAGCATTTTAAAGAAAAATGTGTAAGTTTTATTGCATGAAATCAGCTACATCTTTTGCTACTCCAGAGGCTTGTTTTGCTTTCCTCAAGGTTCTCTACAATGATCCTGACAGTCAAGGTTCCCAGTTACAGGCAGAGGGTTGGGCAGGCCACGTCTGATGTGTAACACACACAGAGGATCCACGTCAAAGGATTTTCCCTGTTCACCAACATCATCAGGACAAACTTTAAACAGTAATAATCTGCCTGTCTGGAAAACTGAGCTCACTTGAGGACTAATGCAACAAATGTATTTGACAAAGTTGCAGGTGGACGTTTTAGTGAATAAATCACTATTTCAAGGAGGATAAAGGCTCACTATTCAAAGGCATGTTTTTGTCAAGTTTTCTAATTTCAGCTTCATGCATTTAAATCATGAAGTGAGACTTGTACCTGATACATTACAGAATCTCTACAAAATAGACAAAATTCCAATTCTGTACCTTCACTCTCATTCTTTTCCATATGTGTACAGATGGTGGTAATTTAAGTTGGCATTCCAACAGGATTTCTAAATTAAACTGTCTTCTACTTTAAACACTACGTGTTAAACATTACACGTTCCATTGTTCAACATTTATAGCAGGGTCTGTATGGCCCATTTTAAAGATTTCTTCCTCACTAAAAACAAGCATTTAAACAATAAATGGTCTACTCTAAAATATTCTAGAGACAGAGATACATTTGGAGAGTGGACACACTTAACACAGAAGTCCGCAACATCAAACAGGCACAACCAGCAGTAAGGGTGGAAAGGGCGCCATGTGAGTGCCCCTAAAAACACACACAAGCCTGGCTGCTTAAAAGCAATGAATATAGCTCAACACTCCTATGTGAGCATTGATGTGTCTACTGCCTTACAGAATCCTCCTAGCTGAGCTGCAGGAATCTTCTTTGGAACCTTTTCTCACCTACACTGCCTACAGGTGCCCACTGGGCTCCCTGGGCAGTATCATGTCTTTGTTTAGAATATCACACTATTTGGAGGCCTGTTTAATCCCAAGTCAGAGCCTTATCATAACTCAGACACCATCCCTCAGGGCTTGTGGGCTAACTTCGGCTAATGCAGGCTGCTCCACAGTGCCCTGCAGATGGGCTTGGTGCATCCACACGATTTTAAGATTTGGGGCTGCCGTTTTCTGCAGTCACAGATGCGGACTTACATATTCATCATGACTGAAGGCAGCACGTATTTTTATGTTCCTTCTGTAATGGTAATAATCATGGCAACATTTCCTCGATCCTTAGAAAAGCCTCCTAACAGCAGTTGCATTCCACCCCCTTCTTTAAAATTAATAGAATTTACCAAACTAGGTGAAATCAGTCTTCATGAGAAAGTGAGAAATCAGTGTTCACACAATGGCATAGTAGCTGGGCATAGAGTGTACGTCAACATCCCAAACTAAGCACCCATCACAGTTATTCCCAACTTGCAGGAAAGCTAGAAAAATTAGAAGGCTTAAAACATAATTATAAATGAAAATAACAAGAAATCAAAGTTTTTGAGGAGCATTTGTTAGCCAAGCAAGGAAAGCCATTAACCAGTGCTGATTACATTGCATTTGATTACAGCAGCCAAAGACGTGTCAAGAGGAAGAGACTTTTAAAGATTAGTCTTTCGGTAAGAATGGTTGCTTAACAAGTTCAGACTACTGGGGTACACCAATTATCAATTAAAAAGCAAGGCAAACGAGTGTGAGTCATTTTCCTTAATCCTTAATGCGTCAAAAATTACCACATTGGCCAAGCTGGTCTCCAACTCCTGACCTCGGGTGATCTGCCCGCCCCGGCCTCCCAAAGTGCTGGGATTACAGGCGTGAGCCACCACGCCTGGCTGAGAACTGTTTGACAGAGGCTGAGGGGAGGCTCCTGTCCCTTCCTGGGACATCCACATCCCACCCAGTTTCCCATATCGACTATGACACTCGAAGCATCACAGCAAGGGCAGCTGCATCCCCGCAGTTCTCTGCACTCATGCCACAGCTGCGTGAGCAGCCGCAGCCCTGGAGATGCCACTCAGCCTTATCGTGCTGGCACAAGCACATCAGAAACTACCAAGCCCCCAAGAGGGAGGATTGGGGACCCAGGGGAGTGAACCAGGAGGGAGGAATGTGGCCCAGGAGAGTAGGGAGGAGTGGGGGCCCTGGGGAGTGAACTATGAGGGAGGCGTGGGGGCTCAGGGGAGTGAACAAGGAGGGAGGCGTGGGGGCTCAGGGGAGTGAACAAGGAGGGAGGCGTGGGGGCCCAGGGCAGTGAACCAGGAGGGAGGCGTGGGGCCCCAGGGCAGTGAACCAGGAGGGTGGAGTGGGGGCCCAGGAGAGTGAACCAGGAGGGAGGAGGGTGGAGTTCGGCCCAAGGAGTGAACCAGGAGGGAGAAGTGTGGTCCAGGGGAGTGAGTCAGGAGGGAGGAGGGAGGAAAGCGGTCCAGGGAATGAAGTAGAAGGCTCTGGGGGTAGCAAGTTCACACACCACAAATACCTCCCAATCCATCCGCGTGCAGGGAGGGGATGGAAACCACACAGGACCTGCAGCACTTTCTCCTCGCAGATGAGGAGTGAGGATACCGACTCATGCACAATATCAGAGCTAAATTTCTACCACGGTGGGGAGACGCTTCATAGACCCAAATGGGTACAAAAAGAAACCAATCATACAAGATCAGTGGATGGAATGGGATCAGAAATTTAAGCCTGTAATGAGTTTTCAGAAAAAACTTCACTTTATCTGCAAGATGACTGCAGCTCTGCTTGATCATTTCTGCAAATGTCTAACTCATGATGAGCCATCTCAGAGCCGTTCAAGAGGAGTAACAAAATCAAAACGCCACGGCATCCTCCGTATTTTAGATAGCCTGCAACAGTATGGAAATGAGCAGCGGTGCCAGAGCTTTCAAGTTTGTTTGAAGTAAATTCCAGCATCAGGGCAGCATCTTCCTGGCTGAAGCAATGAGGTGGGCTCCCGCTCACCGCATGGGAGACCAGCTTTCAGCTAAGCTGCTGTTAAGGGTCTGCAAACCATGATCCCCGACCGAGCCTTGGACAGGGATTTTTACACGTTGAAGTTTTCACAAAAGAAATATATGCAGAGACTTCTGTGGCCCTCAAAGCATAACACGTTGCCTACTCTGCCCTTTACAGGAGCTTCTAGCTTTGCTGTCAGTTACAAAGTGTTTCTATAAAATAATGTCACTGATTCTCAAGCATGCCAGCAAAAGTCACACTTCTCAACAACCCTCAATGGAGATGCACCATCCTGTGTTTCACACAGATTTTAGATTTTTAAAAGCCAAAATAAGGGAGGTAATTCAGCTAAGTATTATAGTAACACAATTTGAGATACTTAATGATGTGTGACAACAGAATACTTGGCATTCCTGTGAGGCCGTAAACTAGCTCAAACACAAAATAACAAATCAAAGCATGTTTTGGCCTCTCAATCAGTGAAATTGGAAATAACATTCAGTTAAATGACACTAAAAAAAAAAAAAAAAAAAAAGCACAAACAAAATAACTACTACTACACCATCACTCCTTAAATTTATTTAACTACTGCTGCCAAATAAAATGGAGAGACTTCTTACTGCAGGGTAATAATCGGCCATTGTCATCATGAAATAGACCGCTGTGCAGGCTCAGGCCCTCCAGCCCACAAAGGCAGGGGCAGGGAGGAGAAACGATGGCCAGAAACAAAGGGACAGGGCAACCATGACCTAGTCAGCAATTGTACCCTCTCACCTTTCTTCTGGACTTACAATTTTGGAGCCATCTGGGTTTACCTTCCTATGTCCATAAGTCAGCAAGTTCTCAAAGCCAGAAATCTACAATGCTTCTGGCAGCCAAGTCCTCTCGGCCTTCCCCCATGTTTTAGGGCCTCATCAGCTCACCCCTGGATAGTATCAATGGCCTCGGAGCTCCAGTCAACCTTGCACTCCACAGACTCAAGTATGCCAAGAGCCACTCCAGGCTGCCACTGCCATGACCAAAGGCTTTCAGAGACAGTCGCCAGCACTGCACAAATCCATGTGGCTTCACCAGGCGCAAAGCGGCTCCAGCATTCCATCCAGTCTGTCGCTGCTACCATAGCTGTGAGTCTAGGATGTGTCAGGAAGGGAAGGAAGACACCATGTACATCATCTCATTTAAGCTTCAGTGTCACAAGGTGGATTTTGTCGTGCCCGTTTTATGGATCAGGAAAGTTTTAAGGAGGGCAAGCACAGGGCCCTGCTGACACAAGAGCAAGACCCGCAGAGGCCTGGGCATGACCCCCATCCCACGCTCCCTGGGTCCTGATATCCACTCCTCCCCCGTGGGAGCCTGATCCTGGGTCTGCCTGAATTGCTACCATTCCTAAGACACGACTCACGTCTGCCCACCTCCTCCTTTATCTGTTTCCCGCAGCCCAGAGGCGTGTGTGCTCTTCCATCCAGACAGACATCACACTTCAGCACCTGCATCTGACATCACTTCAGCCAAAAGCTTCTCTCAAACCTCCCCCCACACCTGCCGGTCACACAGGTCTGCACCCATCACCTTTCTCACACGAATTCTCACATATTCCTGTGTAGCACCATCCAACTGATGATAGTCTGAGAGGAGGAAGCTTTGTAGATAAGTCCACGTTCTACTTTGCTCCCAGCCCTCCGTCTTGCGTCTTGCATGAGGCAACCGATTAACAGTAATTTCATTTCAGCACAACATTTCCATTTGAAGAAACGCAGAGCATAGGGCTCTGGTCATAATTAAAAGCTTGTTTCATTTGTCATTTGAAATTCCATGTACTGCTGCCACAGCAGCACCCCCTCCTCGCCAGGCTCTGCCCTAAGGACATCTTTCTTCCAGCGCTCGATTCCCATCAGAACCCTGGCAGTGAGAGCCCCGCAGGTTTCCCAGCGCCTCGGGCTGCGGCTTCCACGCTGGGCCGGCACTGACAGGACCGGAATGGTGCCCCCAACAACTACAGGATTGGAAGCTGGTCGACTGCTCTGTAGAATGGAGACATGTTAGTAATCCCCGACATTTCCACTGACAGGCTGCTCAGGTAAACTGGGAAAAATCCACAAACTAGAAAGAATCCATGGGGAGGAGCACTTCTGTCTCCAACCTGGCAGCAAACGGTGGCTGTGCAGACGATCTCTTCAGGAAAACTATCGACTGTATCTCAGGTCAACAACAGCCCCGCTGAGGGCCACAAAATCAGCTCCCCCTGGCCCTCACTTCCTAAGGGTCAGCCCTCCCAGGCCACCTCTCCTGGAAGATCAGCTCTGACGCACCCACGACGGTCAGGAACCGGCTCTGGGACACATTTCCCAGGCTCCTGCCCACCGCCCTCTCTCTTCTTCCTCCTCCATCTCCCTCTTCACTCCCATCCGCCCTCCCCCTTTCGCTTCCCTTCTCTCCTTTCCTCTCCCTCCCTCATTTCCTTTCAGCCCTCACCTTCCTCACTGCACTTCCCTATGCAACTCAGCGGACGCATTCTCAGGTCAGTAGAGTTTTCTTTCACTCTGTTTTTATTGCAATGATCATTCTTAATGAACAGAAACCTGTTTCGGACCATGTGGATGCCACCTCCTGACCAACTGCTGCCCCGCGGCTCCGTGTCCACTCAGTGACCTCACGGCGCAGGTGCCCAGCAGTATGGCTGTGACCAGGGGTAGCAACATGGGACATGAGAGAGGTATCCCAGCCAAGAGGCCCTGCAAAGCCTCCCCAGCAAACCGGAGCAAGGCCCAGGGCGGTAGGGAGAGCGCCGTGCTCACGATGTAGGCAGTTCAGCTTCCGCAAACTGTCCATCGACTGCAACTTACTTTGTTTCCATGGTTACAAAAGAACCATAAGCATTCTGAAATATGTTCTTGGTTTCATGTTTGCGAAATCTAAGCAACATTATAAGAAAAATCACTGAATTCTGCCTGAGGCTCTAGGGGTGTTTTCCTCTCTGAAAGGAGCCCCCTTTCCAGGACTTGGGATTGAGTGACAGCCTTCAAAATCACGGTTATCCTGGTGGTAACAGGGAACTCCTCAGCCCGCTGGGAGCTGGGGCCCTCGACAGCCCCCATGGCTCCAGACGCCAGTGTTCTAAGGATCACACATGTGCAGATAGCAAAGCTTGCTGCACACACGCCAGGTGCTAACAAGCCCCAAACGTCTCACTCATACTTGCTAACCACATCGCTTCTCTCAGCCTCCACGGCGTTTCACACTCTGCCTTTATATAGAGATGAACCATGCGTCCTGAGCACTACAAAGATTCAACTCCTTCCGGGCAGAGGGGTGCATCTTTCCATCACGGGGTCCTCACTCCAGCTGGCACAGGATTTGCAGAGTGGGCGAGTCTAATGTTGATGACACTTTCTCAATATTCCCTTCACACCCCTCCAAAAACAAGAGTGCTGCCAGCTTCTTACCGACGTTGTAATGAGCAAAATATTTTTCTCTTATTTGTCACTTTTTAACGTAATACTAGTGAAGAATGTGACTCTGCATGTACACTGTAAGCACCCACACCGTGAACATTCTGCTCTCCTGTGACTGTATTCACAGGTCACAAGGACAAAACTTCTCCATAGTAGCCAGAATATATATATATGTTTCATATATATATATATGTTTCATATATAAATATATATATATGTTTCATATATAAATATATATGTTTCATATATAAATATATATATGTTTCATATATAAATATATATATGTTTCATATATAAATATATATATATGTTTCATATATAAATATATATATATGTTTCATATATAAATATATATATGTTTCATATATAAATATATATATATGTTTCATATATAAATATATATATGTTTCATATATAAATATATATATATATATTTTAACATGACTTCCACTCATCTTAAAGTCACAGATGTGGCTTTTCCTTCATAAAAAGATCCAAATGATACACAAGCCAGGTTCAATAAACACATTGGTCCAAGTGGGAAAATGACCCCTCAGTCTCCCTCCCCTCAAAGACCAGGGCAGCCAGGAAACTGCGCTCTCCAGTAAATGACAACCGGCAGGATTCCCTAAATAAGCAGCCGGAAGATTCCCATCTCACAGAGAGCGCCTTTCAAGACTCAAGATGTCCCCGCTCCCTGAATGTCTTACAAAGAACAGAGTACCCAACTGAGGACTGAGGCAGTAAAGAAACATGTTTTCGGCCGGGTGCGGCGGCTCACGCTTGCAATCCCAGCACTTTGGGAGGACGAGGCAGGTGGATCACAAGGTCAGGAGATCGAGGCCATTCTGGCTAACACGGTGAAACCCCCTTCTCTACCAAAAATAAAAAAATTAGGCAGGCATGGTAGCGGGCACCTGTAGTCCCACGTACTCGGGAGGCTGAGGCAGGAGAATGGCGTGAAGCTGGGAGGTGGAGTTTGCAGTGAGCCGAGATCGTGCCACTGCACTCCAGCCTGGGCGACAGAGCAAGACTCTGTCTCAAAAAATTAAAATAAATAAAATTTAAAATGTTTTCAGCAAATAGCATCATCGACCCACAAATGAGAGGTACCGTTTTCATTCTAGGAGGGAAACACTACAAAGTACGTACATTTTAGCCCCGTAAGTGAATTCTTTGGGCGTTCCTGTGTCCACTATCAAATGCAACACATCACCCCAAAAGGCAAAGTTCTATAAGTCACATCCAAGGAGGGGAAAAATCATTCTAAGTTTTAGCAATCCAGTAAGAACCTGATCCAGAGAAGCCTACTTGTTCCAGACTCTAAGCAGCAATATATTGCTACAATGTAATGAAAACAAAGGGATGATTAAGAAAATTTCAATGCTAATAAAAGACAAAAACGTAATTGGATTTATTCTACTCTAGACAGAGCAGCCGGGCAGTTCACCCATACGTTATGAACGTTGCTGTTTATCAGCCAGGGTCCAAACTCTGTCAACAAGGCTTGACAGTAAGGGCGTGATCTCCACTCACTGCAAGGTCCACCTCCCAGGCTCAAGCGACTCTCTTCAGCCTCTGGAGTAGCCAGGACTACAGGTGTGCAGTCATCACGCCCAACTAATTTGTGTGTTTTCAGTAGACACGGGATTTCACCAGGTTGCCCAGGCCGGTTCCCTGGGTCTCAAGCTCCCAGGCTCAAGCAATCCACCCGCCTCGGCCTCCCAAAGGGCTGGGATTACAGACGTGAGCCATCACGCCCGGCCCTTTTTTGTTTTCTTTTCTTTTTAAGTGACTAATGTGCTTCACAGTCTTGTAGGCATTTAAAAAAAAAAAAAAAAGAACAAGCAAATTCTGTAAGGGAAAGAAACCATTAACACTTTTTACACTTCTCAAAACTCAAAACTGAAATGCTAAGAATAAATGTATTTTATTCACAGAAGCAGCATTCTTAAAGTTCTGTAAAAGTGATACCATGGACACCACCACATCACAGATGAGCGTGGCAGGACTGCTCAGGTTCAGAACACATTCTCAACAGTCCTTTTGCCCCTTTCCTCAATGGGAACACTTTATTCTGTCTTTTATTCAAATTAAGTATCTTGCGAGGGAGTTGAAGAAAACTGCATAGCAAATTTTAAAACTTCAATGCTTTTCTCAATGTTCGCCACATTCTAATGCATTTTACTGACTACACGGCCAATAAGCCTAAAGCTTTTTGCATCGGTAAAGACAATGCTCCTTGTAGCAATAGGCTTTTTCTTTTCTATACAAAGATCTATAACTTAAGCTAGTAAAATGGGCATTTCACAAAGATTTTGCACAATTCCTAGCACAGATTTTAGCAAAATAAAACCATTATCTTTCCGCAATTAAATAAGCAAGCATAGGAAACTGCACAGTTAAAATAACCATTCCATTATTTTATATAAACACAAATGAGAGAGTAGAGTATGCTTTGAAAAACAGTATTTCCATATGCCAACGATGAAGCAGAAGACAGTTCCCTCAGCCTCATATGACATTTGACAACCGAAGTACTCTGGCCCAAGCCCAGCCCTGTTAAATGAAAATGAAGTAAACGTGTGAGTGACCATGGTGGGGCACTCTGATAGCCACAGTCCAGGAAAGAACAGCTAACATCTTTCTTCTTCATGGGAAAACCGAAACATACTCGAGAGACCTTGATTCTTTAAAACACAGTCTGCCCCAGTACTAACCTTAAGCTCCCAACGATCAAGATTGCTATAACCACAGAGGTGTTTTTCCAGGCCCTCGAAAATCATGGACATGGTACATACACAACGTTTTCAAACACTCAATGCAGCCAATTTGTTAAATGTGCTGTGATACCGGAGGTCTTGTGCAGGACCAGAAGCGTCGTAGCCTGGTTACCTGTCCTGGTGTTCAATGCTTTGCATGTGCAAAACCTGCTGTTACAATTTACTGGGCTTAATGTGATTCCGTTCGTCACAGAAGAGAGCTATGACATTTACTTAATTCCACGCACAAATTCTCAGGTTCACGTTCCACGAGTGACTGCTCTGTCCACGAGACAGCTGAGGGAAGACCCAGGAAAGGCCTGGGAGATGCCAGGTGCTCACAAACTGGTATCCGTCTGCTGGTTCTGGCTTAAAGGAAAACAGACATAGAAGAAACTAAAAGGGCTCACTACACCTAATATCACAATGTTCTCAACTTTACCTTAGCCAAAAATAAAAGCGGAAAAGTAAAACTACTCCAGGGCATGATTCCAGGGCTAATCTGAAACATGAAATATTTAGAAGACAAAGCTCATTGTGAGTGCAAGTAATATACACATAAAACACTGGTTTCACAAAACCCAGTCTTTGCGATTGCTTTTATAAAAAGTAAAATTCTCATGAGGATCGCATACATTAACTGATTTTCAAATGAAGGGACTGGTAAACTTCAGGGCATATGATTTCTGTCACACACAAGGGGAGCAGTGAGAGAGAAGAGCTAGGATCAAGTGTGCTGAAGCTGTCCTAGGACTGAAATTCAGTTTCTGCCAAAACAAAAACACAGGAGGCTGTCAACTTCGATAGCAAGCTCTGATTGAGAGCGTCAAGATGCTAAAGTTGCAAAGGAGCTTCTCCCTGTATGGGCACGTGTGATCCTTGCGAAAACATAGCTCAGCATTATCAAAAATCAGGAAAGAACACAAGCCTTCCAGACATGAAATCCAAGAGCAGAAGGGAGCAGAGTCCAAGCTTGCTCGGCAGAACTGTTCCCGGACAACAGCACAGACGACGTCACAGGGAGGGCAGGGCAAGCAACAGCAGCTTCCGTCTCGCCGCAAGCAGGGCCTGAGCCAGGGGAGCAGTCTCCTCCAACCTGACAAGGAGGCGCGAGGAGCCACAGAGAAGTCAATTCAGGGCCCTTTTCAGAAAGGGGCAACAATGAGAAAATCTGGTCTCACCCACCCCCCACCTGCCACGGTAACAGCTAAACTCGCACGTGCGTCTGTCACGTTCCCCAACCCCTCTTGCAGGTGCTCTTCCTGCACCCGGGTGCCTGTCTCCGTGCTGCTCCTGAGGCCACACCTGTTGTCATCCACTAGTGACCGGGAATTCACCTTTGTCCGGGAGAAGCAAACGCA
The DNA here is from genome assembly GCF_037993035.2 of Macaca fascicularis. Taxonomy (NCBI): domain Eukaryota; kingdom Metazoa; phylum Chordata; class Mammalia; order Primates; family Cercopithecidae; genus Macaca; species Macaca fascicularis. Next base: position 287,480 of record NC_088381.1, read on the forward strand.
GATTTCACACACTCCTGTACAGGTTTGCTGGCTGAGAATCTAACTGCACTGTCCGATTCCAGATGTGCTGGTACCAAGGAGAACGTTCGATGCCCGGCATTTATAAACGGTATCAGTGGGTTCTCCTGGGACTCCCAGGCGGCCGCATGAGGGACGGAGCTGTTGCCCTGCTACCCCGAGCCAAAGCAAGGCTGAGAGGCACACACCACAGGCCACATCACACTCGAGCACCGACTCTTGACCGTTACTCGTTCGTGTGTTAAGAGTTCAGGGAGCCGGGCGCGGTGGCTCAAGCCTGTAATCCCAGCACTTTGGGAGGCCGAGACGGGTGGATCACGAGGTCAGGAGATCGAGACCATCCTGGCTAACACAGGTGAAACCCCGTCTCTACTAAAAAATACAAAAAACTAGCCGGGTGAGTTGGCGGGCGCCTGTAGTCCCAGCTACTCGGGAGGCTGAGGCAGGAGAATGGCGTAAACCCGGGAGGCGGAGCTTGCAGTGAGCTGAGATCCGGCCACTGCACTCCAGCCTGGGCGACACAGCGAGACTCCGTCTCAAAAAAAAAAAGGAGTTCAGGGTACAGGCGACAGACAGGCATGATCTCAGCCATGGGACAACAGTGACTGCCCACAAGTCCTGTATCTAAGCCCCGACTTGCCCATCCATCCTTCCTTCAGGAACAATGCCCACCTCACAGTGCTGCCATGAACGCTAAGTCAGCACGTACATACACAACCAAATTCATTGCAATTGTGCTTTCTTCAACAAGTTAATACAACCAGGCGCTATCACTGAGACTGAATAACCAATATTAGAACAGAAGATCAGGCCAGGGATGGTGGTTCAGACCTGTAATCCCATCACTTTGGGAAGCTGAGGTGGGTGGATCACTTGAGGTCAGGAGTTGCAGACCAGCTTGGTCAACATGACAAAACCCCATCTCTACTAAAAATAAATTATCCAGACATGGTGGCACACACCCTGTAACCCCAGCTACTAGGGAGGCTGAGGCATAAGAATCACTTGAACCTGGGAAGTAGAGGTTGCAGTGAACGGACATCGTACTACTGTGCTCCACACTTCCAGCCTGGGTGACAGACCAAGATTCTAGTAAAAAAATAAAAGGTCAAGATGAAAACTGATTGCCAAGGTCCATGTTCCATATACTTCAAACAAAGTTCATTAGCTGGTACTTGATCAAGTTGTTGATTTCTTCATTACAATCTTGTATATCCTTCTAACACGGCTCAAAATGTTTACATTTGAGCACACCTCGAGTATAACAAAAAATAAAGTGCCTATATTTCATAAATGAGCAAGTTCCAGTAAGACTGCATCCTGCTCTAGTTAATCCTTTGACAATGTAAAACTGAACCATCCTGACACAGCACTGACACATGGTACAAGAAAAATGACCTCCAATTAAATCGCTAGATTTAGAGAACACATAAATATAGTTTTATCACTAATTCACCAGCGATTAGCAAGATTTTAAAGCAAGAAAAAGTATCGGGACTGTAACTAGGAATAAAGGCAAAAAGAAACACGAGAAATTAGTCACGTTTAAATCAATACCCTTTCTGTGGGGCCGTAATAAAGTATACACAACAGGTGTGCAAGCTGTCATGCTAAACTGTCACCAAGCTCTCTATGAAGGTAGTAAGAGCGTCCCAAGTCACAGAGCCTCATATTCCTATTTAAATGCTACACAGCCAACACCACACTCGGCACACAGTGAGAACTCTGAAAGCTCTGAGGAACACATGATGGGATGAAGGGCCCCAGTCCTGCCATCACCCTGTTGCTTATTAAAAATATAAAACAAAGCCCTGCCTTCAAGGTGCTCAGATCTAACTAGTACAAAGTTTTGCTTTTGACAAGTTAACTATGAATGATGAAGACTCTCAACAGCTGTGCGAAATGTAAGGCAACCTCATAAGAGGAACTTGGCTGAGACTAAACCCAGAGATGGTTTTTTAACCACAGAAGAGGAAAGAACTGAAGAACCTTACAGAAAGTTGACAGCAATTTCTATTTCTCTATGGTACAACCTGGAATTTACCTTTGAGATAGACTGTCCTTCTGTTCTGAAAAATCAGATTATTCTTGCAATCCTCCATCAGGACTGAAATTCCCAAAGGCATGGAAAACCAAGTACTAATTTTAAAACCCCCCCAAAAAAACTACCTATGATCTTAGATGTGAGATTTAATATTCTCAAATTCCAAATTTGGAAATATTTTGCACAAAGTCCTTATTTTCCCCTGTTTACTTGAAAGCTCTCTATTCTTTTGTCCTAAACATCTTCTTTGTCATCCTTCCAAACAGTATCTGAAGATGAACTTACATATCGTTTTCAATGTTAACTAAGAAGATACTACATTTGTCATGAACTGTTTATATTCACAACTCTAGGAGGGATTTTGCTACATCGTGAGGAATAACACAAGGCAGTTAATACGCCACGAATAAAGAACAGTAGAAAGTGGACACATTTCCTGATGAGTGCCGATTTCTCATTGAGCTGCTGACAAAGTTATAATACAGAAAGCTAGACAGCTGCTCTGTTAGTTCTACCTCACTTAAGTGACCGAGTCATTGTTGTTTCGGTTCCCTTTCTCGTCTTGGGATGAGACACACCTCACAGAGCTGTTTATGATTTCAGGAACACACACATCAATGAAGTGACTATTCCTAAATCGTTGCAAAGGATATAGTAACCTGCCAAATTTCAACTAGATTGCAACAAACAACTGTTTTCATCCTACACTCTCCGGTGCCAGCGAGATGGTGTGTTCTCGGATCCCTACGGGAGCCCTATTCCTGGTGCCATAGAGCACACACACATTTATATTCACATAGTGTACGTATATGGTACACTGTAACACGTGTACCTGCATAGAGCGTACACACATCTGAATACGTAGAGTGTACATAAGTGCACTACATGCGTAGAGTGCACACACATCCAGATCCATGTGGTGTACATGCATAGAGTGTACACACATCCAAATATAGTGTACAAACAAGTTCACTACGTGTGTAAAAGCATAGAGCATACACACATCCATATAGCAAATGTACATAAGCTAACATGTATGTGCATGCATAGCATGTACACCCATCTATATGCATACAGTGTACACAGGTATACTATAACCTGTATGTACATGCATATGGCATACACATGCACATCCGTATGTATATAGATATGCTATTTGCTATATGTATACACATGCGTATAGCATACACTCTTATCCAATGTACGTAGGTGCACTACAGCATGCATACACATGTGCAGTGTACACATATGCACATGTATACAATGTACATCAGTACACTAACGTATAAAGCGTATACACATATGCAATAGTGTACATACATATGCAGCATGTATATGTATTAGTGTGTACATATCCAGAAGTTTATTCAGTGTGCATAGTGTACATGCATGCTTGTGTGCACATATGTATATATACATCTGCAGAAATAACGTGCACATACCCACATGGTGTACGTACACAGGTATGTATATGGCATTAAATACATGCATGTACGTACACATGCAGAACAGATAGGTGTCCATGTAGTGTGCATATAACCATAGTGACCATAGATACACACATATACACATGTACATGCATGCCTACAGCATGCACGTGTGTAGGACACAAATGTAGTGTACATACCTATACATTGTAAATACATGCACAGTGGAAATACACTTAGTATGCGTACACCACATACACACACGTACATTTATAGAGTACACATATGCCGAGACCGAGAACGGGTCATGAGTATTAATACTGCGGAAACGCTTCCATTTCTACCTAAGTGAATTTTTTTTCAAACTATAATAGAACTCATACAAAAAGGGTTTTAAGGAAATGAATAAAGCTAGTGACAAAAATCAGTGGGAAGGGCACAACCACTTTCCCTCAGAGTTCTGGGCCTGACCGTGGAAGTTCAGAGGTTTCCTAATGCAGTACACATCAGAACTGACTCACGATAAAGCGTTCTTTAAAAATTAAAAATGTGTCCTCATGTTTTGGCCTTTGAGACAAACCCTCTTAGTTAATCGAGTTCTGGCTGAATTTGACTCACAGTACTCTGGCAGATTCTTCATTTTCTGGTGAGACAGACGAATGTCCCAGGGCGAGGGCAATGCCAGCCCTTTCAGGGTCAGCTTTTCAAGGAGCGATGTCTGGCAGAACACAATCCAACACCATAGTAGGATCCCCCACCCAGCCACTTAGACGCTTTCGGGGACTTACTGTCTCCTTGTTTCCCTTTCTTGAATTCAGCTGGGGGGAAAAAACGAAAAAATAAAAACCAAAAACAAACAGCCCATGTGTTGGTGTGTCTGAAAAGTTAATACATCCACATCCAACTTTCTAAATGAGACACGGCAGGTATGATGGTCACTGAACAGTGGTCACTGTTGAGAAAATACAAAGTCTTCTGCAAACATGAACAAGTTTCTAGGAATACAAAAGTCAAGGGAATTTACTTCACATATTAAAGCTGTCAAGGGTGCTCATCAAAAATGTACTTAGAGGTTTTCCTTTAAAGATATTTTTGAAGATTTTTAAGTTGCAATACTTAAAAGCCTCTGGGAAAAGAAAGGATACAGGTATCTGGCAGATTTATACTAAATGATTTTCATGTCTTTTTGATAAAGTTAAATAAGGTCAGCCCTGAAATAATGGGTTCCACTACTCTGAAGCTGTGGATGGAATCCACACCACCACCAGACAATTGAATAAACAGCAAGGCTGCACACACAGGACACAGGCAGTGAGCCAGCCTGACTAGTTGTCAGCTTCTGGGTCAGTTCTACCCAGTTCTGCCCAGGCCCCACTGGAGATAAAAAATCTGCCCTTTAGAAGCCTTCAAACCCCACCTTTCAAAATCTAATCCTCTTCAACTGAGGCCCAAGTCCAAAAATCTACTGACATCTTAGCACCTGTTAGGCCAGCTGTCACCTAGCCTTTTTGGCACCAGGGATGGGTTTCATGGAAGACAATTTTTCTGGGGGGTGGTTTTGGATTGCAACTGTTCCACCTCAGGTCAGGCAGCGGATCCTCATAAGGAGCACCTCCGAGATCCCTCACATGCAGTTTACGATAGGGTCCCAGCGCCTAGGAGAACACACAGCTTATGATAGGGTCCCAGTGCCTAGGAGAACATGCGGCTTACAAGAGGGTCCCAGGGCCTAGGAGAACACGCGGCTTATGATAGGGCCCCAGAACCTAGGAGAACATGCGGCTTACGAGAGGGTCCCCGCGCCTAGGAGAACAGGTATTAAATGAGTTGGCAAAGCCAAAATCCACCGGATCTACCACTCCAAAACAAACATACACCACTGCCCAATATTGATGTGAGCCAAAAACATGGAAGTCCTGAGGGCCCACACTGACCACAGCCTGACACCACTTCTGCAAGAACCAAGCACGCGCCTAAAGATCACCCGTGATGACCCAGGAGAGCAGCTTTGAGCAGAGACAAAGGTGAAGGAGAGGCACATGGGCCAGGGTGCTGGGTGTGCCCGTCTTTGTGACCTCACTGAGATTGCTGACCTCTGGCCCTTGGTGTCCGTCCTATGGAGGAGGTAGGCCCCCAAATCCCTGCCTCCCTTCAGCACTGACTGAGGCGGTCCTGAAGTCTCCCCAGGGCTGAGACTGCTTCTAATTCCTGTTAGCTGCACACCCACATAAAAAACAAAAAACAAAATATCAAGTATGCAGACAGGAAAAGAAAAATATGTGAATCCTCCCTTATTCAACAGGCATTTAAAAAGTAACAGGAAAATTGTGATAGTCTTTAAACAACCACCAGCTATCACATCCTGTTGAAATGTTTTAGCTAATGAGGAACACCTTTACCAAGCACCTGTGTATTCAGGAAATCAGTTGACAGGTCCCAAATAAGCTCAGAGCTTACGACCTGACCCCCACTCACGCGCATCACCTCTCCAGAGGAACGTGTCCTGGACACCTTTCAAATGGTGAGGAACAGGAACAAGGGTAGCATTCCCTCAACCCCACAAAACAAACTCGACCCCGAGGAGCCCAGAGAACAGCAACGCTTGCTTAGATGCTTTCCCACTGACCTTGTCAGAGCAAACGTTCCCATCCCACACCGCCCAGTGTTTAACTCTCCCTGGGATACCAGCAGCCGTCAACCCTCAACAAGCTGGAAACAGAGGCCAAGCTGACAGGAAGCCTCTCTCCATTCCCTACTGAATTCGCTCAGGACACGGATGTTCCCAAACACATATGGCCCCGAGTATTCTACACCTGGGGAACATTCAAACAGCAGACTCTGCAAAGACGTTCCCCTAAAGAGAAACTCAGTTTCTAACTTCCCTTAGGGAAAAATATGAGACCCAGAACTTTCCAGAAAATCAAGTGTGGGAGGAAGCCACTCATCTCTGGCACTTCCTAAACCTGCCTTCCCGCGGGTGCTCAGGGATGTTCCCGCGACAGCCCCGTCCACCCAGGACGGCAGCAGGACTCAGGCAGCCAGCACCTGGGCAGCTGGCGAAGCAACCCCAGGGTGAAAACGCCATCCCAGGCACCACTTCCCGGAGCCCCTCAGCAAGAAAAACAGAGGTGGGACAGAACCGAGGGCTGATTCGAGGCTGGGGAGCCACAGACCCGCACAGCTCAATCATCGGACATGCTCTTCTGTGGACAGAGCCCAGGGAGAGGCCAGCACAGAGACCCTCGTGCCGGCTCCACGGGCCAGCGTCCTCCAGGGCTGCAAGTTTGTGATCACAGCTTCAGAATTTGGTTCCAGAATCTTCCGGAACCAAAGACGCACCAAACTGTAAAGCTGCCAGGACAGCAGGGCCCAGGAGCAGGCTCAGGGGAGGACCACTTAGAAACCCCACACACAGCATACACGTGTGCATGCTCACTCCACACATGCCACCCCTTCACCCAATACTATACACGCAAAGCATGTATGCACTCCATACACACCCTCAAATACACTCACCAAATATGATGCGTGTACACACTCCACACACACCCTCAAATACATGCAACACACATGAACATGCTCACTGCAGCCACACCTGCTAAATACACTCACCACACACGCACAAACGTGACACACCTGCACACTCATTCCAGACATCACACCCCTCACCAAGTACACAGGTACACACACCCCCAAGTCGAGAACCTGCAGACTCCACAAGCTTTGGTTTCCCCCACTGTTTCTCTCATCACATGAGATCCACACACAGGTGTCATTTACTGACATCTAACACCCGGGGAGGCCCTTAGACAGAACTGCAGTCACAAGTCGGCTTCATTCAGGCATTCATCACCAGTCTCCTGAAGCCACCTCCTGTCCCCACGGGGAGGGAGGCCGAGACCGGAGACGTCACTGGGCTTACAGATCCCCAGGCTGGCAACCCAGCGAAATGAGGAGGGCTGGGCCATGGCCCTGGAGGGAGATGGGTACTGGGCTCAGGTATGCGGAACATGAGTCCTCATTTCCATACAGTGTCACCTACGACAGCGTCAGGTGAAAGCCAGTGGTTTGGCATTCCTGGAATAGACAGTCCTGGAATTACAAGCAAAACTTTTTACTCCTCCCCTCTGAACACATGAGGTCCATGGTCCCCTCACATCTAACACTGGGAATCAGAATCAGTGACTCCTTGTCCACCTGAGGACCACCCAAGAGGATCCACACACCTGCTACAACAGCAGCACAGCACCTGGTCTGCAGGGGAGCAAAGCAAATCCCACCTTTATGAATAACACTGGATTATCCCGACACTGGCAGCCTGCAGTGTGTATATCGTCAAGCCCCCACATCTGTGCCACCTGCAAGAGGAACACAAGCCCTTAGTCCAGCGCTCTCAGAACAGCCTGTGAGGTGGATGTTGGCATCCTTCTCATCTCCCAGTGGAGAGGAGAGAAGGCCAGGGTCAGGACTGGTGTATCAGGAGGGTCGGGGTTCAAACCCCATCTGCCTCACAAAGCAGCCCTTACCGTTCAAGTGACTTCTATCATCAGCCTTAAAATGTACCACAGTTAACCAGCAATTCTGAGTGCTGTTCCTTGGGACGTCATAAGCAAACATTTTGTTAGAAAGATTTTGCCAAATCTGCTTTCAAAATCCTGTTATGAAATGACTAATGAAAATTTGAGCTATGAAATAAAGCACATAGTTAAATGAATCCCAAAATGACTATCACGAAGGAAGCTTTAACTTGAAGTGAAAAATATCCTCTAAATGACATCAGCCAGAATTATCTTCAATCATTACTGATCCCATACGCTTCAGGAATTATACAGCATCATCTCAGATATGAACTTAAAACCATTAGCTGAATGCACATTTCAGCACAACCAAAGTTCTGCTATAATAAGCGGCACAGGCATCTCTGGAGAGGATTTTAATTGGGACTACAAACGATGTGCACGATCGTGGTAAGAGGTTTCATGCTGGCTGTTCTCCAAGGTGCGACATAGAGAAACACCACTAACCTCAAAGACACCTGCTGCTTTGTAATGAGATGAGAGACGATGTGGATGGACTACTGTACATATTTGAAAAGGAGAAACAATGCAAGGAAAGAATCTTATCAGTTTCCCTTTACATTCTTAGAAAAAAACGATTTTTCTTTTGGGATGATTTAAAAAGAATGACATTTCTGGATTTTTTTTTTTTTTTACTTTTCTTTCTGAGACTGGGTCTCGGCTCTGTTGCCAAGATTGGAGTACAGTGGAGCAATCGCAGCTCACTATAGCCTTAAGTGATCTTCCCACCTCAGCCTCCAGAGTAGCAGGGACCACAGGCACGCACCACCACACTCAGCTAACTTTTCTGTTACACAGATGGGGTCTTGCTATGTTGTCCAGGCTGGTCTTCAACCCCTTGGCCTCAAGTGATCCTCCTGCCTTGACCTCCCAAAGATTTAGCCTAAGCGACCATGTCTTATCGGAAAATAGACATTAGAGCAAATGCATTTCTGTAAGATTTTCTACCTCTTTTCACTGGGGAAAAAGGTAACTTGCCTCCAAGGGTCGGAGACAAAGCCGTTACTGCAGACAAGCGCTGTGCATCCCGGGAACCGCTACACCATGAGGCATGGCCGTGCACCCTGGATGCAGGAGTAACACACGAGGCTAGCACAGGCAGATGCTGGCCCTCTCCAGAAGTAGGCCTATCCTTCCTCCTCTCCTCAGCCCCCTCTCCCTTCAGGCCTCAGTGGCTGCTGACAGGGGAGAGGCCACAACTAGAGGCGGCTCTCAACTCCACCAGGGACAGGAGTCCCGGACGCTGGGGACTCAACTGCTGCCCTCTGCGCCCACCTCCTTCTGGTCCAGCCTTCTCAGGAGCCAGACGTGGCCACTTTGACCCTCTTTCCCTTCTGTGGCTCCTACAAAAACCAGTTCAGCGAGCCCAGGCTGTCTCACACTCCAGGGACACGTCATAAGCAAACATTTTGTTAGAAAGATTTTGCCAAATCTGCTTTCAAAATCCTGTTATGAAATGACTAATGAAAATTTGAGCTATGAAATAAAGCACATAGTTAAATGAATCCCAAAATGACTATCACGAAGGAAGCTTTAACTTGAAGTGAAAAATATCCTCTAAATGACATCAGCCAGAATTATCTTCAATCATTACTGATCCCATACTTATCCAAGCTCCTGGGGCCAGAAGGGTCTTGCAATATTTCACTTTCCAGTTGAGCATCCCCAGCCTGAAATCCAAAGTGCTGCGAAGAGCATTTCCTTCGAATGTCATGAGGAAGCTCAGAATGTTTCAGGTTTCATAGCATTTTGGAGTAGGGACTCTCAGCCTTAATTTGAACCTCTTCCAGGAAGCCACACACTGAAGCCCCCGATGTCCACCCTACACAATCCCAGCACACCATCTGAAGTCCTCAGCAACAGATTTTCTTTCTTCAAAAATAACAAGTCACAAACTCACACGCAATCACAGAAGGGGGTTGTGGACACCCGCACAGATGATGAAATTTAACTGTCACATTTTTACCTGAGTAATTTAAAGTCATTCCTCAAAAGACACCTGTTTTACTGAGTTGCATTTTAAGGTGAACACACACAAATCATTTCAGGGAAACAAACGTCACTTTGGGCTTCGTGTGGTTTCTTGACTCCCATGAATAACTCAGCGTTCACCCTCACTTCTGCATAAGGGAGACGATGCAAAGAAATCTGTTAAAACAAAGACATGAAAACAAGTTTAAGAAGGGTTTGAAAGGTTCCTCTTGTCCCCCTGGAGGGGAGACGAGGACACTTGGAAAGCTCACGGGGGACAGGAGCACAGCCTCCTCGGTGTGCCATGGACGCCGCCTCGCCAAGGGGAGAGGATGATGCCTGGAAGGCTCACAGGGCTGGGAGCACAGCCTCCTCAGTGCTTTCTACACTCAGCAGCTTCAGAAATTCCTGCAGAAGCAGAACACATCATGAGAACTGAGACTGGAACACCCCAAAGAAAGGGGACGAGGGGTCAAAAAAAGCATTCGATCATTACCAAGGAGCGCGGGCATGAAGCCGCTTCAAAGACCGTGTGAGAAGTCACTCATAGGCGTTTCAGAAAATAAGGGTTGTGCGAGATTGCTCGATCAGCTCAAACAGGCTGCTGTCCCTCAGGCCATGAAGTCCCTGAGATGAGCCTCACATTGAGCGAAGTCACTCGCATCTCTGCCAGAGAAAGTACTACAAGCTGACACAAAGCCTCATGAAACCTGGGCTTCAGCCGGTCGACAATAGTGAGTCTGACATGGTACATCCCTCCAGATGGTTAAAGACCCCAGGGGTTCATCGGACAACCTCCAAGGGCTGTGTCTGTCCAGCCCCTTTTCCAAGTTCTGGATGATTTTTCCTAATGTACTATAAGCAGCATGTTCCAGCAGAGACGTCATTAACTGACTCTGGGTCCTCTTAATTTTGAAATTAGAAACACACTTGGCCAGGCACGGTGGCTCATGCCTGTGATCTCGGTACTTTGGGAGGCTGAGGCAGCTGGACTGCTTAAGTCCAGGAGTTTGAGTCCAACCTGGGCAACATTGCAAAACTCCATCTCTACAAAAAATACAAAAATAAGTCAGGCATGGGGACACGTGGAACATGTGCCTGTGGGTCCTGGCTACTCAGGAGACTGAGGCAGGAGGATCACGTGAGCCTGGGAGGTTAAGGCTGTAGTAAGCTGTGCTCACACCACTGCCTGGGCAACAAAAAGGTTTTTTTTTTTTTTTGCCTGTCTCAAAAAAACCAGAGAATAAGAATTATATACCTGAGTAGCCCAAAATAAAAGAGGCCTTGTGGAACAACCTGAAACACATCTGCAAATTCTGGCAGGGCCTCCCCCTGGCTTGATTTGTGGTGAGTGCAGGACCGCTCTGAAGGATAGGACCCCAGGCTCATTCCGAGACTAGACCTTACAGTACAACTTCCCTTCGCTGGACGGAACACTGGCCTTGGATCCTGGGACACCCTGGGGCAGTGCCACCATCCCGAGGTCGCCATGGCACAAGCAGGCCCTACTATCAGGAAGCCTGGGACATCCTGGGGCAGTGCCACCAACCCGAGGCCACTGTGACACAAGGGGGCCCTGGTGCCACTGAGAGGCTGCACAGCAGGTCCAAGCCCAGGCCAGGACTGAAGAGGCTCCACATCTTTTCGATCCCTCCAGCTGAGTCCACAGATGTCTTGGAGCAGAAATGCATCACCCTCAATGTCCACGGGTAAGTTTTTGGACACAGAATCTGGAAGCATAAAAGATGGTTCTGGGCTGGTTGGTTGCCGGCTCGGATCTCTCCTCTTTCCACACAAAACCTGGCTCACACCAAGCAGCGTCTAAGTCCTGGAAGACTTGCTAAACACAAGTGCAGTTACAAAGCGGAGAAACTGGAGGGGGCTGGGCTGGGCTGTGCTCCAGTGGCACTAGAGTTTCTCAGGAAGACCCCAGGCATTACAGGCTCCACGGCAAGGGCTTCCTGGGATCCAGGACATGGAACAAGAACCCATTTCCCGGCCCTGTTGAATATGAATCGGCTAAGGGCCAATTCCCTCGGAGGACTGAGCACCGCCCCACAACACCTTGGTATGGGTATGTTATTACATACGTTGGTGTGGGTATGTTATTACCCATACCAAGGTAATAACAAGCCCGTTACCAGCAGGAGGCCGGTGATGAAGACATGAGGACCAGATGAGCACGAGGGATCCTGACAGATCATCCCTGGCACCGAGCAAGGGGCGGACAGTACCCACTGTTCCTGATGCATCAGCGCTGGCACTGAGCGAGGGGTGGCAGCACGGCCTGTGCCCCTGCAGATGCAGAGGGATGTGAGGGCGGCGCAGGCTGGACTTGGGGGCTAACTCAACCACCTGCGCTTGCACTTCCGTTCCTCATGGCAGGGAGGTGAGGCACAGGCAGCATTAGGGCTCACCTTGCCCCCGGGCTGCACTTTTTTCTGCTTATGAGTCGTGCTCGCTTTACATGGACAGACATAGCTA